>NC_079300.1:12302444-12612444 GCF_023638135.1 Falco biarmicus
AATTAAGGGGGTGGGGGTGAAGAAGAAGTGATATTTCTCAGCTCCTCCAAAGCAGAATCAGTCAACAGCAGGCACAGTGTACAGAAGGTCAGCACAAAGACACAGCCACCTAACAAGGGGCTTAGCCAGTTGTATTTGGCATCAGCTGCCAAGGCTTGACAAACGGTGCCTGGTGGGAATACTGAACTATTTAATGCAACTCAGAGCTGTTCTGCAGAGAGAAGCGTGCAGCAGTCAGCCGTCTGGAGAAACTCGCACAACAGTTGCAATGCAAATTATAAATCATTACTACAAGGCTAATTATGCCATTTTAGCATCTGAAAAGCAACCTAAGGATTAAGGCATGCCCAGTCCACGTTCACCCCTCCCCCAGCTCTCATTTTGATGAATGTAAACACCCTTCTAGCCTTCTGTGCCCCTCCTTCCCCCTATAGACAGCTGGAGGGTGTGCTGCATCCCTGTAGAATCCTGATGTGAGGAAGCAGCAGGTTTAAGCAGAAGGACCAGGGTAAGGGAAGGCATGCAACCCATGGTCATAACTTAAAATAACCAGCTGGCTTGCTCTTTGCTTTGTTGTTTGGGTACACCCAAGCTGCAGCTCCCCAGTGGGGACAGCTCACCTTGGGATGGCTGCCACCATGCTCCCCTCTCATTCCCTGTCTCCACTGCAGTGGTGACTCAGGCGATGTTGAAGCAGTTGCTGACACCACATTAGGGCACACTTACTTCTGGCACTTTATGTACCAGGCTGTAATTAGCGGTGGCTCAGCTGAACTGCTTCTGCAATGAACAGACAGACCGGCCACCAGTTTGGGCAGAAATTGTGCTGGCTATCTGGAAATAAGTGGTCTGTGCTTTTGAGCTGGAGTCATTGTATCTTCCTAAACAGGCCCTGGAGCATTAGGAAGCCCAGCACCTCACACAACTGAAGCAAAGCTAGGGGTTTATAGAAAGGCATGGCAGCAAACATCCCCTTTTCAGCTGCTGCAGGAGTTAGAAACGTGCTAGATTTGCAAAGTTTATAATTTAAGAGCAGCATTATCTCTGTTGCTCACTTGAAGTGTGCAGCTCTCCAGTGCAGCAAATGGTACTTCTGACCTGCCATTTCTGAGAGCAGCATGACCCCTCCGCCCAGGAACGATGCTTACATGTGTGCCTCAACCCCCTAATAATAAGAGCTATGTGGAATTTACAATGTCTCCCCACCCACAGGTAGTGGGTGTGTTGGAACACATTAGGTGGGGCAAGTATGAGGTATGAGAAAGGGCAGACGTCCCTCTGAACACCATCCCTCTCCTTGTCAGAGGGTCTCTGCTGAGTGTTCCTGCTTGGAACAAGCTGGGTCCATCCTCAGTGAGGGCCACTGGGCAAAGCTCTGCTGTTCAGCAATCAAGAAGGGTGGGCTTTGTGAAAGAGAGCTGTTAAGAAGCAGATTTAGTGATCAGACTTACTCAAGCACAAATTCCTCCAGATTAAGGAATGTTCCAAAGTAAGGAGTCAAATGCAGTTTAATAACAGGCAAACATACCATTCTCCCCACCTAGCATCAACAAGCTGGTACCTTACAAACAGCGTTAGGTTCAAACAGCGTTGAACTGGTTTTGGGCTACATGCACATATCCCAGCCTGCTCTGCTAGACCTAACACAATGCACCAAGAACAGGAGAAGAGAATCTTAGGTGAGTGGGGAGCCAACAAAATATTGAGAAGACAAAAGTGACAGGGAAGAGCAGCCACAAGGACATTTCAGCAATGCATGAGCCATCCAGCACTCACTCCGTAAGGCCTGCAAGTCAAGATTGCCAAGTTTCCTACATTCCAGTAATCAATTTACTATTTCCTAACAACAGACATGAGTGTGCAAGAGCAATCTTGGGCAAATAGAGTTTGCAACCCTGAGCTCCAAGTCTTCAAACACAAACATTTAACTTCCAGGCAAGATCTGTGCTATAAATGCAGCAGCCTCCAGAGCAGAGTGCCTCTGTGAAATAATTCTTAAGTTTTGCAAAGTGCCATCTTGTAAGCACACTCCATATCAGTTATTTACGTCACCCCCATGGTCCTAGCAGAAACCATCCAGTTCACAGAAAGCAACAGACCTCTGTCTCTGGTTCAAATAACCCCAGCATTCATAGAGGCAGTGGGGGGAAACAACAACAGATTTTCTTGTTATTTGGTCAAAGTAACTTCACTTTGCTTCAAGCCACCTGTTGGTCTTTGACCACTTACTTTTCTTTCCTTTGGAGAGACTGAAAAGGTCTGTTAATTTGCTGAACACAGTTGATCCGAACCACCTCCCAGCAAAACATTTAAAAGTATTGGCAGAGGCTTTGGTGTTGAAGTACGGACATAACAGCCTCCACGCACAAACAGGTGAAGCTCCTTCCATGTTAGCTTGGCCCATCAGAGCAACCAGACTTCTCTGCACACAAGTACATTCTCTGCTGAATTATCAACAGCATCTTGCAGATGCTTATGGCCAGCCAAAGAACCGCATGATACAGCACAGCGCAACATCGTGCTTTATGCTGATGTACACCAGCACTGTCCAAGCCCAGGAGAAATCTCCACAGCTTCTTCCAACCCATTCCACACCCAACCATCCGCCTTCCTCCACCCTAACTCACTCTTTCACTTCTCAGGGTATACGTAGTCAAATGATGGCAAGCAATAGCTTAAGCAAATGGATTTGCTTTGCACTAAATAAGCAGCAGTGGTCAGACAGCACCAGCCACCCTGCAGCAGCAGCAGCTCCACCTGACGTACCAAGGCAGAAATGTGCTTCAAGGATGGCATAAATATGCTCCATCTACTCTGATCTTACAGGCCAGATGTTGCTGAAGGAGTCTCTGCAGTGTCCAGAGAGCTGGGCTGTGTACCTCATGAGTGACACAGCTCTGCTAATTACTCAAATTAATGCAGAAATTAAACAGTAATTTTACCACTCTTCAGAACTTTAAAACATCTGTCCTTTGGCTAATGCATTTCTGGGAAGTCCTCCCAGCACCAAACTTGTATTCATTAAAAACTGGGAACACATTGTTTTTAAAAACAAACCATACCTTACTGTGCTAGAACTACTAATCTTAGAATGTTTAATTTTGACCCAAGTGACTAAAATAGCACCCCAAACAATTACTTACTAACAATGGGATCCAGCATCTGCAGCTGAGCTTAACACATGAGCACACAGCTTTGCTTCCCCAAATGCATAAAACACTGTTCTAAAATTAATTAACAGTTGCAGCAGATGGGGAAAGGGAAAGAGAAGATAACTCTAAAAGCTCATTCTAAAAAACTCCAAGATAAAAAAAATCAGGTGTAAACAGAAGAGCCCTAATCTAAAATATTAACATCATTCTATTTTGTTTAAGGCATCACCCTCCTGTGTTACTGAGTCTGTGCTGAACATGAGAAACTGCTCACAAGGAGCCAAGTTAGAAGTGCCCCATTTGGGAAAGCCATGGGCAAATCACAGTCTCTGCGCAACTTCACGAAACACTCAGGGCTCTGCTTCTGAAACTTATTTCTTTGATGCATACCCTGTTATCAAAGCAGCACCTTGCACTACCCACCAGGTAGCTCAGTGAGAGAGTGAGTGCTGCATGAGCTCTGTGAGGAGCAGACTGCCAGATGGGAGAAGAGTTGCTCTCTCACTTTCTCCAGTTCAGAGACAACTGGAAGAGTTGTCCAGGAATCACTGAATCCCACTGAAATGCAACCACTTCTGGGAGGGAAGAAGGACAAGCACTGATTACCACAAAGGAAAAAAAATATAGGTAGTTTATACAGGCAAGGAAGGAATTTAAAAATTCTCCCTTAGTGTGAATACACTGCACCACCATCTGAGCTGGAATTTAACCATAGCACCAAAGTTAACACCTCTGGCACACTGAAAAGGTCAGAACAGGCATGGCAAATCTCGGCTAGCCAAAGCCTTATCTCACTGTCTGCATCTTCATGGGCAGCACTGATGTTTTGTTTAGCCTTGGTGGTGTCAGAGAACCACCCGCCTCACACTACACTGGAGAAGCTGACCAGATATTTCTCTACCCTAAGCATTCTGATGGCATGAGGACCTGGCCCATCTGTATTCTTTGTATTTTGATGTCCCGAGGAACTTCTTGAAGATCATTACTTGCAAATCTACTTGCAGTAGAACGATTTCTTCTGCCACTTCCACTGCTTCTCACTTGCAGACTTACATGCAAAATAAATACTGCTACTTAAACTCAAAGCCTGTGCAAAAAAAGAGCTGACTGCAACAACTCAGTAAATGCTCCAGCCCAAACTGCTGCATTTCCCACCGAGGATCCGAATCAGCACAAGACTGGCAGGCTGAACCAGCAAGGCCCCTCCAACACCTACAGCTCCCAGGCTCCCCGGGCACCACTGCCCGCTCCCAGGCTCCTCTATCAATCTCTGAACTTGGAAGGCATTGGCACAGTAAGATGTGACTGTCACATGCTGCTTTGCCTACAAGATCATTCCACTTCACAAGAGCAAGCTATTTCTCTTTTGCTGACTCATCTGCAGGCAAATACTACTAAACTTTGCACTCTGCCAGCTGTCTGCAGAGAATTGCCTTGACACATCGACAACACGTAAGTGAGAGGCTCAAGAAAAAGGAAGAAGTCCTGTCACTTCAGATAATTCCCCTGCCAGGCTGTGAAGTACCCAAATGACACCCCACTCTTCAGTCATGGGGAGAAGGCAATCCTTCTCCTGTTCTCCACGATCTCCAACTCCCAGTTTACCATTAACCTTACTGGTGTGCATCCCTGTAGAGATCTGTTGCAGACAGAAAGACTCAAAGAGGTTAATGACAGGAGACTCATCACAGACTCCTCGATAAACTGATGAAAGCATGTTGACAAGATGAGGGTTAACCTGTACCTAATTACTGGGAAAGATCAGGATCTCCCTTCAATCTGGGCTTAAAAATCTTGCCCAATATCCAAGGCAACATTCCCAGCCCAGGCTTGCCAGGCCCAGCTCTGGCCCCATCTCCAGACAGAGAGCATCTGCTTAGAAATGGAGTGCTAATGGCTGCGACCCAGCTTGCTCACCTCTAGAGAAGACTGCGACTCTCACCAGCACCGCTGCTCTCCCCACAATCAGCACCTGCTCTATCTAGATGGTCTAAGCCCACGAGCCCCTTATAAAGTTTACTAGAGGATCTGGCAGGCAGAGTCCTGCTTACCCCTAAAACATAGGCTGCTTCAGCTACTCTGGCTGAGCAAAAGCAACTATCCTGCGGCATATTAATAGCCACATTAATGTATACAAGGGACAGTTCAGCCAGTGCCACAGACTGGTCCAACAGTATCCAGACCCAGACCTTTGCTATACTGGCTAAAACAAACTCCCAAGCCTTGCATCCCCTACTGGGACACACAGGCTGAGTGCTGCTATGAAACACACAAACCCAGAGAAACTGCTGGCAAGACCTTCTCCGTGAATTCACAGCCCTTCTGGGTATACCATAATCCCGAGGCACCGAGTGAGCATCCTGGCATGCAAAGAAGTCTCTGCTGTGGTTAGTGTAGCAGCAAGCGTAGGCTTTATGCAGAGTATCAGAGAAGATCTGGAGCCTGCCCAGGGACAATAAAGTGCAAGGATGGGTGGTCACTCCATCCTGACTTCTGTGTTAAGCTGCATCGTGTTGTGTTTTCAGCATATAACAACAGAGCCTTCTGAGCCTTCAGGAGGCAACCTCCCTTAGTAGCTTTACACACCCATACCAAATCCTTGCTCCAACAGTTATTGTTTGTGGCTCATTCCACAGTAAATTCAAGACAATTACAATCCAGATCTTGGACCATGAAACTTACAAGTCACAAATTTGAATAATTCTGTACATACAATCAATTCCTTCAGGAAATTAAGCATGGGTATTTCTCATCTGAATTTCAACAGCAAATACAGCGGCCGTCCTCAGGCCCAGGAGTCCTGTAGATGGAAACCCAGCAGCACCTGCTTCTGATCACACCAGTCTTTGCCAACTGCATGCTGGGGACCCGGTGCTGCAACAGCACAGGGTGGGGACAGAGTAGGGAAGGCCACCTGCAGCATCCTGCACCTCCCTCCACAGCCAGCAAGGGCTACCAAGGAGCATGGCAGCTCTCAGGATTCCTGCAGACTTTAAATCCAATTACAAAACCATTAATCAGGGCAGCCAGGACTTTGGTGGACACAAAAAGCAGGTTGGAGAGGACGTGTGCCTGCACGGCGGCTGGGCCACACCTGCCTTCCCCACAGTCAGGGCACCTCGTTGCTCTTCTCCTCTCTCCCCTGGCCTTGGCTGCGTCCCCTACGCCAGGGGATGTTCCCCCTCAAGCTGCCACGCTCCCAGCCCTGGGGGTGCACTCCAAAAGTTCCCCCCAGCATCTGCTGCTGCCTCCCCTCAGCCGCTTCTGCCCCCCACCGCCAGTCCCGAGCCCCTGCCTCTCCCCGGCACCCCCCCAAGGGGACGCAGCACCCCACGCCCTCCCCCCCAGCAGACATTGCCCCCCTCGCCCAAAGCCAAGTGCCCGGTGTGTCCCCCAGCCAGCACCGCCGTGCCCCCCTGCCCCGCACCCAGGCGGGGCTGCCCACGCCTGTGCCTGCGGGGGAGGTGGCGGGGCGGGACCCCGACAGACCCCGCAGGGACAGTGTGCGGTGCCCCCGTCCGCCTCCAACCGCGGCCCGCCCGCCCCCAGCCCCTGCGGCGGGCACCCCTCGGGTCCCACAGCGAGCGCCCCGACCCCTGCTTCCCCGGCGACAGCCTCCAGCGTCCCCCCAGCGACATTCCCCCCAGGCCCGCCACACGCCCCAGCGACAGGCCCCGGTGCCCCCACGCTCCCCACCGACGCCCCCCTACCAACGAGCCGCCGGCAGCGCGCACCTCCGCAGCCCGGCCCGGCCCCACCGCCGGAGCCGCCCCCGGCCCCTCCCTGCTCCCGCCAACGCCAACGGGGCGGCGGGCGGAGCCGCTGCGCGTCGGCCCGGGCCGGCAGGAAGGGACCGGCCGAGCGCCGCGAAGCCGCGCCCCGGGAAACCGCACCCGCAACCTCCGTTCCGGCTCGCAACGGCGCCCCCCGCGGCTGGGCCGGCCTCACAGGGGCGCGCGTGCCGCGGGTCTCCGCGCTCGGCCCGAGGGCCGGCAGCGGGGGAACGGGCCCGGGAGGGTTGCTGGTGCGGCCCACAGCCTGCCCCGCGGCCTTCGGGCGTCAGCCGTGAATGCCGGGGTTTATGGAAGGGGGGAGGCAAGCAGCCCCGGCTCCCCTGGGCCGGGCTCGCCCTGCCCGTGGCAGAGCTGCTCGGTCACCCTCCGGGGAGGACACGGCTCCCCCTACCCACCCCAGGCCTCGGTGAGGGCAGCCGGAGCTGAGCAGCCACGGCCTCACACCTGCTTTGTACAACACCTTTGCGAAGCAGCTGTTAAAACCCTCCAATGTGGAGCGAGTGCAAGGTGAAACAAATCGTTATTTAATCACCACAACTTCATAAAAGCATCAAAACACGTCTGAGGGCATATACTTTCTCCTGGCAAATGTATTTGTGTGTGGGGTTTCACTGTTCCCCACAACTTGCACTCCCAGGCTTGCGCACCAACCTGATAGCGCCGTGACGTCTCTGCAGTTCCCTTAATGCGTGACAGCCGCAGGTAGCGGCAAAGCAGCCGGGGGAAGTCACCTTCTATTTCCCATCAGAGGAAAACGAGAGCAAGCCACTTTCAAACAAACGTAACAGAGAAACAGGAGTGGGCTGCCTCCGGTGTCGTAGCCGAAAGTGCAGTTCTAGAAGATGCATCATCATTTTTTACTCCCCCGTTTTCCAAGCAGTGCATGGGCAGATCACAGCGGTGCATTCTGCTCTAACAGTCGGTGAGGGCAGGATTCATGATTCACCTCACCCAGCCTCGGCACTCTAAAAGGCATTTGTGCCATTGAAACTGTCCAGCTGTGCTTGCTCCTCGGTCAGCACAGAGGGAACATGCATCGCCACAGAGCAACTCATCCCATCTTCTGATGAGCATCTGAGACAGACCGTTGTGGCACCCACTCTCTCAGGAACCAACTTGGTCCTCTAACTTTTGGGGACATGAAAGGCTTTAGCACTCCTTTTCAGATCTACAGCAGCCTTTTTTACTGCTCCTTTCCAAGGTTGGAGCCCTAATAAATTTGGCTCCAAACATCCACAGCCTCATATCCTGAAACAAAGGCAAAGAATGAGAAAGCACTGCAGTTATTTGCTGAAGGAGGCAATGAGCATCGATCACTCAAGAGTGTCTGTGAGTGCCAAACCACGCTAAACTAATGAGGAGTTACAGCACAGAGGAGTTTTGGCAGTCATGGGGTGTGCAGGCTGCTGGCCTGACCTAATGTCCTAAATACCTTGTCTTCCTATCAATTAATACCATCTTGTGTGACACAGCTGGGATTCACAGCCCCATTGTTATGACAGTCACAGGAACAAATCTGGATAACCAGAATAAGAGGTCGGCTGTATCAGTTAATTGACAAAGGATCCTCAGACAACGCTTATCTGAGAAGCACAGACAAGCCATCCAGGCTAGTGCATCTTGGGAGAGTGGAAGAAAAGGACAAACAGTGGAAATGGCAAGGGTCAACCCACAGAAGAGGAAATATTAAATACATAGATTTATTATGTTACATTTCTTATAAATATTTAATTAATTTCAGAAAATTAACAAAAATAAATGCAACAGAACCCTTTCAAGATGAAAGTTGAGTTTGCCTTAGAAACAACAGCTATTGACAGTACACTTTTAGGACAAAACTAACACACTACATAAAAACAAAGGGCAATTTAAATAAAGGACATGATAATATTGTGCTTAAAGCCATATCCATACCCATATCCACAAGGAAGAAGGAATGTCATAGCATGTAGAACAGCTGTAGGACATGCTTTGTAGAGCTGTTACTTTGTTAGGTACTTAAGGAAGAACAGGATGCTTTTGTGCACTTGAACAAAGGAATACCCTAAAGCATTCTCCCCCACCTCTGTCCTTCTGGCACAGTGTTTACTATCTTCAGTAGTAGAAGCAGCCAAACGCAGCTACCACACAAAACAGGCTGTCCTGGAGAAAACAGAGAAAGGCTCCATGTTAATAAAGTCAAGCTCTTTACTGGCCTAACTGAAAAGGCTAACCTAAGGGCACATTTAGACCAGTGCGTAATCTTATATTGCAATATATTTCAATTTTCTGTCTTTCAGTTGTTTCTTATTCACCTCGCTTGTGGTGTAACCAATGTCAGCATGTCTGAATGCTACAAGTGCCTCAATTTACTCCATCCACAAACCTGCAGGTGTCTAGGTGTCAGTTTAAAATAAAATAAAAATAATAATGAAATAAAACCTTGACTTTTGCTCAGTTCTGGATTCCAGCCATACTCCATGACAGCAGTTCAGCAAAGCATGTAAGAATAGACTTTATCTCTCATGCTTCCTCTCCCCACCTGTAAAATGGTGTGACTGTAACAAGTTTTGTACTGCATGAACTACTCAGTAAATAATTTTTACTATGTCGGACATTACATCTAAATGTTTTGTGAATGAAAATGTAAATCTTATCAACAGAGTCTTGGTTCTGTCCTTCTAGTGGTTGGGGGTTTCATTCTTCCCTGCTTCATATTTAAGGTCACTCTGCCTCTCATACAAAAGCAAGTAGCTTTACACCTTCCCACAGTAAAACAGCCAAGACTTACATTCATGAACACATCATGAGCACAGCTGTCAGTGTCAGCATCCCAGAAACATCGTGCAGCCATACTAGACAAAGGAGACAGAGTGGAGCCATCACCCAGAGTTCACGTGTCAGGACCTAAGTGATCACAGATACTTTCCTTGAAAAGCAAACTGAACTTCCTTTAAAGATAAAGGAAATAGGAAGCATTCTCCCAAATCTAGATCCTAAATCTCCACTGCTGAATTCCACCACATGCTGTAACCCCCTCTGTGTGTAGATTAAGCTCCACCTTCAAACTCACTGCCACCTCCACTGTGCAGCTGGGCTTGAAATCTCACTGCTGTGGTGTTCCATTCCAGCCTATGTGTATTGGTGGCTAGTTTAGCTTCTTGTCCTTCACCTCCTGCACCCTTGTGGTACATACTCCCAACTTATTTATAGGGAGATATTTTCCTTGGCAGACATCGTATTAGTAGACCATGAGCCAAACTTTCGTATCTATACTTTCTGTTCCCTGACCATCCTGCTGGCCTTTATCTACAATGTGCTTCAGTCCAAGCCTTACATTGAAGACAAGCAACTGGACCGTAACAGGATATTACAGACCAGACACTGCTGCTGCAGTGTCTAAGGTCATTGACACTCCCCTTTCTCTGCTGTGAATGCCTAACTCCCCATCTGCCCCAGTCAGTCTCAGCTGACTGATCCCTGTTTGTAGCACAGTGTGTTGTTCCTATCCCTACATACATGACTTACTGTTATAAGATTGTTGAATTTCATAAATTTTTTTTAAGTTACTTTAGCCCTCATGGTGATTTGGCTTTTTTTTTCAGTCCAGTATTCTACTCTGCCTCTGGAATGCTCTGACTACCCAGTATTGGGCATTAAGGACGTTAGTGATCATGCTTCAGTCTTGCCTCCTGCCTATTGCAAACCAGACATTTCCCCAATTGCTCTGTCAGCCTGCCTTACTGGGCTTAGCATTTCAAATCAGACCTCCTCATTGAACCATTCTCCCTGGTGCCATGCTTTTGAAGCAGTCTGCCTGCAGACATTCCGACAAAAGCCTGAGCAGCAGGTACAAATACTCTTTCCTGACCTCCAGAACACTGAGACAGCAGATCTGATTACAGCTCTGCTGCACTTACCTTCTGCTGCAGTACTGAGCACAATAATAAAGATAAGCCCAGCAGATAAAGCACATAAACCTTGTGGGCTGTTCTCTTTTGCATTCTCCCTGCTCACTAGTAATGGAAAGCTACAGCCCACTACTGCAGCCAAGAGGAATTCTTTTGTCTGGAGCTAGACTGCAAGGGCTCAGCACCCACAGCCCAGGCTCGATTCCCGTGACAGTACTGCATGGGGATTACAGAAGTTTAAGCTTCTGAAAAACGCCTACCTGGGGGGATTAAATGCACATGAAGTATTTATGGAAATCTGGCTTTAGACAGAAGTGAGTTACCATAGCTCTCGTGCTCCAGCAGGGCCTTGAGAATGGACTGGGTGCATGCTCCAGTTCATTATGAATAAAATGTAAAATGCCTTTCTGCAACACTCCTCACAAATGCTTTGTAGCATTTCAGCTTGCTAAGAACCACCATACAGCCAATTATCTCCAAGTAATTCAATCACAATCCAAGCCCTCACTTGCCACTTAAAGAGGAAAGAAAGCGCTTCACACTATCATCTGCAGAGAGATCTTTGTACCTAGGAAAGCTGGAAGCAGTTTTCAAATAATAAAACAAAAAAACCCCACTCAAACCCAACAAAAGTGATAAAAATACAATTAGAAGGTGCAAAACTTACTTCACTCCTTCTCCTCTCTGCTCTCCAATTACAACCTGCACCACCATTTTGTACCTGTCAAATCCCTCTTCTGGAGAGACAGAAAAAAAATAGTGAAAGCAACATCATGTTTAAAATATAAGTACAAAACAGGACACAGAAAGCTGAAGATTTCTGGTTACAAAGTCATGTCCTGTACAAGTCCATGCAATTTGCAAAGTAGACAGGCTGCGTGGCAGCTTCATCTTCCTAGGTACAGAGTACTGTGGTTTTATTGGAGTAAAAGGGTAAACAGGGTATTTGGTATCCATCAGAAGATGCATCTAAAGCAGAAGATACCCCTGGACAGCCATACTATGTGTCAGCATTCTACTTTGACAACTTCCAAGAACTGAACACATGGAAAGAATGTAAATAAGGCTGCTGGTAGACAAAATCCAATCTGAAAAAAACCCTGTTTTATTTTAAAACTGTTCTGATGCAAAGGTATTGTAGAGATTCTTCTGCCACCTAGGTGTTTCCCTTGCTTCTGAGCTGGGATAAAAGGCCACATAAAAGCACATGTGGGTCATGTGTCTGTGAAGATATGCAGCTGTTTTACAATAGTAAAGAAATACCTACAGGGCACAGGCCAGATCCAGTCAGCCCATAGCAATATTCCAGAAGCCAAATAAGAACAAGTATGTTTAAAATAAAACATAGATTCACAAAGCAGTGTCCTGGGAAGACTCCAGTGCATAGTTTCCACTGGAGGACTGAATGCAATGTGCTGGGTCTGGCTGTCAACCACGACAATGCTCATCAGAGATGCCACAACAGCCACACTGGGTCAATCTCACTTCAGGCTACTGTGACTGTGTTTACAGATTGCTGAAGCCAAGCCCTGTGCATATTAGCTCAGCACCAACACGTTTTGGGACTCAGCTGCTGCTGGCTTTAAAGCAGATGCAGAACTCACTCTGGGAGAAATGGAACTCCATGGTTCCTGCCAAGGGTGAATGGTATGTCTGTCCCACAGTGTCAGGCCAGCCCAGCAGATAGACCAGTGGCCTGTCCCAGGAAGGAGATAAAAAAAACCCCAAGCAACCATGCCAACATGCATCTATGTACTTGTTCCAGCACTGAACACAGGAAACACCTGCTGGAGCCTGAAGTTCAATTCCTGAACTCAAAAACACTGGAGGTCATCCTGCACAGCACCACCACAGCCTTTCTCCAGTGCTGTAAGGCTGTAGTCACACCTCTCCTTGGCTGACTGCTCCTAACTCTCTCCCTCTTCCCTGCATCCACTGAGCCTTGTTCTGATCTCCTTACTACTCCACTCTGACCCAACTCTAACATAACTTGCAGCAGAAAAAAAGCACAAATGTTTGTTTATTGAAGCAAGCTGCAAAGTAGCATCACTTCTAATGCAGCTTCTTTTCCCCTGCAGCCCCTCCCAGGGCTGACATCCCCACACCAGCCAGTCTATACGAAAACAAATCTTGTCTGCTTGAATTAGGTTTCTAGTTCTGCAGGCGAGGAACGTATCTATGTAGGACAGATTGTTTCATAACGGTAGACCGGAGTCAGTCAGCGGGGAAGGAATAGGTTTCAAGAACAAAGGAGGAGAGAGTGATTTTGTCAAAAGGGAAAGGACACAGTAAGAAAAGAAATGCCTTCCCTAGCAAACCTCCTTACCTTTCAGTCTGTCTTTTATTGTCTCTGATAGAAACTTTGTAAGCTGAGGCATTTCTTCTGGGACATACTGTACATTGGCCAGCTTCTCCTTCAGTATTGCATGGATACATTCTTTTACTGTGGACGATTTAAACCTAGCAGGGCAAAAAAACCCAACAGAAGGCTCAAAAAGTAACGTGTAGAAACATAGATAACCCCACTTGGGAAAATTTAGTTTTTACATATTACAGAAAAAGGACAAATGAGAAACTATGGGGAAAAAGAGGCCAGCTAAGATGGGGATATTTAACCAGCCCTGCCAAAGGCCAAACACCCACAAATGCTGGTGCGAAACCAGCCCCATCGGCGGCCCCCACCTCTGCCCCCTCCTCACCCACACTCCCCTCTGTCTGGTGTCAAAGCCGGTCTGGGACCCCAGTGCCCCCCCCCAAGTCCCCAAACCCCCGGGACTCCCCCGTTCCCAACACCCCCCACTCGGCCTCACGACCAGGCACCCCCTCCTCCTCGGCAGTGCCATCGCAGCCCCGCGCCCCCGGGCCCAAAGCCCCCGGGGCACCCCCGCGCTCAGCATCCCCTTCCCGGCCCCGCTCACCGCTGCTGGAGGCCGGGCCGCAGGCTGTACGTGTTCCCGGCCCCGTCGTCCGGGCCCAGCTCGCCCATGGCCGCGGCGCCCCGCAGGCCGCCCCAGCGTTGGTTACCGCGGCAACCCGCGCCACTTCCGCCTCCGCCGCGTCACGGGGCGCCACCGTGCGTCACGGCGCCGCGCCCCGCCCCCCCGCGCGCGCCGGGGGCGGGTACGGGGGGGGCACGGCCGCACCGTGGGGCGGGGCTACGGAGCGGGGAGCGGCACGGGCGAGAGCGGGGGGCGGGCACGGGGGGCACAGGCCACGGCGGGGGCGGGGCGCGGGGGGAGCGGCCATGGGGGGAGCGGGCACCGAGTACGGGGGGCACCGGGCACGGGGGGAGCGGGGACCAGGCACGGGGGGAACAGGGCACGGGGAGGCGGGCCCACGGAGCGGGGACCGGGCACCGCCGGCGGAGGGGGGGGCCACGGGGGGGGTCAGGCTCGTGGAGCGGGGGGCGGGGGCACCGGGGGGGGGGCACGGGGGAGCGGGGGGCGGGCGCGGGTGGTGGCACAGGAGGTGTTGGGTTTTTTTATGTTTGTCGAAAAAGATTTTTTACATTTTTTACAGTTAAGAAATTTATGCAATAAAACGATCGCTAAATGAGTGGTTAATGCTTGCAATATGCATATGTACGCCGGTACATGGGGGCCTGGCGGGCCGGCCGCTGCGGGGGGCGGGGGTCGGCAGTCGGCGGCGGGGGGCGAGCGAGCGGCCGCGTGTCGGGCAGCGTCTCCGGTACCCCCCCCCCCCCGCCCCATCTCGGGGGGCAGCCGCAGCCCCGGCCAGTGCCCGCTCCCTCGCCCGGGGCCCGGCGGGGGCGGGTGCCGGGCGGGCGGCGCGGTCCCCGTGGCGTCCCAGCCCCGGCGGGTGCGGGCAGCGGGGAGCGTGTCCCGGGGCCGTCGCCGTTACGAGTCCGTTCCCCCGATGCCTGCCCCCGTGCTGTCCCTTCCCACCTCCCAACCACACATCCCAACACGGAGAGCCCAGCCTTGCGCCTTCCCTCCAGGAACTTCGGAAATTTTCCAGTAAGGCCTAAAACTGTCGCTCCCCTCTCTCATGGAATCAGAGAGTCATAGAGTCGCGTATGTTAGAAAAGACCTTTGAGATCATCAAGTCCAACGTCAACCCAGGACTGCCGCATCCGCCACTAAACCACATCACTAAGCACCGCATCGACGTGTTTTTCAAACACCTCCAGGCACTGTGATTCCACCAGCTCCCCCGGCAGCCTGCTCCCATGCTTGAATATCGTCCCCCCTCATCACACCCTTGTGCTCTTTTCCCTGTCCCCAGCTGTTGCCTGTCCCAGGGAAGGCTGGCGATGGATTGTGGGTGACAGCCCCCTCCTGAGAAGCTGACATCCTGCTTCCTCCGCTGTTTATCTCCATGCAGCAATCTCCACCATCGCACTTCCTACGTGCAGCGGGTGACACTGCCGAGAAAGGTCCCCAGGCCCTTCACCCTGCTTTGAATGGAAACAGTGTGAAGGCTCAGCGGGTGCCGGTGCAGAGCATGCTGCTGCTGGGCACAAGGAGCTGGAGGGGGCCACCATGTGTGGCAGGGCCGGGGGGGTGCCTGGGGTGGGGGCCCTGTGGGCAGGGTGCTGCCTAGAGGTGCACCACAGAGGTGGACACTCAGGGCGTGAGGTTGCAACAGGAGGCAGGAGGTACCTCTGCTGGAGTTTTGCTTGGGATGTATGGATGCATCCCAACTGGTGCTGGGTCCTGCCGCATCCTGCTCTGAGCACAGGTGGGTTGCTGAGACCCTGAGCAGTACCTCCTGATTTGCATGAGCTTTAGCAGCACTGCTCGCTGGAGATGGTCCATTGGAGCCCTTAGTACCGCCAGGCTGGGCGTCGTCTCTGCCCACCAGCAGGAATGGCACCCCACTGCCGTGCTGAAGGTGGTGGTGGCCCCGTGCTGTACCCGTGCAGCACCTTCGCATCGCAGTTACCATTGCCCTGCCCAGGCCCTGTGGATTCCCGCTTGGTAAAGAAGAAGTTTTTTTGCCTCGGCTCCAGCTCCATCCCTCTACTCACTTGCTCCTTACTCACCCACTGGGGCCACTGCCTTTCCCTGCAGGGTCCGGTGGCGGTGGCGGTGACGTTTGCAGGGCCTTCCTAATTTCTGAGAATTATCTGAGACTTTCTGAGAAGTGTCTGTGTTTATTTGCAAACACTATTAACCGTTTCCTCTTCTTGCCCCAGACACCTCCTGCCTGGGTCAGGCCTTCAAATGTGAATTCAACCAAACCAACAGGGGAGGGAGCGTTGGGAACCTGTGGGTTTCTCTTCCTCAGCATCTTTTTGTGGTAATTTATGTTCTCCACCTCATTTGGGAAGCTTTGCTTTCCCTGGGCTTTGAGAACATTCAGCTCTGGGCTTCAGTCGGCTGCATTTGAGGTGTTCAGTCATCGCTTCCTCCTTCATCTGCCAAATTTTCAGTGCCCTTAAATACCACAGATGTTTTTAAGCCATTTTGGGACTGATCCTCGATCCTTTGAGGTGTCTACTCAAGGTGATAGCTGTGTGCCTTGACATTGATGGCTGCAGGAAACTAGGGCTTCATCCAGGTCTCAGCTGTGTTGATGGAACTCTTGCCGACATGTTGGGCCAGCTTCTTGTTGGGGAAAAAAAGGACATTTGTGGTTCAATGAAGTGGTGTGACATGCTTGCTGAAGTTCCTGTCTCAGTTTTGAAGAACAAACTTTTTCTCCCTTCTCTTTCTCCTTCCCTTTTAGCCCTTCTTTTGCTCTTTTGGTGGCCAAATAGGACCACCCTATCCAATTTGCCATGTTCCAGCTCAGAGAAAGAGAATTCATTTTTTTTAAGCATCAAAAGACCTTCTTCAGGCCTCTGCAGCTAGCCCCAAGATGTACCATCCACCCCATTGGCTGGAGATTATTTACCAGCATGAGCAGGTAGCCATAGCATAGCTGGGGCCAGACTGTTCTCCTCAGTGCTGGAGAAGCTGGTGCAAGAGCCAGTGGGAGCTGCAGGGTGCAGGCAGGGCACAGGCGGGGTGCAGGCAGGATGCAAAGCCTGCCTGAAGCCCAGGGGCTGCTGTGGGGCCAGAGCCGGGCTCCTTGGCAATGCCAGCACCTGGGGCACACACTGGGCTGGGGCACAGCACAGCTGCTCACCTTGCTTTCCCCTGCAGAGGCTTCCTAGCAGCGAGATTGATCTTTCCTTTATTCTTGTAATCCTTTTAAAGTTTGGGGTTTTTTGCAAAAGGGGAATAAACCCCACCTGTTCCCTTTCTAGCAGTGGAGCAAGCTTTCTATCAGTGTGCTGCTGGAGAGCTCCTGGCTTGCCCTCCCCTGTGGTTTCTGCTGCATACTCTGTGGCTCTGCGAGCAGCCTGGCACACAGCCTCATCCTGCACCCCAAGTAGCCTGGAAAGGCGCTGGTGTTGGTGCCAGTCCCCAGCCTGCTGGGGGGTAGTGGGGGACCACTGGGGCATGGGTTTCTGAAGGAACCTGAGCATCCAAAAACATTGGTGTACAGTCTGTATCTAGCCTCTGTTGGCTTCTCGTGGACGTGGCCGCCTCCCTGCCCCAGGTACCAACTTATGCCCCATTTCAGCTGTGCGTTGGAAAGTTTGAGCAATTTGTGCAATGATTGTAATCAGAGCCTTCTGCTGCTGCGCGGGGTGGGGAGGATGAGCCAGTTTTTCCTGCCGATCCCTGGCTCAGCAAGTCGCGATCTTGGTGGTGATACCCATCACATCTTCCGCCTCTAGAAACCAAAACATGTTGCAAGTGCTAAACAAGCCTCCCCACACCTGCCCTGGATGCCTAGTGTCACCATCTGGGGGCACAAAGCCTTGAGGTGGAAAAGCCTCCTTCCTGTAAGCTTCCATATTTTCTGGGGTTCAGCTTTAGTTTATTTAGTTTGGTTTTTGTTTTTGTTTTTTTTTTAAATGGGAATGCAGCAAATTGTGAACAAAGAGGTGATGTCCACTTTGAAGCCCACGTGCACCATTGTCCATGTGTGTATGTGCTCCCCTTGCCACCTGGCCAGGCAGCGCAGTGGCCTCTGGCCAGGCAGCGTGGGAAGGTGACAAGCTGGGGACAACCCTCAGGCTTGCTCTGCTGCCCAAGCAGGGCCAGAAGCTCATGAGAAAGGAGTGACACTACAGGACCAGTAGAAGACTGGAAAAAGAAGACACAGGGCAAGCTGGACTGAGTCACCAACACAGGGTGAGTGTAGAAGAATTGCAGAGGAATGAAGGCAGGTTAACGAACATCGATAATATACAGCTGTGGGCTGGCTTCAGGGGCGGTGGGTTGGCTGATGTGGATAAGGTGCAGCTGTGGCTGGTTCCTGTGAAGTAGTTAAATAGCTCTAAGGGGAAGGGAAGAGAGGTACTGGATGAGGAAGGGCATAGGCTGAGACAAGACCCAGAAGAAGCAGAGGGAGGAGAGAGAGAGTGCCCTGCATGTAAGAGAGGCCCTGGGGGAAGCAGGGGTCCTGGATGAAGAGGGGCTGGCTGGAAAAGGAGCTGGAGAAGGAAGAATCCAGACACAGTAGATGCAAGAAGCAGGGTGGACTGCTCTGAAGAGGATGAGGAAACAGCATGGACAGTAGATGAACTTTTGAAACCTTGGGTGGGGGATTAATGGCTGTTTTGGGGCAAGGCATGGGCTCTACTTATTGAAGTTAACCTGGTATGGGGTGGTAAAAGCCTTGTTGCAGCTGGCTGGTTTTGATGGTGGTTTTTTTTTAAGGCTCAGAAACCCCTCCTTGGCCATCCTGAATTAGGAGTGATTCCCCTAGCCTGCTTGCCTGCTGAGGCCACATTTGAAAGCAAGAGATAAGCAAGCCCCAACCCTGCAGCTCATTCCTGAAAGCACAGAAAATAATGAAATCACCGTAAGAACTGCATCCTTCACCGTGATTATTAATTTTTCCTGGGCATCTTCCAAAACTGCAGGTCACTGAGGCTGTGTTTGAGAGAAGAGGAGGAGCCAGCCACCAGCATGCTTTCACCACTGGTTATTTCCTATGTGAGTATTAGTCAGTGTGGTGAGTGGGGAAAATTGCCAGCAGAGAAATTAAAACAGTCTGCTGCAAAGGTCACCCCAATAACAGCACCCTAGCCCTGGGCTCCTGCCCCTGCTCTCGGCAGATCTGCCTGTGGAGAAACACACCAGAGGAGGCAAAACTCCATCTCCTCCTTTTCCTTCTTTCTTCTCCTTGTTCTCTTCCATCTTCTCCTTTCTCCTTCTCCTCCTCTCCTCCCTTCCCAGTGGGAGCAGCCTGACAGTAGGTGCCCCATGGCTACTCAGACCCTGCCTGGCTGCCCAGTGCCACCTGTCCCCCAACACTCCACTGCCCTGGGCACCTGGTGGTGATACAATGCTGTAGTTGCTTCATGAACCTTTGTTCAAGTGTGTAAAACACCCAGCTTTTAGTTGCAGGTGGGCTATGTCCTTGGGGCCAGCTATTGCTTAGGCTTTGTAGTTCTTGTATGTAGAATTGTTTATTTTAGTCAAGGAATGCGTGAAGTGATAAGGGAGGGCTGGCAACAGAAAAAGCAGGCTGGTTCTGCGGTTTGTGGAGTGTTAAGTTGGGGATATATGCAAGAACTTTGGGGGTTCTGGGAGTCATGGGGCAAACAATGGGAGGAAGAGGAGATAAGGACCATCAAACTGTGGGGGTGACCACCTGGAGGCATAGCTACCCAGATGTAAAAGGACATAATAATATTAATGGAGGTCTGGGAAAGACTTGTACATAGGCAAATAATTGCATTGGGAAATGTAAAGAATGTATAGCTATGTAACGTAAAATAGGACCCGTGAAATAGTTGGGCATGCACGTTGGGTGGAGTGATCCCCTGCATATCCAGTGCCACAATAAATAATGCTTGCTTCTTAATGCTACAGTGGTGGTAAAGAGCTTTATTCCTGTATTTTGGTGGCAGTGGGAGCAACCACGGGTGCCTGGGAACCCAGGACAGCCCTTTTACTTACGTGCCAGGCTTGGAGCTGAAGATGTTCCTTGTAGTCCCTGCCTGCTCCATCCCTGGGAGCTTTCCTCAGGATGAGGAGCGGGCTCTGAGGTGCCCATCCCTGGGTGCCTGCGTGGGAGCGCACGGGGAGGGGAAGGGGCCAGGCCGGGCTCAGCTGATCTCTGGCGAGGAAGCTGGGGGCGGGAGGCAGCCCGGGTTTCCCTATGGGGCAGAGACGGGCACGTTTCATTTCCACCCCAGCCCCTGCTGCGTGCAGCGGAGACAGAGCCGCCGCTGCTGGGGAGGAAGCACGGAGCGAGCTGGGGGCGGCACGGCACTGGGCACCTTCCCCGGGCAGGGCACAGACTGGCTCGCCATGGCTCAGAGTGCCTTGAAGACAACGTGGGGCAGCATGGAGGTGGCCCTGACCGGCATCTGCGCTGTCGTGCTCTGCTGCGGCCCTGTGCTGGCTGGGTGCCGCCAGGGTAGGTACCAGGGCGGTGTGCTCACTGGCATGGCCCATGTCATTTGCAGCTGGTGGAAAATGTCTAAGGGCTGGGGGCTTTGTAGTTAAAAATAGCTCTGGCATCAAGAAGGCAGAAAACAAAAGCTTTTGTGTACACGTGGCTGAAGCAAGGGAAATGAGGAAGCTCAGGGCAGAAATGGTGTTAAAGGATGGAGAAGGGGACAGGTCCATAGCCCGCAGTGCTGGCACCGGAGCAGTGTTGTGGGCAGTGGCCTCAGATGGAGTTTGGTGTTGAGCCTCTGGATTTGCCAGTGCCATTCAGGGTCTGGGGTTTTCTGCTCTGGCTCTTACAGCCTTGGGCTGTGGGGGGTTTGGACTTGACCCTGATGGAGCCAGGGTCCTGCCTGTGGTTTTGCTTGGGGTGACCCTTGGGGCAGAAGGGGAGGTGGAGGGGAAGGAGTGAGTCTGGGCAGAGCGAGCGAGAGCCCTGAGGCAGCTGTGTCTGCCTTTCCTCCCAGACCGGCTCTTTCTTTGGTGCCTTTGTGTATTTTCGGCACTGAGGATGATCGCAGGGCTGGGTGTCCTTTGGAGCAGGTGTTACTTCTGCTGCTGGGAAGGTATGGGGAAACATACAGACCTAACCTTTTCTTCCAGGAGTTCTCAAAGTGCTCCATTTATTGCTGGCACTGGGTAGGAAGCAAAGCCCAGAGCCTGCCAAATGTTTCCTGTTAAACAGAAGAAACCCAGAGCACTGCAAAAATTACATCTCTCCATGTGGGCAATGTTGCAGCCAGTGCTGCCCATGGGAACTGGGGCACTTCCCTCTCTCCCTCCTTGTGTTCAGTCTCATCCCTCATTTCTCAGCCCAGTCTTCCATCTAATCTTTTATCTTTTCATCTGGGTTCCTTTTCTGGTTGGTGATGATGAGGTCCTGGTCTTACAGCTTCAGGCTAGTGCTGGAGGGACAGGAGGGACTTTCTAACCCTTGCCTGCAAGCCCTAGGGCTGCTATTGGTGGTGATATCTGAAAAGGGAAGATGAATTTCTTAACAGCAGGGACTTTTCAAAGTACTGGCAGTTTGAATTGCTTGGTCAGATAATGTGAAAAATGCTTTTTCCTGTTTTTTATTTCTCTGGAAAAAAGTTAAAGCAGCAGCTGCCTCATCCTGCTGGATGGGGCTGGCTGAGCTAGGACTTTGTGAGCCTGGCCCTGTCTGCAGCATCTCTGCTGCTGGGTGTGTGTGAACCCACAGGGATCACAGGCAGGGAAATGTGGTGAAGCAGCAGGGCTGCTGCTAAGAGCCGAGAGGGCTTCAGCCATGGCCAACTTCCCTCTGGGCTGGGAGCAGCCTGGCAAACACTGCCAGGACCCCCAGGGTAGGTGCCAGGTGGGGACAGGCAGCTGGTGAGTAACCTGCAGGTCGCTCTGCCCTGTCAGATGGTCTTAGGCTGGAAATGATAAATACTGTGTCCTGGACAGCCCCTGCCCACTCTATGCTCCCAGCATGGAGCAGCCCAGCAGGTGGCCAGGCACACGATGGGCTGCACTGTGGAGTGCTGCCCTGGCCCAGGACTCGGATGCTTTAGGGGAAGCATCATCTGGAGGAAGGATGACTCAGACACTTTGAAATCTATGCTGTATTTTAATAATACAACCCCTAAAGTCAGTTTTCTCCAGTACAGGTGTTCTTGGTTGCTCAGTCCAGAGCACAACTTGCTGTACTGCAACTACTTCACGTTACAGTTACCACCCCTGCAGATTCCCCTCTGGCTGGCAGCAGGGGAGAGACATGGGCTGATGCACCTCCCTGTGATCCAGAGTGATGCTGAGGACTAGTCTTGCATCCCTGGTTCCTGCGTGAGGGGGTACGGCTGTTTCCGAGACCTGTGCCCACTGTAACCTTGTCTGTTTCTTGTTTCTTCTTTCCCAAACAGTGACCTTCTTCCCAGCAGTGTTAACTTGCCCTGCAGGCAGCTCAGCCACCTTCTTCTGCAATATCTCCATGGAGAATGACTCTGGCTCAGAGTACAGCCTCAACTGGTACAAGGAGATGAACCACAGTCAAGGCCAAAAAATTGCTGAGATCAGCCGGAACAACCACCAGACAAAGACAGAGAAGTATGTGCTCACCAACCACAATCCTGCCTTCAAGATTGAGATCCTGAACCTCCACCAGAATGACTCAGGCTCCTACTACTGTGGACTGATCACTTTCTTTGAACCTGATAAAGTGATGGAGAGCAACCGGTCCCACCTGGTGGTCACAGGTCAGCCTGGGGGCTGAGCTGATGGAGACAGGTCTTTGTTGTCCTCCCATGGTGCTATGGCTTCCAAACACACTGCAGTGCCAGGGCAAAAGGCAGGCAGCACCCTGCTGGGGGAGGACCTGGTGTGGGCCAGAAGAGCACAGCTCTGCCCTTTCCCTGCTCCTTTGCATGCAGGGTTGAGGCCCAGGGACGCAAGCTGTCCCCCATCCACACTGCAGCTGGATCTGATCCTGAGGCAGGAGGTCTCCATTCTGCTGGGGCTGTGTCCCCAGTGATGCTGTGGGGAGGAGTGAGCCCTTACCCATGGATGGAGGCAGGAGACTAATGCAGGGAGCTGCTTTCACTCACAGATGGGGGCAGGAGACCAGCACAGGGAGCCACGTTCACCCCTGAACTACTCCACTGGGGACAGGGATTGTGTTTGGGGTGACAACTAGTGCTCAGACCCCTTGAACAGCCGGTGTTGGTGTAGATACTGTGGCTGTAAAACCATATCCTGGGAGGGTCTCATAGCCCTATGGTGTGGGGGACTGAGATATCACAGCAAGATCTACCATGGCCTTGCTTGACAGCACTGGGGGCTTTGCAGAGCTGAAGGAAAAGGAAAAACACTGCAGAAGTCACTGTCTTTCACAACATCTCTTCCCGATGTGAGCTGATGCTGTGCTGGCCCCAGGATGTGGAAGCTGTGAGGAGGCTTGGGGAAGCCATGTCCTCCATGGGGTCATGCTGCAGCACTGCCTGTGGGTGCAGAGTGGTGCCCCGGCCCCCTGCACCCCAGCTCTGTGGTGTGGGATCATCCTCACCACCTGCAATGGGAAGGAATGGGACATAACCAAAATGTTCCCTGTGTCAGCCCAAATTCAGGGCTCCTAGAGGGATGATGGGGCTGGGGCAGCTTGTCTGAGACTGAGCCCTTTCTGGGGACAGCCCCCATGTTCTCCTGTTGCCTTTCACAAGGACTATAGAGGCCGTTTTACATTCCTGACCTGCTGTTTTGTTCCCCCTCTTTTCCATGGCTATTGCAGCAGCCCCTGAGAATACAAATGCTACTGATGAGCCTGAGATGGAGGAAGGCAACCCCCCAGACCACATCAAGGCTGTGCTCCTGGGCATCCTGCTGCTGGCTGGCGTGGTTGTGCTGCTGATGTTTGGCTACCTCACAGTCACATACAGGAGAGGAGGTATGATTACCTGCAGGGGCTGTGCTGGGCTGAGAGGCTGGGGTCTGCCAGGGGACCTGGTGGGTGATGCACATCCAGGAAACCCAGCTGGGGCCTGGGGGCAGCTAGATACCTGCAGCTCCCTGGGGTACATGGGCTGGTTCAACATGCTGAACTCAGCTGTGGCATATCCCCATGGGACAGATATCTCCATGCTTAGGGGAGAAGGGTGCTTTGGGACCTGCTTACCCTTTGTGGAGCCCCCAGACCACATGCTGTGGCTCTGCACTGCTTGTTAGTGTAGTGAGTCCCTCCCATGCACCTTGCCTGGGCACCTTCAGAGCACCTCATTGCCTTCCTGCCACAGTACTGGTCATGGCCTCAGCCATGCCATGGGGACCCCCTGAGAAATTGCATCCCACTAATCCCAATTAAACCCTAGACTGTGGGCTGGTTGACTTGTCCTTGTAATGCTCAGGGTGTTAGAACTTGACTGGAGAAGGAGGAAGCATGGTGCAATGCTTGTGGTGTCCAGTCCTCTCCTAGGATGTGGAGGCTGGGTCAGCCCCAGCCACTCACATTGTTGTGGCATGCAAGTATCTTCTAACCAAATGTGTTACTTTGCAGATGTGCAGAAACCACCAAGTGAAAACACGCCAGCGGTGAGTTTTCAGTCTCTGACACCCTGCTGTGCTGCAGGGGAGCATTGTGGCATCGTTGGGGTGTGGAAGGTGCAGGGCCTTCCTTTATCAGCCCTTCACAAGCTGCTCGCTTCTCCTGTCTTGTCTGATGTGCTTGATCTTTTCTGCTCAGCTGCAACAGTTTTTCTGCACCTGCCACAGCCCCATCACAAAATCAAAAAAGCTGCCTGAGATAGGATAGGGTCTCTCTAGTCCAGCCCTTGCTCAAAGTGGGGTTATCTTTGACAGTGGGTTGTGTTGCTGCAGAAAATGGGAGGAAATGTTCTCCCAACATATTAAACTAAAATTTATTTTGCTGCAGCTAGTGCCTGTTTCCTCTCTTGCTTTTGCTACGCACCACTTGGAGGAGTCTGGCTCCATCTTTTCTCCAGCTCTATTAGGTACCTGAAGGCACTGAGTAGGTCCCCCTTTGCTGTTCACTCTCTGGGCTGAGCAAACTTGGCTCCAGGCTCTCCTTGCACACACTGTGCAATCAGAGCCCAATGGAGAGGTGGGAGAAGCACTCCTAGCACAACTGCCTTCCACGGCTGGGCAGGGAGGGAGCCCAGCCTGCCTGCAGAGGCAGAGGGCTGAGACCCACATGGCTTTGGCAGTGACAAGGCTCGTGGTCTGGTTTCTCTGGGCAAATGCTATCCCAGGCCTGTGAGTCCTTCTGCTTTGTATCACTCTTGCCCTCCTGGGATCTTTCAGCACTTGCTGTAAAAAGGGAGCTTGTGCTGGGGATGGTGGGTACCTCCAGATGATGAATCAACCTGATGGGGTTTCCTTGCAGAAGGAAGAGAAGCCCCCTGTGGTGTCTGTGTCCACTGTGGACTATGGTGTGCTGGAGTTTCAGTGGGACCAGTGCAGCCAGCTGCCCCCCGAGACACAGTTGGCTGACCAGACTGAATATGCCACCATTGTCTTCCCAGAGGAGAAACCTGTCACACCAGAGCGGGGAAAGAAACACCAGAATGAGAGGACTTGGCAGCTGCAGTCACAGCCCTGCTGAGGGCTGGGGTCTCTCCCTACTGGGGACTGCAGGCATGGACAGACTGCCATGGCCCCTTGCTCCCACCACAGTTTGGAGTTAAGAAAAATCCATTGTGCCAGGACTAGAGTGATAGAGGCACTGCTGCTGGAGTTGCTATCGGACAGTGCTGCCCATGGTAGGATCGCAGCTGTGGGGTGGGTACCACGGGATGAGGAAGATCCCCACTGGACTGTGTGCCGCATCTTCCTCAGGGCAGGGAAGATTGGGTAGGACAGAGCAGCAATGCCAGTAAGTCTGTCCCAAAGGTGATTTACATCATACCTCAGTTTTCTACCTCCGCTCGGGGATCTCAGCAGTGTCTATGCTGCCTCCCTCACCCAGGTCTGACCCAGCTGGTAAAGCATGACTGTGGGAGAAAACACCAGAGGCTGGCACTGGAGTGTGTCCTGGGAGATGCTGCTGATGGCTTCTCCTCACCCGGAGCAGAGACTGCCTTATGTACAGCTATTTAAAGAAGCCCTTGGGAAGTGGGTGGCTGGTTTTCCTTCTGTCTCCAGGTACTTTCCTCCCCTGCAAGAGGAGAAGCCTACCCCTGTGGCCCTCTCTTCACAGGTGGGAGATGGATCTGGTCATAGGGGTGAATAAAGAGTTTCATATCTGGGGAGTTTGACTTGTGATGGCAAGTGCGTGGGCAGGCAAATAACGGCTCTTGGCAGTGTGCAGGCAAGAGCTGGGAGGCGGCAGCATCTGTTGTGGTTCCTGGGCCTCTGTGTGATACGCAAGCCATTCTGCTGCGAAGCTGCTGTTAATAGAGAAGCCACTGCTCTTCTTCCTCTCGCCCCTGTCTGAGCTGGTCACCCCAGTGCAGCAGCAAACCAAGTCTTCCTTTATCAGGTTTATCTCAGGGTGGTTGCCCAGCCCACTGGGGATGAACATCCCTGCTGTGCCAGGAGCCTGGCTGACATGAGCTGTGGCAAACAACTTTACGGTGCTCTGTGAAGCTTTCTGGCTCCAAACTTCCATTCTCTCTCTTGAAAGTGGTGCTGGGGCTGTGCTACCTGCCAGAAACCAGAATGGAAAGGAGCGACAATGGCATCAGAGGGGAGAAGCCCTGGGAAGGAGTGGCTTTGGAGGCATCTGAGACCTGCTGGGAGACCATGAAACCCAGTGGAATTGGAGGAGAGTCACTAGCATCTCATGCTTCAGTGCCGCTGTCAGGAGGTTTCTTTTTCCCTTACCCCCAGTAAAACTAGTGCAGCCTTGTGGGAGCCAGCCCAGGTGCTGGGGGAAGGGGTGAGGCATGTCACACCCCACAGTTTGTCCCCTGTGGGGGGGTGAAAGGCCCCTAAGAAACCTGCAGAGGAGACCAGGTGGGATGAACATCCATCTGGTATGGCTTTCACCCTTCCTCAGGGCAGGACAGTGGCTGTGGTGACCCTGCTGTTACCAGTGCTGCTGAAGGCTCCTGGTAGTCACCATGGGCAGTGCCCTGTCTCCCACAACATTCACTGATGCCAATGCACAGCTCAGCCCATTGGGGCTTTTTGCAAGCAGCAGCCCTGCTCCTTGCCCTGGTGGCTCCAGCAGAGACCACCTGTGGCTGGCTGGGCTTGGCTCGCCCGGAAAGCCAAGGCAGGAGTCAGCCACAGTGGGCAAGAAGCAGGAGCTCAGTCAGCAGTTTTGCTTTTGGCTTTCCTGTCAGATGCGATGCCGGCAAGAGGGTGGGCCCTGCTTTGAGTTTTCCACCCTGCCTCTCGGGCAGTGGAGGTGCCAGGTCTTCAGCCCTTCCTGCACACCCTGGCTGCAGCCATGGCTCCTCCAGAAGCAGTCGGAGCTGGATGCTTTCCCCTTTTGAAGGATGGTGGTCTGCAGCCATCTGGAGGCTCCCAAGCCATCTGGTGGGTCAGGGGTGTAGCAAAAGCATCTCCTGTTGCCATTTGAGGTGGGAGAACATCCAGCCCATGGCAGTGACTGTGCTCTGCTGGCCCCCCAGCAGCCTGGCTGCAGTCCTGCCCTGTGCAGGGAGCAAGGTTAGGGCCCGGGGATGCATGGGGTGAGTGGTGGGGACGCTCCAGGCTGCCAGGCACCATCTCCCATCCCTGTTCGGAGGGCAGGGTGCCCAGCACTGGCGGAGACCTGAGTGGCCCAACTCCTGTGCTGGGCATGGCACTGGTAGCGCTGACCAGAGCAGAAACAGGGCTGGGGTGAGCTCTGGGTGGAGTGCAGGTTTCAAGCCCCCAGCTGAGCATTCCCAAACCAAGCAGTGCCCTGAGATAGGTGTCAGCACCCCCCCACCCCCACCCCCCCAGCATTCTGCTTGGGGGTGGGGAGCTGAGTGTGTTCGTGTGAAAGAGCTGATCTTTCTTTCCATTCAAGCCAGGAGAGCAGCCACCTGTGGTTCTTACTTTCCCTCCAGTCTGGTGATAGTAACTCAGTTTTCCGGGAGTCGCTGCACAGATTTTGGAGGAAGCTGTTTTACCTCCCATCCTGAGAAGTCCCCAGTTTTGGCTTTCCCAGCTCCACCATCCCACATCCCTCCTTCCCCTGCCCCTCTCTCCATATCACACCCCTCCTGATTTTGCTCACCACTGCACCCATACCAGCTGGCAGGTTTATGACCCTTTTCTCCGCTCCGAATAAAGCAGAGACATCAGCAAACTCATTTCCACCTATGATGCTAAGGTTTGCATCAGGTTTTCTGGGGGGGGGAGGGGGTGGGTGCTGAGCTAACACCCTCAAGCCCTTTGGCTTTCCCTGCTTGCACCAAGAAGAGGCTTGGCTGCGATGGCTCTGGTATGGTTTTGGGGTACACCCTTTTCTGCCACAGCTACTTTGTTGGTACTGAAGGGGGTGTGGGTGGCAGGGTTTCGGTGGTCTCTGGTTTAGGCTGTGGAGAGCAGGTTTACTGCAGAGTGGTTAGACAGACCCTACCTGTTTTTTGATCTTGCTTTCTGAGGCATCACAGCTTCTGAGGCTAACCCTCATGCCTCAGAACCACTGGCCACCGCCAGAAAAAGAAAAGGGCTCCAGCCGGGTCATCAGCATCCCATTTTGGGAAAGGTGAGGCTTACAGCAGTGCATGTAAGTAGTGCAGTGGGAGAATAAGGTCCTATGAAATTAAATAGCTTGTGGACCTGACTCTTCTAGGCTTTCAGGACGTGCCTGGAAATGACTCCTGAAAGACCAGAGACGACAGGGTGTAGGTTTGGGTCTGCCCAACTAATTCCTACCAGCATCGTGTTACGAGTGATGGAGGATGCTCCCGACAGCTCCTTCCCCCATGTTTTGTGCTCACAAGTGCAGTGCACAGCAGCCAAACTAGGGGGAGGTCCAAGTTTTTTCCTTGTATCATCCCAGAGCAAGCATCACCAGCCTGGCCATGCACACTCATGTGCATGAACGCACAAATGTGCACACGAGTCCCCAGTGAGCACACCCCCAGATTCACACAGCTACTGGGTGCCAAATACAAGCACATCCCTGCAGACATACAGCCCCCCATCCCCAGCCACCCCATCTGTGTACTGCAGCTCCTCTATGCCAGGACCCAGCTGCAGCAGAGGGGGTGGCTGCAGGCATCGAAACTGCTGCATTTCCTGTGCACTCTGGTCTGGCAGTTAGAGCAACCGCTTCCGACGGCGGACACCCAGTGCTCCCCTGAAGAGCTGCTGCCACCACTGTCAGTGTCAAAATGCCTTGTCAGCTCCCTGGGACCTCACGCCAGCTGAGACGTCCGGAAAACAGAGCTCAGCCCCAGCCCTACACTGGGGTCTTGCTGATAACGAGTGGCCAGATCCTGCTGGGAGACTTCAGAGAGCTGGGACCAGTCCCTGTCTGCATCTGCAGGAAGCTGGATGCGTGACTTCAGCATGCTTGAGCTATACCCAAACAAGCAAAATCCCCTTACAGATGCTTGAAAGTCAGCCTGGCTCTTTATATGCCCCAGCCTTGAATAAAGGTGATTTGGAACATGTGAGCAAGCATCCCTTAAAGAAACTGAGACAAGAAACTGGGTCTCAAGAAAACTGGACAGGGAGATGAAGATGGAGAGGAAGTCTCCTGCTGCTTGCAGCATCATCTTTGAGGAGAGCCATGCCATGGAGCAGCAAAGCACCATTCCTGCAAAACGGGACGTGCAGATGCCAGGGGGAAGAAGGGATGGTCAGGATGTGTGGCATTAAGGTCACTTACAAGCGAGCACTGTCCTGGTCACTGGGAGGTCTCAGAGCTGTGTCTGGATTGGGGGGAGGTTGGGCTGGAGGTGCTGCAGTGGCAGTTGTGGGTTATTTGGCCCATGGGTTAATGGGGTGATCTATGAATGGTACTGGTCTGTTGGGCACTACGGTGTGGGAGCATTCCTATGGCCTTGACTTACTGGGAAAGTGGCTGCTGATCCTGGAAGAGACAGGCTGGGGTGAGCTGGTGGGTCCATGGTTGGTGGGAGGTATGGGCTGCTAGGCAGTTTGCCTGGACACCAGCCATGGCTGGCTTGCACAGCTCTGGTGTGTCCTGAGGGGTCCAGGCCCACAGCATCTCCTCCGTCCTGTCCCACCTCCTTGCCCTGCTGCTCACCAAGCCTGCTGTAGGCTTGCAGAATGTCTGCGTTTCCGCCTACTGCCCTCATTTTGCTTTCTCTAGTTTTGCTTTGAGTTGGCTCCAGGGTTTCTCCTTCTTGCTCTTCCTCTCTTTAGTGGGATGTGCTGCTCGAGGAGGGTGCCGGCAGGCCAGATCCTGGCATTTGGGGGCTCAGAGGGCCAGGCAGGAGCCCTGGACCTGCCCGCTCCACTGCCCCCAAGACCAAACACACCACCCATAGCACCAGGGCAGAGCCTTGTCAAAGGGGGCTGAGCTGTCTCCTTACGCCTGGAGGGACCATCATGAGGCCCACCAGACAACAGGGAGCCCAAACCCATGTGGGGTGGTACCTGCCCACATCTTCACATTCACCTTCTCCCTTAAATCTCTCCCTACTGCTCAGCATCCCTCTCCATCCCAGAAGTCCAGGGCAATGGCGCAATGTCCCATCTCTACAGTGCAGCTTGGGCATATCCCTGTTTCCAGAGGACCTGATCCCCCCTGCCTCAAATCTGCCCTGGGAAAGGTGAACCTTTCTACTCCAAGGGCTCAACTATGAAGACAGTCCAGCCTGGAAGGGAATGTTCCATTGCTTGTCCCTAGAGGAGGTGGCTTTCACTGAGATGGGGTGACAACCACTCACCATCAACAGCGTCAAGGCTGGAGGGAGACAGGGGTGCAGAGAACTGGTGTGGAGCTCTGTCCCAGGAGGATATGGATGCCAAATTCACCATCTGCTTCAAGGAAGGGGGGAAAAAGAGGATCCAGGAAACTCTAGCTGAGTCAGCCTGCCTCTGTACCCAGAAAACCGCTGGAACAAATTAGTAAGGCTACTAAGCAGTAAACACCGAGAGGGCAGCACTGGGGCTGAGAACACAGATTTAGCAGGAACATGTTGTGTCAAACCAACCTCATTTTCTCTTCATTAGGGTGACAGGCTGGGTACTGCAGGGAAAGTGGGAGCGATGCTATCTTTGTGCTGCCTTACATGACATTCTCATAAGCAAATTAGGGAAATGGGAAATTCTGTCACTGTGGGTGGATGGCTACCCAAGAAGCTATATCCCATGAGCCGTTATCAATAGTTGGTGATGACAGACACATCAAATGGGTTTTCTGGGGAAGCATGGCTCAAATGAAGGCAATATGCTATTGAGGGAAGGTGGAGGGACTGTCTGGGAGGAGGGTTAGAAATCAAATTCACCTGGAGAAAGGAGCAAAAATGCCCTGTTAGAATGACTGATGGAAAAGAATTGGGTGTGTTTAGTGCAGGAAAAGATGAGGGAGATCTTCATAGTGGGAAAAAAGCCCTGGTATGAAGCAAGCAGTGAAGCACAGAAGTGTTTAGGGTTATGTCCTGTTGCTCACATGGCAGTCCATCTGTCTTGCAAGCCCACATCTGTCAAGCATGCCCACAGACACAGCGTCCCCACTGCTCTGTGGTCCTGCCTGGGGACTGGGGTTGAATGTCCCTTTCTGCCCCTCCTGGGGACTGCTGGCAGGATGGAGCCACCTGGGTATGGGGTGATCCCAAAGAAAAGGGATGGCTGTCCCAGCAGAGGTGGGGCACAAGAGGGACAAGCAGGGTCCTCATGGGTAGTGTGGGCACTTTGTCCTTGTGCGGAGTGAGGGTGGGGGGTGGGGGCGGGGAGGTTGACATACAGTGAGAGATGGAGAGGAGGAGAGAGAACTTCAGGAAACCTTCCTCCTCTTGCCTGGGCGGCTCACCCGGAGGTGGGAGCTGAATTAAAAAATACTTCCAGACTGTGAAAGTGGCAGGGAAATTACCCCCCAGCCTAAACCTTGTGTTTGCCTCCTTTACACATCCTGCAGAGGAGCCATGACCAGCATGCTGGGATGGAGAGGACTGGCAGGGGCTGTCCCTGGCAGGGGCTGGCCAGCCCAGTGGGGCTGTGCTGGGGCCAAGACAGGGCTCATTCCCAGTCCCTGCTGAGGCCAGGCTGTGGGGGGACCTGTGGGAGCAGCTTCTGTTTCCAGGTTGGTGCAAGGTGCTTGGGCAGTGCCAGGAGGTGTGAGTGAAGTGGAACAGGACGTCAAAGAAGTTTCAGCTCTGTGGGTGGATCTGGGAAAGTCCCTTTAGTAAAAGCAAGTCAAAGGCTTTAATAGAGGGACCAGCGCCGGGCTCTGTCTCAGAGATGACTGTGAGGGCTCGGCACACAGCGAGTTGTGATTTGAGTGGTGTTGCCATGATGTCATGGGGAACTGGTTTCCATCACAGCTGGGTTTTGGAGGCAGGGCCCTGTCCCCATGCCGGGGGTGCTGCCAGACCCCCCTCCCCCAGCAGTGTGCCTGAGGGGCACCGTTTTTCCCCCTGGGGCAGGCAGAGTGGGGAGCATCCCTCTGCCCCATGTCAGCAGCCTTGGGGAGGAACTGCTGGGCTGAAACCACAGATCCCTCAGAGGAAGTGATTGGTTTTTTTTGGGTGAATATGAGAGTTCCAGCAGAAAGGGATGCCACCCTGGGGGGCTCCTCCTCCTCAGAATAGCTTGGGGTGTTTAACATGGCATGGCTGCCCTTAAAGGAAAGGGGAGATGCCAAAACTTTTAGGTTTTCCCTGCATTTAACCCCCCAAGGGTAAATCTCAGCCCCTAACACAGAGGGTTCCAAGGGGACAGGAAGATGTTGCAGGGTGGATGGCCCCATCTCAGTCACCCTGCTGTTTGTTGGTGGCTCCCCATGCCTTGCTGGGTCACAGTGCTGCCAGGCACTGCATGGTGCTGGCTGTGAGGCCAGCCCTGCTCCTGCTTAGCTCCCACTTTCTGCACTGGGAAATCTGTAGTCCTGGCGATCCCTCTGTGTCAGGATGCACGAAAGGGTCTTCTGTAGTGCTGGGGGCCCCATGCTCTGGGAAAGGGGTGAGAGGGGTCCAGGGAGATCTGCTGCTCCCTCTCTTCCTCCTCATGCACCAGAACTGAGCCAGGGATGCCCCCTGATCCCCACCTGTAAGCATCAGAAACATTGGTGGGATGATGTCTCCTTCACCATCCTGCTCGTAGGTTGCTGCCCCAGCCCAAGTGGGACCCCATGACCCCGTGGCAGGGCTCTTGGGAAGGGGGTGACTCACGTCCTACGCACAGGTTAGGGCTTTGCTAGCTCTCCATAAGGATCTTGAAGACCTTGGCTTGGCTCTCTGCTTCCAGGAAACCTCCTTTCCTTCCTTCTAGCCCTGCTACAGATCATAGCATCAAGGCATAATTAGGAGTGGAATGACCTCAAAGCTGGGAAGAACCTCAAAGCTGAACACAGACACTGCCCTGGGACCTTGTCACCTCCATCCACTCTTGCGGGACAGCACATGTTGTGAAAGTGTTGGATTTTCCCTTCCAGCAGCCAAAATCAGAGGCTCCCTGCCAACCTGTGGTTACTGGGACTTATCTACGTCACTTGCATCCCTTTTGGGATCTAAAGAATGAGCCTGATACGCTGGTGCCTCTCAAGATCACACAACCACTGTCATCTGCTGCTGGCAGCCACCGTGCCAGGAGAGCTGCCATGGGTTATACTTCATTTGAAGCCAATGTGAAGTATTTTAAGCCTGATTCCTAGACACTTCTGCTCTTTTTTTAAACAGAGGTCTGCCCTACTGCAGGCTTTAGTATATCTTTGCATTAAACCCTCCCTGCTTCTGGGAACCAGAGTGCTGCTCTGGGTAGTCAACATGAGGACCTGCCATAACTTTTTGTGGTGGTTTCACCCCCAGCACCCACCTGGCACATTTTCTCCAAGGCTAGGCGTTTTGGGGAGTTTTGTGCCTTCTCTGTGAAGGGGATGATCTCCTCTGAAAGCTTCATGCTGGATGAGATGGTTTTATAAAATCATAGAATCATGGAATAGTTTGGGTTGAAAGGGACTTTTAAAGGTCATCTAGTCCAGCCCCCCTGCCATGATCAGGGCCATCTTCAACTAGATCAAGTTGCTCAGAGCCCCATCCAACCTGACCTTGAATGTTTCCAGAGGTGGGGCACCTACCACCTCTCTGGGCAACCTGTTCCAGTGTTTCACCACCCTCATAATAAAAAGTTTCTTCCTTATATCTTAGTCTAAATCTCTTTTAGTTTAAAACCGTTACCCCTTGTCCTATTACTACAGACCCTGCTGAAAAGTTTGTCCCCATCTTTCTTGTAAGTCCCCTTTAAGAACCGAAAGGCTGCTATAAGGTCTCCCCAGAGCCTTCTTTTCTCCAGGCTGAACAACCCCAGCCTTTCCTCATAGGTGTTCCATCCCTCTGACCATTTTTGTGGCCCTCCTCTGCACCCACTCCAACAGGTCCATGTCTTTCCTGCACTGAGGGCTCCAGAATGAACACAGTACTGTAGGTGGGGTCTCACCAGAGCAGAGCAGAGGGGGAGAATCACCTCCCTCGAGCACGCTTCTTTTGATGCAGCCCAGGATACAGCTGGCCTTCTGGGCTGGGAATGCATATTGCTGCTCACGTCCAGCTCTTCATCCATCAGTGCCCCCAAGTCCTTCTCTGCAGGGCTGCTCTCAATTTCCATGGCAAGCTGAGCTTGCCTTACCAAGCTGCAGATCTTCCTTCAACTCAAGACCAGTTATCATTTGGCATCTTATCTAACCTGCTTCCTGCCCTGCATCACTCTCCATGGAAGGTACTGGGGGACCTGCACAGCCGGAGAGGGCTGAGCTGGGGGGCAGAGGGCTGCAGGCAGCGCTGGCCCCGCTGTTTATATCTTTCCTGGGTGCTCTCAGCTCAGAGCACACATCGTCTCTTTCAGTTTTACATGCGGTGCTGTCCTCCCTGACTTTCCACCTTGCGGTTTCATGTCAGGCCTTTTTTTGCTTGAGTTGGCTGAAAGTAGTTAAAAACAGCCCGTGCTTGGTGGCAGCAATTGAGAGAGATAAGGCTACCTGGGGCTTTATCAGCTGCTGAGTCCTGTGTTTTTGGTGGGGTTTTGCTTCCGTTATTCTTACACTCAGCATAACCTCTGCCACTTCGCCCCCACTGCCGTGGCAGTGATGGGCACTGGAAGCCAGGCAAGGGCGTTTGTTTCCAACCTCTTAGCCTATGGACAGAGCAGCATCATGAGAGCATGGCTTCAGCAGGCTTGGGGGCTCATGCATGGAGCTTGGGGAAACCCATTTAGTCCTTGCTTTGCGGGACATTTCACCTGGCCAGGACCTGGTGCAGCACCAGCAGAACCTGTTGCCACAGGGATCGGAATGGGGCGGTGCTGTTCATGCAGGAACAAAGGTTCCCCTTTCCAAGCACGAAGGCGTTGTGCAAAGAGGAAAAGTTCAGGGAAAAGCCAATTGCACACATGTATTAGCACTCAGAAGCTGCAAGCCTGACCTGCAAGCTTGGTCACTGCCTCTTCCCCAGCTCCAGGTGGAACCATGAAGACCTGGCATGACATTTTTGCAGCAAAGATTGCAGATTTTCACTTGAAAGAGCCATGGACTCTTCAAGAGGATGATACCCTGCAGGTGCATGCCCTCAAGCCTGGCTGGAAGGAGTTTGTGCAACGCCGTGCTCCTGGGAGGTAGGGGACTGCTGGCTCAGTCCCTGTCAGGAACAGGACAGGGGACAGTGGGCTGCCACGTGGACCTTTCCCTTTCTCAAAGTTTGCTTGTAGGAAATAGCTTTTGACATGAAAGGGGCGGTTTGGAGGTGGGTGAGGCTGGGAGGGGTTTTCCCATTTTGTTCCAAATGTTTTGTTTTGTTTGGTGGGTTATTGCCAAACTAGAAAAACCCCATGATAATTGGAGGGGAGGGAAGTGCTGCAGCTCCAAAGGGCAGCTGGTATTTGGCCAGAATTTCTCCATGTTGGTGTCAAGGTGCAAACTGCTCCTCCAGCAAGCAGGGGCAGTTATATTGCACTAGAGCCAAATCCTCTGGGTTTGCAGCCAGAGGATGAGAGGAGAGCTGCTGTCTGCTGGGACAAGGGGCAATGCCTTAGCAGTGCCTGCATCTGCACCAGGCTGAGGGATCCTGGGGCAGAGAGAGGCTGTGGCTCGGCATTGTTGGTGAGAGGCCCCCTCCCTACAATTTCCACTGTGGGCAGGACCCTGAGCATTGACCAGACACCCTGCCTGGGTGGCGGCAAATGGACACCTTGGCTGTCAGCTGCCCCCTGCCCCTGGCCTACCCCCTCCCACCCACCCCACCCCCCAATTGTGCAAGATGAAGAGTGATGGGTTACACACCTTTCAACTTCTCAAGACTTCTCCTCACCTGCCCTGCAGCCTCCACCCACACCTTCCTTTTATTTTTCTTCTTTTTTTGATTTCCCCGGCTTGGGGCTTGATGTTGGCTTTCCGCTGAGCTGTGATAAGCCAGCATGGGTGAGGGGCTAGAGCCCCAGATAGACCTTGGGCCTGATGCTTCCCATCACAAGGACCCTTGCTCCTAGCAGTGGGTCTGGGATGCACTGGGAAAGGGGACCAGGGTGGTCTCAACAGGCAGCCTGTCTCCTAAAATCTTTAATGCTGGTACCATCCCTGAGCTCCCATCTGTGTTGAATTCCCCAGACTGGCGTCATGCTGCTAATGGGAGGACAGTTTGGTGTAAAGCTTGCATGAGTGAAGTTAATCCATCAGCCTTGGCTGCCCTGGTCCTTACTGACTGTGTGGGAAGACACTGGCTCAGAACAGGGAGCCTAGGATGAGCTGATCTCTTCTGTGCCCTGGCAGGTTTCAGTGCTCCCAGTGCTTTCATGAGTGGTCTTCAGCCAAAGTGCACATCCTGTTCCACATGTGCCGGTGCCAGGGCTGGGGCATGGTGTTGATGCGGATCTTTCGCCAGGCATGCAGGCGGTGTCCCAACCCCCGGCTGCAGGAGCCCGAATTCAGCCTGGAGCCTGTGGAAATGCTTCTGCACAACCTGGTGCTAAAGATCCTCGAGTACTTCTACCACATTCCCATCCAGCCCTCTGACCTCCTGGAAGTCATGGTGGATGTAGCGGTGGCGGGGCCACACGACAGCACCCACTGTGAGGGCTGCCAGCTTGGCGTTTGCAGCAAGTCATGGCCGGCTCCAGCGTCAGATGCCCGGGAGTCTCTGATGGGTGCAAGCAAGGCCAAGACACATCGCACCCCAAAATGCCAGGGCATGAGACCCGATGCAACCCCAAGCCACCGTCCCTCTCCAAGCCACCATCCCTCTCCAAGCCACCATCCCTCTCCCTTTAATAACAGTTTCCCCTGGAAACGTTGCTGCTGCTGCATCGGCAGCTCTTTGCTCTGTGTTTTGGCAGTGCTCTTCTTCATCCTGCTTTATTTCACCTTTAAGTAATGGGAGCTGGGGATCACAAAGAGGAACTGGGGTGATGCCTAGGGGAGCTGATGGAGTGACTGGAAAATTGGGTACCCAAGATCAGCCCTTGCTCATGGCATGGCAGGGCTTCCCTGGCTCCTGGGGGCATGGGGATACATCGGGGTACCTCAGCCAGGTACCTCATCCCACAGCCTTGGGGAGCCTGGTGGGTCTGATGGTTTCTTACAGGACATATTCTTCATGAGGATGACCCTCAGCTTCCCCATGCAAAGTATGAGTGTACTTGCAAGAATAAAACAAGCCCTTTCTTCTCAGCTCAAGGATGCATTTGTGCTATTTAATTTCTCCAAAACCTTTTCTAGGTATGTGTGTACAGCTCAGAGGGAATCTGGGGGCTGGCTGTATCGACCACCTGGGCTCAGCTTCCAGGGACGCACATGCCCATTCTCCCCTGCCTTTGGCCTTGAGGGGACTGGGCACCCAAAGCAGCTGAGGGGCACCCAGAGCTGGAGGTTTGCAGCAAAGTTACCAGGAGCTGGTGGACACTGGCACTGCCTCCTATGAGCTGTGTACAGCAGCGTCTGCCCTGCAGCTAGGTTGAAAAAATCAAAATAACACGAAAACGCTGTGTGATCCAGGGGCTATGTGGATTTTGTTTCTTAAGTGCTCTGTCCTGCTTATCCCACCGATTCTCCCCCTTCCCCAGTGCCTTCCCTTCCCGCAGCCTCTGCAGGCCGGCCCGTGGAGCCAGCAGGTGGAGCTGTGAGATCTCTGGCACTGCACCTGGAAGTACTGGGACCAGTGACCCACCACCACTTGGATGGGCCAGCATTCCCCAGATGGGGGATGCCCTCCTCCCCATCCCTGTGCCCAGCTGTTTCCCCGTAGTGTGGCCCTCCCAAACCACATCCTGCATGGATACCGTCCTGGTCGGTGGGTGAACTGGTGTCTCACTGCGATTTTCCAATCTCAGAGCACTAGAGAAGCACACATGATGCAAAGCAAGGGGCCTCACACCCCTCCTGGTCCCCAGCTCTGCTGGGGTGACAGTGGTGCCATGGCAGCAGGGCTGGGGACCAGCGTGGTGCCATCATCAGGGACTTCCCCAGGAAGGGGAGTGAGCATGACCTGACCCCTTGGAGTGAATACCAATGATGTCCTGAGCATTTTTGGCAGGGGAATGGTGGCTGCAGGAGTGCTTGAGACCCAAGGAGTCTTGTATCTGAATGGATCTTTCTGGAGGAGGTGTCTCCTTGCTTGGGGCAGCCAGGGCTGAGTGGCTCTGCTGGGGAGGAGGAGGCTGATCCTGCAGCCTGGACCAACTTCCCTCCCTGCCTGCAGCTCTCCCCGCGCTGGGAGCAGCCTGCCCTCTCCCTGCCGGCATTAAGTCATGAAGCAAAGACAGGGCCAAATTTCTTGCTGCCAACACCCGTAGCCCTCTTCTTCCCATGCTGAGGTTTTCCCAGCCCCAGTCATCACGTCTGGCTGTCTGCAGCCTCCTTAGCCACCCAGCTGCTGAGGGGGAACTCCCTCCCTCTGCCTGGGAAGCCAGCTCTGGTGGAGACCACATCCCTGCAGGGGTCTTTATTTTCTTGCTTGGGCTTCTCTTCTCTTTTACATGGGCAGAGCCATCCCTTGCTCCCCTGCAATACCGTCTGCACCCATGGCCTTAAACGCATACGCTGCTTTTTTCCCTGGTCCCCTCCCTATGGCTGCTGGCCTGTATCCTTGTGCTGTGCATGCATGTACCCTCCATCATGCAGCCCCTTCGTCCCCTCCCCATTACTCAGAAGCACCCGTACATACATGGGCTTCTCAATCATGGCCTCATTTTTGGGGTCCTTCCAGGATACTCCTCCTCAACATGCAGTTGTGCCCATCTTCCACTTGTTTCTTAGCAAACTGCCCTCAAAGTGCTGCTTTTCCTGGTTCTTGGCACTTTTGGAGCCCACAGCAAGACCTTCCAGCTCAGCTCAACCCCTAGAGATGGTAAGCAGTGGCCAGACCCCCAACTGGTATGGGGACAGCAAGACCATCCCAGGGAAGATGGCTGAGGGATGAAGGATGCTCTCTCTCCCTAAGGCTCCTGGTCAGGTCCTGGCTGTCCCTCTGGTCTCTCTGAGGTTGTGCTCTGCTGCAGCCAGCTCTCAGCTCATGCCTGACACTCATGCGCAGCCAGGGAAGGGCAAATCTTACCCAGGGACATTTTGCTGGCCTTTCACTGCAGCCAGACTGATAAATTGCTGTCTCTGCGCCTGTCTTCCTGGAGAGAAGCTCTCACCACTCTGGCAGGTTGTGAGGTGCCAGAAAATGCAAAGCCTGCTGTGGCTGCTCTCACTTTTCTCCTCTGCTGCTTGTTCCCAGCCCTCCCTGCAGCCAGCTGCAGCGGCTGTGGGGCACAAGGGCTTGGCACTAGCAACACCTCGGCTTGGTGAGCAGGAGGCGAGGGCTGGGTTGTGTCAGGGATTTCCCGGCAGAACTACTGATGGGAGGCAGAGGAGAGTCTGTATTTATCTATTATAGAGCAGCAACATTTTTTAACTTGCCCAGGAGCTTTCTAGGCTCAGATCTTGCAGATGATGGTTTAATGCTCGGGGGACCATGCCTTGGTTTTGCTTTTTCTCTCTCCTCTCTTTCATCCCTCTGATGCCTCTGGACTTGTTAGCAGACCCGTGAATGAGTGAGCCAGACCCACTGCCCTCCTTCTTGCTGTCAGCCTGGAGGAGCCCAGCACTGTTATTTCAGTTCTGTGCCGCAGGAAAATAGGGATCAATAAGCCAGCTCTCAGCCCTGGATCCAGGCACATGGTAGGAAATGGTGCCCATGATGTTAAGCTCTCTCCAAAGACTGGATTTTCACAGCCTGTGATGCAGAGAAGAGATGCCCAGCAGAGCTGTGTCCCTGCCTCTCCCATCTTGCTGCAGAGCCTCTGCTGTGAAGACACGCTCTCTCAGTCCAACAGCTAGCAGGGACAGGCTGATTTTTCACCCCTTTTAAAGCAAAAGTCACATACCTGTTATTTTTCCTGCATGCCAATTGAGCCCAGATTTAATTGCTATTCTCAGCACAGAGGTTGCTGCACTCTCCTGCCACCGCCCCTGTCTTCAGTGATGTGCTAAGGCTATAAATAATTGAAAGGCAAGATCTCATCTGTTGCCATTTTTCGTAATTTTTATTCACAGCTGGTCAGGGTCTGTCTCAGCCCATGAGGCTGTGTGGGCCATGGCTGAGCAGCCATCGGGGTGAGGATCAGTGTTGGAATCCCCTGGGAGTGCAGGTGTGTGTGGCAGAGACTAACAACCAGCCTTGGCCACGTTCCTCTTGGAATAAAAGCCTCAGGGCACAAATTCAGTACATATCAAAGCTTTATTTTGTTCTCAGGAGGAAGATTACACAGAACCATCCTTACATGACATTGGATATTTTACAGAATGTAGTATCAAAAAAGAAATATATATATATGTATAAAAATACCTTGCAGTTACATGACATAGCCAAGAGTACAGTTCTTAGTGTGTCTGCAAGTTTGACCTTCCTTAGGCCCTCTGCTCCTCTACATGCTCTACAAATGGCTTTTTGGACAGTAGCGAAATGGCAGAGTGGTTTGTTCGCTGTTGACTCCTTCCTTGCATGGCAAAACCAGAGGAGGAGGAGGAGGAGGAGGAGAGGCCCAAAGGAGGCTACAGGCACACAGAGAGGACAGCAGGCAATTTTTGCAAGTTGCTTACAGCTATTGGAGGGCTTCGCTGGCAAGTGAAGGAGATGATGTCTGTGCTGAAGGAAAGTAAGTTCACTTGACCTTCTTCCTTGGTGGGGCTTACTTGTCTGCATGGGGCATAGGGAGGAGGCTGGGGAGATGTGAATACTTCTGGTGTGTTAGGTGAGTTGAGGTCAGTCTAGAATGACTTGGACATCTGCAATAGGCCAGAAGACCCATGAACAAACACTGAACACCATCAGCAACCTGTACATCAGCCAAATCAATGGCCTTAAAAGCAGGAGTAGGTTTGTGCAGTAATGAATGCACTGCCGTGCAGGACTAACCAGGTCCCTAAAGAAGAGGTGAAACCCCGAGGAAGGGCATTTTATCTGAAATGATTCTGAGGAAAATAAGTATTGTTTAGGTACAGCAGATGTGATGCTGTCTTGTGTGTTGGAAAACTTTCCTTGGGAGGTCTGCTGTGGTTGGAAACCATTCCAAGGGCTAGTCTGGGGGGAGGACTGGAGAGAGCTTGAGATGATAGAGGGTCAGAGAAGTTTTGGTGGCTGGAAGTGAGGGTGACATCGAGTCCAAGACCTGCTCCCTGTCCTTGTGTCCTCTGTGGGGCACCCATCCCACATGGTGGGATAAGGGTAGCCCATTTGGGTTTGTTCCATCTTGGCAACCATGGCTGAAGTTTAGGACTAATGTGGGTGCATCATCACATCCCTGGGGCCAGGTGGACATCAGCTGAGATGCTATCAGGTGGGGATGTTTGTTTGCAAATAAAAGTGATTGCAAACTGCCAGGGCTCTCTCTTTACTCTTTGCACAGAAAAGGTGTTCCGCAGCATGAGGGACCTGTGAGGTCCAGGCCTGCCCAGCTGGGTTTTCTGTGCTGTCCGTAGTCTCTGTGGTTCCTGCAGTTGCATCATTGGATGGCGAGATCTGGCTGGAGAGCCCCGGTGCTGGGGGCAATTCCCTGCTTTGGTGGCAGGGAAATGCTGTCTCCATTGCTGTGCCTTTGTCCTGGCTTGGAGGGAGGTTCCCTGGGCATGTGGGTGAGGTTTGCAGATGGGAAGCACAAGCTGAGGATGCCAGCTGAGATCTTTCTCTTTGCTCCCTCCCCCCAGCTCCCTAGCAAGCATTTCCTAAGAGCGCAAGCGAAAGGATGTGGGACCAAGTGAAACAAATGACGTGGAGGGCTGGCAAAGCCCTGGCGTGCGCTGAGCATCGTGGCTACTGCTTGCGAAAGACCAGAGTCTGGAGCACATTAAACAACAACAACAAGAAAAGGAGCTGCGGCGGCAGGCTGCTTAGTCACTCATCTCTCCTGCTCTGGGCCCAGAAATGTCCACCTCTCTGAGGAGCCTGTTTTCTTCTCCACCCAGTCCACATAGTTAGAGACTTTGGTGTACACACCGTACACCTGCTTGCTGCCACACTCCTCTGGGCCACCCCATGAGACCAGCCCTTGGGCCACCCACCTCCGGGTTCCCGGGTCCTGGATGACGAAGGCTCCCCCACTGTCTCCCAAGCAAGTGTCCTTCCCACCTTCGTAGTAGCCGGCGCAGAACATGTTCTCGGTCACGCTGTAGTTCCCCGACCGTGACTCATAGCTGGTCTTGCACTCTGCGTGCATCACCACCGGCAGTTTGACATACTGCAGGATGTCGGACAGTGTCCTCATGCCTGAGCTGATGATCTCGTCTACCGTGATGTTGGGGTTAGAGATACCCCAGCCAGCCACCAGCCCCAGCGTGTTGGGGTGAGGCCCCTCCAGCTCATGCTCAAACTGGGGCAGGCAGACAGGCATGACGTAGTTCCCCATGGTTACCTTCTCCTTCAGCTTGACCAGAGCAATGTCATGGTTGTAGTTCTGGATGTCAAACTGTTCATGGAGGATGATCTTCTCCACCGTCCGGTTGACGGCCTCCATCTTGTTTCTCACATCGTGAAGGGCCAGGTAGACAGTGACATGTTCCTTGGAGACGGGGATGACAGTCTTGTCTCGCCGCTGGGAGCGGAGCACATGGGCAGCTGTCAGCACCCAGGAGTCTGAGAGCAGGGCCCCGCTGCCAAACCATTTGTCGTTGGGCACGCGGGACATGTCCTCCACCACAATCAGGGCCTGCCAGGGGAAGAAGCCGGGCTCAGCATTTCGCCCGCCAATGATGCGCTTGATGATACCAGGCAGAGGACGAGCTGGCCGCCCACACACTGGGAACAGAAAGGACAGGACGGTTACTCCCAGCACTTACCTAGGGAACAACTGAAAGGGGATGTCCCTGTAAATTATGCCACATGGCTTGTTATCTTCAAACCAAACATTCACTTCTGTCTTTTTTTTCCACAGAGGGCAACTCTTCTCCTTTCCTCAGTGGATAAAGCCCACCCTCCCTTCCACCTCTGCCTTCTCAGGGCAGAGTGTGCTTCAGAGCTTTGAGCAGGCTGGGTCCCCATCCCCTCTGCTAAGAGGTCTTTGGAGGTACGTCTGGGAAAGGAACACATCTGTCCTTCTGAAGGGTTTTGCTTCCTAAAGGCAGCCCAAGCTCCCTTCTCGTCTTCTTTGCCTGGTGGAACCATTTCTGGTGGCAGCGGTTTGCCCTCCTGGAAAAGGGGCAGTCTGTCGATTGCTCTTTCATGAGGATGGTGGGGTGAGGGTCTGAACTACTCCTGCATCTCCAAAGCACACATGCACCCTGGAGCATGGGTGTGTGGCTCCCACGGTTACGGCAGCTTGCCCAGAGCAGGCCATTCTTCTGCTGGTAAGGAGACAGGACTGAAACCAAGCTGAGCCACTAGAACCCATGCTAGACCAGGGAAGCAGGCATCTTCAGAGCTGGCAGCTCCCTGCTCTGCGGTAGTCCATCCTGGGTTTGGTCATGGGCAATCAAGGCCCAGTTAGTCTCAAAGGTTTGCTCCCAAAAAGTAGCTTCCCACTGCCTTCTTCTTCATCCTTGTTACAGGCTGTGAAAGGAGGATGTGAATGCTCTCGGCCGTGAGACCTTGGACTATCTAGACACACTTCTGGCTACCAGCCCAGCTATGTCTCAGAACCAAGGAATCTCCACTGAGCTTGGGAAGGGTCACTTTCTTGGTACGTGTCAGGGCAGGGCTGTAGCACATGTGGCCCTGTCACGAAGGGAGGTGGAGAGCCCTTTATGAAAAGAGTGGGCTTGTGCCAAAGTCCTATATGCTGGACCCCTACTCCAGGGAGGTTGGAGGATTTACCCTGCAAATAACAGGCTCATTTGATGTAAAGAGTGAGCTGTTGCCCACTGGACATGAACATGGATAGTCAGAATGGTGTATAGCACACTATGGGGCCATGAAGCCTTTCACCCAGGGTTAGGTACCCCAAAGCTGCACTAGATCTCCTGACACTGAAGTCAGACATGGATTCAGCAAAACACATGAGCCAGGGTGGGACTTCAAGCACTCTAAGTAATATCAGATCTCAGTCTTGGTTTACATCTACGTGATCTGTGCTGCCATATTCCATGGGAAAGAGCAAGTGGAGGGATCCTTCTGCTGTCTCAAAGACATGGCAGATGCTGTGAGTTCTGCCAAGCCTGAATTGCAGTAAAACAGGGCTGTGACTTAAGGGGTTGTTGTACAGTTGAGCTGGTAGGTGGAACAAGACAGCTTGAAGGTCAGCCAGCACTTCACAATTCCTCACTTTGCAGTTCAGTTTCTGGAGTGATTTGGCTGGATCCATGCCACTTGAGAAGCAGAAAGGCAAAATGAGTAATCCTGCAGCCTCACTGTGCCCTGTGACCTCACTCAGCCCTTCCCAGACCATTCAGCCACTTGCCTGGCTCCTGCTCTATATGCCAATAAACCCAGGGGAACGCCAGTGGGAGGACTGGGGCGTGACATCAGCCGAGCCTCACCCATCGCTCTGAGCCCTGTTACGAGGTCTGTGGTCTCACGGCCACGGCATTTGCCCTCCTGGAGGAGCTGTGGCTGGAGAAGGCTCAGCCATGGGATGTTGCCTAGCACCATGGGCTTTACTTCTGCATCTCATGTCCTCACCACAATTCTGGCAGCCAAACCAGCATCCCTCTGCTCAGCTCCTCAACAGACTCAGAATTAAAGTCTGAAGAGCCCTGACGCTCTGCCTTGTTTGCCTCCAGGAGCTTTATCCAGGTGCTGTGACTTGGTGTGAGGGAGAGGAGGGAATGAGCATGCTGAAGGTGTCTCTGGGAATGTTGGACAGGTTGGGCAGGGACAATACTTCCCCTGGGGAACTTAAGCCCTGGGACTTGGTTGTTGGTGGTGGTCAGGGCCTGATGCATGCCTGTGGCAGCACTGTGGAGGGGGACTCCCAGGTTGCTTGGGGGTGCTGATGTTGCTGGGAGGTTGTGGGAGCCGATTTGGGCTTGCCCTTCTACAGCTGGAAGAGTCCTGAATCACAGCAGCTCAGGTGCTGGTCTCATCCCTCCAAGTCTGCAAGGGAGAACCACATCCTCCATGGAAAGTGCCAGGACTCTGCCCTGATGCTCCCTGTGCTGTAAGGGAAGGATACAAAGCCTCACAGAAGGGGGGTCTGATCCCCCAGGGCAATGGGATCGGGGCTGAGAGTCAGCATTGCAACTGGGACAGGAGCACCAGGAGCTGCTAATGTGGATTTGTTGTGGCTGGGGTCTGCTGCTAGGAAAACTGCAGCTCCGGCAGGGAGGGAGCGTGGTGAGTGTCTGCGTGCTCCAGTCCTCTGCCTTTCCCAGTGCTGCAAGGAATAGAAAACATGCTCAGGCAAATAATTCCTGCATCCCAGCCCAGCCCAGCTGGTCTGCTGCACTGAAGCTGACGGCGCTCCCAGGGAGATGGTTTTAGAGGAAGTGCATCCAGCCAAATATTTATTCTATTAAATTACATATCAAAAATGCTGACCAGGCTGCAAATGCTCCCACTAATGGCAGAGGCAAGCATGGAGTGGCCTGGAAGAGGAGTTTCTATTGATGGGGAGGTGGCGTGAGATACAGGGGAAGATCTGAAGAGCAGCTGGCCAGCTGCTGCCTGCAGATCCCGATCTCAGGAGAGTGTCACCCTCTTGCTGGGATTTTCCATTTTCCTGAAGTCTCTCTGACTTCTGTCACTAATCAGGAAGCCTGGAAATGGCCCATGAAAGCAGCTATGGCCCCAAAAGATGTCCCCGTATGCTCCCAGCTCAAATTAGTTCAGGCTGAAACATCAAGGAGAGATGCAGGGAGCAGCTGCCACAACAAGAGCAGCCACAGCCCTGGTCTTGGAGCTCTGTGGGATGCAGGGAATCTGAGAGGATGGCCTCGCAGTCACTTAGCATGGCCAGAGAGCAGATACCCTCCATGGGTCTGAGCCAGCTCCTGAACCCTGGGGTGGTTGCAGCTGCAGCTGCTGCATGGCAGCTGGATCCCTGCACCTCTTCAGAGAGCCACCCCTGCACATCCACCCACAACCTGCACCCGGGGCTGCCTCCACCCCCCTGCCTGGCCGCCAGAGCTGGCCCCACACTTGGCTATGGCCAGCCAGCCTTCCAGGGACTTCTGTTTAATCCTGAGCGGGTGCCTGGCCTGGAAACTTGCTGGCTGCAAACATTTCTGCCACTGCTCAAAGGCCTGGGACTTTTCCTTCCCTGCAAAGCGGCTGAGTTTTTCTGCAAGGCTTGGAGAGTTGCTGATTGCTCCTGCATGGGGACACACTGCTAGTGGGAGCTGACAGCCAGAGTGCTGGGCAGGTAACGCTCTCTGCCCTTGGCTGGAGCTCTCTCTGGTGATGCTGGGAGTTGAACATGGCCAGTGGGCTCTGCCCTGGGGCTACTGGTTTCCTTGTCTGCTGGAACAGGGAGCTCGGGGAGCCCTGACAGCTGGAATGGCTGTGACCCCACTGCTGTCCTACACTGCCAGGGAGACATGCATCACTGCTGCTCAGTGCCACCACTGCACCCTGACTGACTGGCCCAGCTGCGATAGCAGGACGCCTCTGTCCTCATCACCCTCCCAGCCATACATTGCAGCAGTTGGATACGTATAGCCAAGGCATATGGAATTGTCAGCAGGGAGCAGGGTCCCTGCCTAGGGAAGAAGCAGGTCAGGTCAGGCATGGAGGTTTTCCCACCCTCATACATCCCTGATTCACATGCCTTGCAGTGGGAACTGGCCACCCCAGCACCAGTACCTGGTCGGCAGGATGGCAGCTTGGTCCCCAGCTCCTCGCTCCTCCATACCCCTGATGCGTCGCATGTATAGGTCGCTGGAAGAGAGCAAAGCATTTAGCTGGGCTGTGGCCCTGGTATGAGGGGTGTCTTCTGCAGCGAGGAGATGTCCAGCTGTCAGGACCCTTTGAACCCTTTTCCAGAGCAGGACGGGATCTCCCTTTTACACTCTCTGTTCTCCATTCCTGGGGGGCAGGCCTGGCAGCCCTGTTCCCATGCAGGGGACATACCACTACCCTTGGTTTCATTGCCTTGAGTTGCCTGGAGGGCTGTGCTGCACCCCCAGCCTCAGCTGGCAGCTGCCGCCCCAGTAATTCTGCCAGTGCCTGTTCTGGTAATGCATGAGGGGTGCTGGAACCAGATGCACAGGGCTGGTGGCTGTGCAGGGGGATAAAAGCAGGGAGACAGGACTCTGAGGAAATCCTTTGGCTTTGCTTGCTGAGGGAGGATGAGGAAGAAGAGCTGGGGTGTGTGCACACTGCTTCTGCCCCCAGAGCTGGGTCTGAAGGGTGTAGAGACCAGTGGTGCTTGGCAAAGCACCTTGTGGTGTTTCTGTGGTTCTGGACTGAGGGGATAAGGGGGAAATTCAGTTTGCCATGTTCCCGCTGCTATCTGTTCAGCTTTGGTTATACTGGACGTTTGGGTGCTAGGATGGGGAGCCTTGTGGAACCCTTTCTGAGGCTACTGGACCTGGTGCTCTCTCCAGCAGCAGCAACTTTCAGAGAGACACAGAAAATTTCATATGCTGCAGGTAGTAGATGGCAGGGTAAGAAGGCAGAGAGCAGAACAACCACACTGATCTGCTGAGGCTGTGAAAAGTCCATCCTACCTTGTTACAGAACAGGATGCGGCCAGTCTGATAATCCAGGCAGTGCAGACGCAGGGTATGATGTGTGCAGGTGAAATCCATAGCCTGCTGCTTGCAGAGCATCCCAGAGCGGCCATCCCAAGGTCCCCCCACTTGCAAATGCACACACGCATGGCTACACACCCACCCACACCGTGCCGTGGGGACACGGCCCAGCCCCACTGCTCACCGGTGCTGTTGGGAGCCATGTGGTAGTAGGGGTGCTGGCAGTGGTACTGGATGGCTGCTTGGTAGGTGGTCAGGTTGTTCCTGGAGGAGAAGGTGACAAAACCATGCTCCAGCTCCAGCGGCGCTTTGCAGTCAGCAACTGAAAGCCAACACAGAAGTGGGGTTCAGCCCTATGCTGTTTCTTGGGGTGATCAGCCAGCCAGTGGGCAGGTGATACTGGGCTTTGGCATGTGTTGGTGGTCCTACGGGGCAGAGCAAGGGCCTGTGTAGTCCTGTATCCCCTTTCTCTAGGACGCTGCAGGGGGCAGAGCCTGACATGGTCTCAGATGGCACCAGGAGGCTGTCCCCCGGCAGGGCAGTCTGGCCTCGTGAAACCCCACCATAGCCACCCTACAGAGACAGGGTACAGAGGGGCATGGCTGAACACCAGCAGCACAGCTGGCCCACAGAATATATGGCCAACACGCCTCATGCTGGTGGAGACTCCAGTCCTGGGAGCCCCTCCTGTGCACTCGTTTAGTGTGAGATCTCTCTGCTATACCTTTGAGAGGGGAAGAAACCTGCTCTGGCAGGTGAGATCCGTTGAGAGGTGGTCCCAGAGTATGCCTTGGAATTCCTTAGGAGTAGGTAGGTAAAGGCAGGCGGTGATTCATTAACCTACGCCTCACATCACAGGCGCTTCCCTAAGCACAAGGCTTTGCTGAGGGCATGGCCCCACCCTTCCTACTGTATCTTGCTCACCAAACAGTGCTGATAAGCATTTACAGGTCAGACTGAGCAATCCTAGGTCTTGGTTGTCCTGTGACAGCAGGAGATTAAGGACACTGAGAGTGCGGCTTGGCTCGTCTGCAGGCAGCGGGAAGGCCAGCACCATCGGGTGAGACTCCACCTGCTCCATCTCCCAGGACATGGGCAGGTTTGGCTCTGCTTCACCCATCCCTGGTGTGGCTTCAGGGTCTGAAGGAAGGAGAAGGATTTCCAGGGTGTGGTTGCCCTTCCCCCATGGCTTGCCCATGGTCCCCTTTCTCCCCTAGATCCTGCAAAGCACCCTGCTCTCTCAAAACAACCTCCTCTCCCAGCTTGTTCCTTGGACTGGTCTGGTGCCACTCACCCCAGGAAGGACGCCAGACTGTGAGGTGGTTCATCTGCCAAAGCCAGGATTCACCCTGTGGGAGCTGCACCTCCCTGCCATGTAGGCAGCTCACAGAACACTCGGGTGTTGCTGTGTCCCGTCCTGGGGAACCTGCCCCAGGGGAGGGCAGGGACCGGGGTCTGATCCTGCTAGGAAATGCAGTGCTGTGGAGCTGCGCTCTGCCACATTTAGGATGAGAGGCTGAGTAGGGGATGGGTGACTTTGAAGAAAGCAGGTCCTGTGGATCAGGGATGGTGTGAGATCTGTGGGTCTCCGTGTGCTCCAGGATGGGAAGGGGGTGAGGACAGGAACCCTAACTCCTCATGCAGCGATCCGAGCTAACAAAGAGAGAATCTGCGGTAGCTGACACACCAGATGTACCAATGCTAAGGGCTGCCTAGCTGCCTGGCAGAAGAAAGCCTTGTTTATGGCAAAACGCTGCAGCTCACTGTTCACTAGGGTCCCCTCCTCTCCCTTTAGGTGGTGATGAGATGGGTGTGTGGGTGCAGCCAGGTTGGGTGGAGATTCTGGGTACCTGTGCCTTGCAGAGGGGCAAAGGACAGGACACAGACCCCTCTCACCAGCCCTGGGGGGTCTCTGGCTGGCCTGAGCTTTCCTGCCCTCTTCCCATTGTGCTTGGGTGCACAGCATTCCTGTACCATGGTGCCAGCAACTGTGGGACCTTTATAAGGTGCTGGAGGATGCTGGGGCTTGCAGGAAGGAGGGAATGGATGTTGGGAGACCAGCCTGGCTTGCATGTCTTCTCTGGGGTTGTTCATGGCTGCAGGGCAGCATCCACTGGCCATGGTACAGCCCACCCCCACCCTGTGTGTCCCCCAGGCCTGGGGCAGGCTGTATGCCTGGAGAACGGGCTCTTACACAGAGGTGTTGCCCTACCAGTGTCCCAGGACCTGCTGAAAGGGTGAGGGGAGGGAGTTTGTGCCGTGAGCCTTTCCAGACTTTTCCCTCAGGAAAGGGGCCATTTAGCATCTCCATCCTTGCAGGAACAGAAGTGGACCAAGCTCCCCAGCATGCACATCATCCTCCTCCTCTCCCAAGTATCTGGTCCACATCCCTGCATCCTCCCAGTGAAGCCTCTGATGCCTTTGGGGGTTCTTGAGTGCATGCCCTGGGCTCTTGGGGACACGAATGGGGCCAGACACCGGGCTCTGGCCTCCTTCAGCTGCCATCAGCCTGAGGCCAGCCCGTCCTCACCTCCACTAGGCCAGCAGTGGGGAGCAAAGGGGAGGCAGAGGAGCATCCATCCCCCTGTGCCAGTGCCATGGCTCAGTGACTGGAGGCAAGGGCTGGTAATGCCAGCCCATCCTGCATGCCTCCTTGCCCACAGGGTCTGAAAGGCACCAGGACTCTGGGAGAGAGGAGAGGAAGGAGTGTTTCTTATTTGTGACGCTGGGCCAGGGAGGAAGGGCAACAGGAGGCTGAATCCAACCAACCAACCGACCAACAGGCAGCCATGCCGCGCTCCTTGCGCAATCGCTGCCTTGGAGGGGGAGCCGAGTCCGCCGAGGCATCCGAGCGGAGAGGGAGGGATGCGGAGGACGTGCCGGGAGCTGGCGGCAGCACGTGGTCCCCAGGCAGCAGCGCCGGGGCCAGGCAGGCACCCTTCCCGTGGGGCGGCGTGACAGCAGGGAAGTGGGGCTGGGCTCCAGACTTCCTTCCCCCTTCTCGAGACGGAGTTAAGAAAGCACCAGGCGCAGGGGGGTTAACAGTGCCATGCCAGTTAGACAAGCCACGGAGATGAATTTGGCAGCCAGGCCAGGGGCAAAGGCGACCTGCCCTGGGTACCGGACAGATCAGAGAGGGGCATCGAGACAGGCTGCCTGTCGGGGCGGCGCGGCCGGTGCCAGCCTCACGCGGCCACTTGCTCCGAGCCGGCTGTTCCCTCTGTCTGGTTGTCGGCTCTATCTGCAGCTGCACCGAAAGCAGAGGGGAAGGAGGAGAGCAGAGAGAGAAAGCCCAATTAGTAGATGAGCAGAGAGAGGCATGCAGGAAACCCAGCCCCCAAAACACCAGAAATCATTAATGAGTGCCCAGCGAGCTGTGCCGGGGTGCCGTGGATGCTGGCAGAGCCATGGCTGTGCCAGGGACCTGCTCGCTTTGCTTGGCTGGGGCAGCCTGGGGACAGTGGCTGGCAGAAGCCATCGCGGCTTTGCGTTTAGCCTTGCCAGGCCATGGAGCTGGATTTTATCCACCTTGGCCGCGAAGTTTTCTATTTTCTGCACCGCTTTCTAAAACCGTTCTTGCTTGTGCCCTGCCTCTCCCAGAAATCCTGGGGAGGTGAGGAGCATTGCAGTTTGGAGGCTTGAATTGCCCATTTAGGGGCTTCTTGCCTTTCCAAAAAAAGTCTTAAAAATTTAGTGTAGTGAGTCATATCACACAAGAAGGGATCAGTTCCAGCGTGGCTGGAATAATGCAGGTAATTATTTAAATTTTCTCCAAAAAATACCTTTGGGGGTTAAAAATATTTTCCTAGATTTTTGCTCTTTTTTCCTACACAATGTCAATTTTTATCTGATTGCTGTTCAGGCTGGATGAAATCAATGGGACATAATAGTGAGAGCTGTAGGAGTGGTGAGATCCTTGGCAGGGCAGAGGCATCACTGACCCCACACTTTCTAAAGAGCCTTTTCAAATATGGATCTATTTAGCAGGTCTGAGAGCCTCCCAGTTTCCATTTTGAGTGAAAAAACATAAATTATAACTCCAGAAATACTCTTCTAAGGTAATATCCACAGTATCATTAAAAGAAAAAGGATCTGCCCAGATGGGAAGAGCCTGGATCCCAACATCCCTTGAGAGCATCTTGTCCTGCCTCTCCTGGAAGGTCTTGGGACCTTCTTTGGGTGTGTTTGCTGCTTTTCTCCTCTCTGGACCAGCCTTACAGCAGGCTGAGCAGCAGTGAGAGCCTCCCTGAGGGCGGAGGGTGTTTGGGGGGAAGGGAGAAGGTGTTATCAGGTACATCTCCCAAGCCTGAGCTGAGAGAGGAGCTGAGTTAGATGAAAGAAGAGATGATGCAAATTGTCACCTGTCCTTTCAAATGGCATCTCCTTTCTTCTCCCCTTTTCTCCTGTTTTAATGTTTGTAAATATTTGGGCAACTTTTCTCTCCCCTTCCACTTAGCTGAGCAGCGCCCAGTTTAGGCTGTTACCTGGGACCTGTCTAATTCCCTGGGTCTTAGTAGCCTCCATTGGGAAGGAAACTTGGACCAGGAACTAGATTACCCCAAATTGTCCCAGATTTATCCAACACAGCTAGCTCTCAAGAGCCAGGCTTGCTCTTTCTTTGACAGGGAGACAGCCAAATGGCTCGCAAATCAAGTTACATGAGTAATCTAAATAAAAGCACCAACCTCCTGCTTGTGGCATTTGGAGCGAGCCCCGTTATGTTATCCAAGAATGAGCCAAAAGAGCTTTGCAGTTATGTAGTCTCTCTGGCTGGGTTTGTGTCTCTGAGTAAGGAACTCTAGTCTGGCAGGGCAGCTCTCTTTAGCATGAAATGATTTCAGCAGGAAAAGAACATTGGCAGGGCAGGGAAGGGTGTCCTTACTTTTGCAGATAGGGATCTTGTTACTCCATGTCCCATCCTTTAGACACTCGATCTGGAAGGAGTCGCTTTCCAGGTTATCCTGTGCAGAAGATGCCAGCAAAAAATCCACCATTAATGTACAAGACAAGGAAGTTAATCTCTCCATAAAATAAACAGTTTCTTGGTGATTTTGCCAAGATATATCCAGAGCCCCTGGAAGAGGACTTTTCTAGCTAAAAATTGCAATTAAATCATAATGAAAAACTTGAAGAGTTTTCTTGCTGCCAGAAATTCAGTGGCAATGCTGAATGCAAAGGAACTGGGGTCATTTATTCCTGTTCTAGGTGTTGGGATGGGTAGAGGAGGCAGCTCTGCATGAAGGATGAGGTTGGGAGGAGATCAGAGAAATAGCCAGGTCCATGTCTGAAGTCAAAGTGGGCTACTGGTTTGGAGGGAAGACAGCCACCTTGTGAGTCACCCGCACTCCCTGTGGCTCTCAGCTGTTTCCTGGAAAGGGCCTGCCAAAATCCCAGTCCCCTTAACTTGGTGGAGCTATCCCAAAGTCCCAGAGGACCTTCTGGTTTGTGGAGGCTGGCATCTGCAGGGCTGCCTGGGTAGCTGAGCCAGCTCCTGCCAAGGTGAGGAGCAGGCAGAGCCCTGGCAGCTCCCCTGGGGCTTTTGCTGGCTTTTTCTCTGGCAGAGGTGCCAAGCTTGGCATCCTGTGAGCTGGCTGGCTGTGGAGGGATGCTGAGAGGATGGCTTGGGAAAGTGCCATCTCATCTCTTCCCCTGTGTCTTTGGAAAGGAAAGTTGGTGGCTGTCAGAGGAGGCTTTTTCCTTGCCCCTGGGAAAGGGATAAGGATGGTGTTTGGGTTGTGTTCACTGTCCCAGAACTTTGGGAGGAAGGATATCCCCTTTCCTACCCAGGTGCCCAGCTCCACACCATCACCCCATACCTTCAGTACTTTGTATCCTGTGTTGCAGCTGATGACAACCTGGTCTTTAAAGGTGTACTTGGCTTGGGAAGGCTCGATTTTCCCATTGATCGGTGGTTGCACCAGTGGGCATGGGTTTCCTTTGAATAAAAAGCAAATGAAGCAAACCAAAACTCAGCTGAATAAATGGAGGAAATGTAGAATCCCAGCTCTGACACCCAGTCCACGTAGCAGAGTCTGAGCATCCCTGCCCTGCCTCTTGCCATTAGCTGACGCTGGCATGGCTCAGCCAGGCTCTTCTAGGAGTGGAGGCTCCAGACCTTTCCTCCAGTCTGTAATACCCTGGCTTTGGGCCTTACAAAGCTGACAGCTAATAACAGTAGCTTGTGCAATTATCCTGCCCAAAACAGCTCTGCTTTGCAATGTCCATCTGGCATAGGGAAAAAAAGCATCCTTTGAAGGGAGGGCTCCGTGTTACTTTATTCCTCTCCTCTTGTCATTTCTGGCAGACCCTTTCTGGAGACAAGATCATGGACCACCAAACTCACGGTCTCCACAATGTTTATAAAGGGTTTATAAAGCTCTTCCCATTGCCCAAGCACCGCAAACAGAGGACAACAGCAGGAGTTACCAATTGCTGTGTACGACAGCTTCCAGCCCCTGTTCTCTCCCGAGTTGTCACTGTGGAAGAGGATCTGCACGCTGTTTGTCTGGGTTTCGATGCGTCCTGGGGACTTCTCTCCACAGAAAGGGCCAAACTCCCTATGGCCAGCTTTGATCTGCAGAGGTGAAGAGGAAGGGGAGATTTAAGGGGGATCTTTGATCCCTGAGGATCACTTCACCCTGAGGCTAATGGATGGGGCTTCAGTGGGGTCAGCAGGGCTTAAGCACCATGAGTTGGGGGGGAAGCGAACTGAAAGAGTGTCACTATCGGCTGAGAGGGTCAAAACCAGACATGGTAAGGGACACGGGGTCAGTTGAGCACAGGGCTCCTGTTGGCTTCATCAGCCCTGTTTAGACCAGGGCAATTTTGGTCCCATCACCAGGACACTGGGGAAATGACAGGAGAGCCGGACAGGAAGAGTGTGCAGAGCCCAGCTCACCTTGATGTAGTCATAAGGACAGGTCACCTCAGGGTGGTCTTCCACATCAAAGCTGTCCTCGAAGTTCAGGGTAATGAAGAAACCCTCCTCCAGTTCAATGCGGTACAGGCAGTCTGAGCTCTTGGGGTAGGGGCTGGGGAAGTCGGCGCTGGCGACCACCCCGCTCCTCTGGGTGTAGAGGTTGTCACTGCACTCCACTGAAACACAGCCATGGCTCTGTCAGGGCCCTGCCAGCGACATCCCAACCCCAGCCGCACTCAGGAGCCCTCCCGGTGGAGTGGGGTCTGCTGGCTGTGTCCGTGGACCAAGGAGAACCTCACAGCCAACCTCCAAATATGCCTGTGGCATAGAGGTCCTGGGCTGAGGGATAATCCCTGCTATCTACGTGATGCAGATTCAGAGCAGAGACTAAACTTTTTAATTTCTCTGACTTGAGGAGTTCTATAGAGCTTAGCTGAGGAGCACAGCCCATGGGAGAAACCACATCTCCTTCCCATACAAGAGGACTGCAGGCCTTGGGCACTCTCCAGTCCCAGGCTACTGGTTTATAGGGGAAGAGGCACCTCATCCCTCCTGGCAGCAAAAGAAGGCAATTCTGCCTGTGTTTGGTACGTCTGTTGCCCAGGCAGGGACCCTTCTGTGTGACCATCCTCACATCTGAGCTGTGCCTGGGTGGTACCTTTGCAGGTCCTGTTGTCGGAGTGGAGGATGTAGCCGAACCTGCAGGAGCAGTAGTACCCGCCGATGTAGTTGTGGCAGTAGTGGTCACATGCCAGCTCCTCATCGCTTTTCTCCAGGCACTCGTCCACATCTAGGATGGAGATAACAAGGAAGGGAGGTCACTCTGCAGCCCTCCACACACCACTCCTCGTGGGGGCATTTGCCACAGCACTGAGAAATTAGTTGTCCCATGTGGTGGGTCACCTCAGCATGCAGCGAGTCCCATATGGCCCAAGGGATGCACACAAGGATTTCTCTTGCTAGGGTTCCCAGGGCTGGCCTGGGGTGTACCCTAGGAAATCTGTTATGCTACTTTAGCAAGATGGTCCTGCAGGCTTAACTGCTGCTTACCCACAGCGGTGTAATGGGCATCGAAGCCAGTGAAGCGTTCCTCATTGGAAAAATCAGACCGGAATGTGAGCCCCATGTAGGGCCCTGGGGACAGGATCACTTGCTGGCCAGGAGCCTGCTCTGTGTCCGTTGTCTCCCTGCCGCAGAAGGTTGCCAGCTCCTGGTCCTCAGCTTCAATCTGTTAGCAGAAAGAATGGGTGAGCGCTTGGCAGGGCGCAGGTGTCTGCAAGCCCGGAGGGGCTGTGGTGCTTTGCTGGAGGAGGACATGCTGGGCTTGGAGTCATAGTCGGCCTCAGAGAGCTCACGTCTGTGCTTGCCCAGCCTGTGTCCTGCCGGGGCTCAGCAGTGTCTCCGTGGGGCAGGCTGCCTGTCCGGCTGCCTTTGATGGCCACAGCCTAAGGATGCAGCCTTGGCCCCCTGGTGCCCCATCCTGCTGAGCCTCGTGCTGCCTCAGCTCTTCCCAAGGTATCTTTGAAACAGCATGTTCCAGTCATTCCCGCTGCATTCACCTCACTTTCTGCAGCCAAGTGTGACCCTGGGGGTGCTCAGAGCATGGCAGGTGTGACTCCCACTGCTCCAGCTCTGTGAGATGCTGTTAATGCTGTAAAGCAGTTACATGATTTCTGCAAAATGAACACAGGGACTCGGGTCTGCTCGCTCTGCTGGAGGCCACGCTCTGAAGCGGATGCTGAGAGCAGGTAGCATCAGGGATGTAGGGAGGAGCTGAAGAGGGGGGTGTAAAGGGAGGATGCAGGGAGGGAGCCTGTTTGGAAGGTGGGGTGAGGATGTGGGCAGGCAGTGGGGAAGAAGAGGTGTGAAAATCAGCCCTGGGCTGTGTCATTACCACTCAGAGCTGTCTGTACCTGAAATGTTCCCCCTCACCTCCTCCCTTGGCCCAAATGCTGATCTAGGCAGCAGCATCTGCATGAAAGCACTACTGGGAGGGTGCTGGGATGCCAGAGGAGCCCCTGCTCATCGATTTTGCACCAGCTCAAAGCAGCAGCTGTAATTTAGGTGGTGTTTCTTTCTCCTGGGCTGGCTTGGACAAACTCAGTCCTGTCCCTGCCACCCAGGGTCCCTATCTGGCTCTAGACTTGCACTGCCAGGCACTGTTTGGCCCGGAGCCACTCACCCAGAGGTCTACAGGAGGTGACCAATGAGCCAGTGTGCCCTGCTGGCATGCCAGCATGCTCACTAGTCTCTATGTGCATCTCTTTAAAGCACAGCCTTGCCTGTGCCTTAAAGCACTGTAATCCCTGTAAAACCATCTGTTTTTTCCTGGAAACCCCCTCCCTTCTTTTTTCCTTGGCATTTTCTCCAGAGCCATTTCAGCATTGACCCCATCTCCTTCTCCTGCACATCTCATCCCCAGCTCCTGTCTCATCCACAACCTCTCCCAGCTGGTTTCCCCCAGGAGATTTGGATATGAATAACCCCTAGACTGAGGAATGTGATGAACACCACCCGCCAGCCCACCGCTGCTCATGCCAAGCCAATGCTATTGAGGCCATGATGAAGTGTGCAGTCCCTCAGCCCATGCCTAGGGAAAACAGCCGCCTGCCTGGGGACCCATGGGGTCCCAGAGGTGTTGCAATGCTGTCCCTGGTTTGTGTGGCCTCAGCGAGGTGAGATCCTCCTTCAGCTGCATCCCTGTCTCCTGGAGAACCTCGGGATGTGCCTGCTGGGGAGGGTCTGGGGCTGTAAGGGAAATTTCCCAGGGCTGAACAAGCAGGCGGAAACTCACTCACACCAGGGAAAGCCAACATGGAAATGGCAACACAGCATGCCTTGACATTGCCTCCAGATATTTTCCATCCTCTCATACAAGCTGGAGCTGGCCAGAAAAGAGAGAGACTTTCCGATGATAAATTTTGAGAATTTGGAGAAAAAACACGCGCCCCACATTGGGACAAATACCCAATTGAATTTTTTATTATTTTTTTTTTTTTTGTGAAACAACGTTCTGAAAAAAAAAAAAGGAAAACAAGGAATTTGGGATCCATCTGGTTTCAATTCCTTTGAAATATACTGTGGTGCTTTAGAATCTCTTTTAAATCTGAAAGAAAGATTGTTATGAAATGAAGTAGTGTTTCAGACTGAAAAACCGGAGTGTCATCCCCAAAACCGAAGGGAAACAGCATTTCAGCCCTAACAGGCAGTCTTGGCTGTGCAAGTGTGCAGCACGCAGCCTTTTCTGCAGAAACTGCTTTTTCTTAAGGAAAGCTGTGGGAAGGAGCAATTTCCAGCCAAATCCTCTGTGCAAGGCTGGTGGCTGTCACCTCTGCAGGGACAATACGAGCCACCATGTGAGCTCCCATCCCTCTCCAGTGCAGGACCCACAGCACAGCATCACTGAAGTGCGGGAAAACCTCCCCAGTGCCCTGTGCCTCGGCATGAGGATGCTCCTGCCATGGGGTCAGCCCCAACATTGCCTCCAGCATCCCTGGATACAGCCCTGGAGTGGCAGGATGAGGCCCGGGAGAGCTGTGGTCTCGTCACCAAAGGTATCCATGGCCCCTTATCTCTGACGGGTCCCATGCCCTGAGCCACAGGGAGCAGAGACAGCCCTCCAGCAGTAAACTAAACAGAGAGGTCATCATCCCTGGTTAATATTTGCTGCTTCTGCTGAGGACTGTGTACTTTTTCATAGATCATTTACATCCAGTGAGTAGGCTGGTAATTAAATCCTGGTTGTTTGTTTGGAGTTTCTCCTTCTCGGGTCATGATGTCGACGTTTTCACTAGAGAAGATGTGTCCCTGAGGGAAATATCAATTGCTGCAGAGAAATTCCCTATAAAAATACGCTGAAAGAATTCTCCTTCGAAAAATAAAATATAGTGACACCCTCGTGCCTTAAATCTACCCTTGCCACTGCCTCCTGCGGTCTTCCCTCTTTCTGCTTGCCTCCTCATCCCCTCATTAAGATTTTGCCCCTCTGGTTGGAGGCAAATAGGAGTCCCTCCCCAGCTGTGGCTCTGTCCCCCTGCATTTTGGCTTGGGCTGTGGCTAAGAGAAGCGGTGACCCCAGCTGTGTGGCCCCCCTCTGCCCCATGTTGATTTCCGCCTTCTGGGCAAGAGCTGGAGTGCCCCTGCTTGTCAACAAAGAGATGCTGCCCCAGAGCATGGGCTGCTGGGGATGCTGGAGCAGCGATGCTCTGGAGATGCCTCCTGCAGCGGGTGGGTTAACGAAACACCGCAAACACTGAGGGGAATTTGGCCTGGCGGTTCAGTGTCTGCCGCCGGAGAGGAGCAGGGAGCCGGCAATACGGAAACGCAGCCGCCACCCCCCCTTCTCCAGCCCTCCAGGAATGCACTAATTGGACTGATGAAGGCCAAACATACCACTTGTAATATATATAAATGGCTCATTAGGCCGAGAAATCACAGCGCTGGGCTGAAGACACTGGGAACATGACATGGGGAGGAGATGCTCAGAGACAGGGAAGGGCATGAAGCAGCCCCTGCCAAGCCGCCTTGCAGAGTGCATGCAAGAAGGCAACACCCAGATGAACGGAGGGCTTTTTTTGCAAAATGACTGATGCCGCTCCTGCTGCTGACTATTGGAAATGAGGCAGGGATGGGACAGCTCCAGAAGGAACCTCCATCTAGGTCTCCTGGAGAACCTCTCCCTGATGTATGTTAAGGGTCCTTTTGTGTGCAGATGCATACCTGAATTCCCATGGGAACATACATGGCAGCCGTGCTGTTGGGGAAAGAGGAAGATGGCTTCCCCTGCTGTGGACTTGGCTTGGCTTCTGGAGACCATCCCTTCCCGCAGGTTAATGCACCCACATGCCCTGTTTCTGGGTCAGGCCTGTTCCCTGGGGGGGCTGGGTGTGCGAGAAAACCCCAGGTGAGATGCTGGGGTGCTAACAGAGCTGCTGACTCACTTCCATGCCTGACCTTCCTCCTTCCCCTGCACAGGGCATGACTGTGGTCCCCAGTGGTTCAGGGGGTGGCTGGTGCTACCAGACTCCTCTGTGCAGACCCAGCAGGATGGGAAAGGCAAGCAGCAAAGCCCTGGGCCCTCCCCTCATCCCAGCTGCCTCCTGGGATTTGAACTGTTCCTCTTGGGATCCCACACCCCTGGCTGAGGCTGGCTGACAGCACTAGAAAAGGATGTTTTGCTCCTGACCATCCAGTTTGTGCCAAGCACAGATTTGTGCTTTTTCCCCCCACCTTTGAGCAGAGGGAAGTGTAAATGGTCCTGTGCACCCTTCCTGCAGCCCCAGGCTACGCATGCACTGCCCTGAATGCAGCATCGAGCTCCTTCCCTGGCCCTGCATGGCCCCTGCCAGCGCTGTGTAGAGCGCTGAGGGTGTCCCCAGGGACAGTGCTGCTGAGCACTTGGCACGGTGCAGCACGCAGCCCTGCCCCATGCGAATCGCCTGTGGCAGGGGATGGCACACTGCGAGCTCAGGATGCTGCTTGCAAAGCCGATCTACTATGCACCCTAAACACCGTGCCAAACCTTGGGGCGATGTGGCTCTGTCACATTGCAAATCTTTCATAATCCCCCTCCCCGAGACATTGCTCTGCCTGCAGCCCTGCCTCCCCAGCTTGGCCCCGTTTTCCCCTCACCAGTCCCTCACTGGGGCCAGCAAAAACTACATCCTGCACTCGGGTGGGTAAATTTATTTGCAGCCACTGGTTTTGCCTGAGACGCCTGGCCAGCTGCTGGGCACCCACACATGGGGTTAGTAGGAGTCCTGCTGGGCGAGCACCTGATGGCACAGATCCTGGGGACATGGGTGTGAACATTAGCTGCAGAAAAGTGTCCCAATTACCACATGTAAGCAAAAGTCTGAACACAACATGAAGAGGTGCATCCAAGGGAGGCGTGGGTTGTGTCAGGGGAGATGGGACCCACAGAGTGTCACAGACCCCTCTGCCCTCCTGACCCGGTGCTGGAGAGAGCTGTCACAGACAGCCCCTGGGATTGAAGGAGTGCAGGGAAAGCCCTGTGGCACGTGCCGAACCTGCCAGGTCTCAAGCATGTGCCATCCTGAATCAGGACTCAGTGGTAGGGACTGGGGTGAAGAGGTGTAACCCCACAAGGACCACGAGCCAGCAAGGACTCACCATGAGCTGACCTGGGGGAAATCCTGTCACCACAGGCCCGATCCTCACTTCCATCAAGGAGCTGGTCCCAAGTTGGCTGCCAAGACCTCAGGGGCTGATTTCAGTCCAGGGTTTGACCAAGCAATGTGCAAAACCTCATGGACAGGACCCCAGACTCAGATGTCCCTAATAAGGTCAGGGATTTACTCACAAAGGCCCCTCAGAAGTCAGGATTTCATCTCCCATCTCTGGCCCTCCACTGGGATTTCATCACCCATCTCCCTGCCTCTGCCACAGCGCTCCTCAGTGACACTAGTCAAGACACTTAACCTGACCGCCTGCTCGCAGCTGTGGCTTTTGAGATGCCCCAGTCCAGTGCTGGAGACTTGTGTGCAGAAGTGTTCTTCACTGGGTGACCCCAGAAAGGAGCTGGGCAAACCACAGTGCCACCCCCCTGCAAATGACAAACTCCCAAATGAGCTCCCTGGAGACAGCAGCGAGCCAGGCAGAGCCTGCTGAGAAGCACGGCAGAGGGCAGGGGCTGAAAGCCCAGCATGAGTGGCTGCTCCTGGTCCCCCTGGCCCTGGCAGGCGGCTGAGAGCAGCCATCCAAAACCTGGGGAGAGGCTGCTTGTGAGGCGCTGGGGCCTGGAGCACAGCTTCCCAAGGCAGCGTGCGGCTGGTGTTTCCTATCTGCATGGGACTTCTTTGGGTGGGAGTTTTGGGGGTGGCTGTTCCTCCTGGCTCACTTCCTGACCAAAGCACCACTCCCCCTCTCTGTTGTCCCTGCTTGCGAAAACGAGCCTCCTGGCCTGTAAGCATTTCTGTAGGAGCCATGTTCTTTTTATATACATACACGCATGCATGCATATATGTGTATATATATGAATAAACAGCTATTGTTTTAATTAGCCATTGTTTCAGAGCTCTGGAAACTGTTCCCTTCTGAAGACCACCCCGAAGGCAGAGATCTGCAGGGGTTTACAGCTTGGCTTGCCCTGAGCTCGCCACTCAGGATGACTTTCTATCACTGCTCAAGAACTCGGGGGCGTGGGCAGCCATGGAGGTAAGGAAAGCAAAAGCCAGGGCACGGCAGCTTTCTGCCTGTCCTGAGCTGGGTCCCCACCTTGCATCGGGGCTGTTCAGCCCCCCTTTTTGACCTCCTTATGGCATTCAAGATGATGAAGACCCCGATGGAAAGCCTGGTCAGACCCATGGTCAGAAAAATAAGAAGGTGTTTCCTCACACACATGTGGAGGCGTATAATCATGTATTTAACCTGCACAACTCCCTGCCACAAGATGCTGCAGAGATTAAAGTCACCCATGAGTTCAGAAAACAATGGAACAAGTACATGGAGGGGGAATGCACTGAGTGCCATCGAACACAGAATACCACCTGTGGCTTTATGAGCATCTTCACTGGGACTGGCAGTGTGTTACAGAGAAGCACCTATGTGTGTCGGGTCTATAATTACATTCTGTAGCCATGCACTGCTGGCTGCTGTAGAGCACGGTGGCTCTGTTTTTAAATCTTGCGCTGATGCAGACAGAAGCTGGACACACAGACCCAAGAAGAAAAATAGGCATGGTGTCATTTGCTGGTCTCCTTGATGTTTTCTAAGCTGGTGGTTTAGCAGCATCAAGATTGCACCCCTATCCAGCAGAGTAGCTTATAGATCTCCCGTAATCCATCCATTTCCAGCACTTTTCAAATGTAATTCTGCGGTGGAGGCTCTGCAAGCTGAGTTACAGCCCCGAGCAAATTTATACAGCTGAGATCTAAATCCCTGTGAAAAATATCGCCTTCTTATGGAAATCCAGCGGCAGGGAGAGCTATGGTGCCAAGTTGGCACCATGGCTGAATAACAGGGAACCTTATGAAAAAGGAAAAATGAGCAGGGGGTGAAAGGCAGGAGGAGCGGTAAAGCTTGGAATGGGGAAAGTTTCCAAGAAATCCACTCCTTGAGCTTATTGGGTTTTTAAAGCAATATATCTCTATATATGTCCCTGGCCCTTGTGCTTGGAGAAGATCCAGGAGAAGCAGAAAGAACTAATCAAACCTCAATGAGAGCTGTTAGTAGCAGAATGAGTGCCAGCACAAAGGGGAAATTAAAGCAGCGAACAAGAGATCCTAGGGGAAAAAAAAACACAAATGTTTGCTTTGTTTTCTTAGGGCAAGAATAAAATAATAATTTCAATTAGCTGGCAACTAGCACCAAGGCTGAGTTTTCTGGTTCCAGAGCTGAGTGCAACCTCTACCTGGCTCTGTGCAGCGGGGCAGGGTGAGGCTTGTGCCGGGTGATGGGGTAAGGCATGTTCAGCCAGGCAATCCTAGAAAGCACTTGCTTGCTCCCGCTGGTCTGCTGGAAAGCACCAAACCTGACCCAGTTCAAAGATACGGAGAATCCAGCTTCCCCTGGAAACGAAGGAGAGCCCATCTTGGAGAGACCTGTGGTACACGAGGCAAGGATGCTCTGTGGCACTGCAGTGTGTGGCCCGCTGCCGTTTCTGATGGGTTACTGCCCAGCAATGAAGCAGACTGAAATCTTTTGTGGCTTTGGCCATGACAACACCCTGGGAACCTCCGTTGCTTGTTTGTACTGCAGGTATTTGCCAGCAGTGGCCCTGAAATCTGCATCTCAGCCATGAAATGGGTTTGCATTGAACCCAACGGAGCCTTGGGTCTGTGCCCTACAGCCTGTGGGAGGCTCTGCTTGTGGTCCCAGACTGGCAGCCTCAAGCTCAGGCCTAACCTTTCCCTTTTGCTTCCCTGGGGGCTGGACAGGGTGTCCCAAGAGCCTGCAAGCCATGGCCAGGGATCCAGGCTGGCTGCAAGGTGCACCCATGGCCATGGCCTGGTGAGGGGTGCCCAACTCAGGGGTCCTCCTTGCACGTGGCTGGCATCAGTGTGGCACAGGCTGGGGATTTAGCCACAGGGGTTTCATTACCTCATGGGTGCATAAATCTCCTTGGGTCCAATAAGAATTAGATGCCCAAATACTTTCAGTTCTCTGGTCCTCTGCGAGTAAGCTCTGAATCTGGTGTCCCGCTCACTTTTAGTCCAATGGATGTCACCAGCTTACCTGTGCTCTCCCCATTGTCCACTGGACTGACAACTCCTCTGCCCAATAAATGAGGAAAACCAGCTTGTTCCCAACTTTTCCAGCACTACCCTCTCTCAGCTGGCCAAACAGGTCTGCTGTCAACCCCACCATATGCCCCATGATATCACAGCTCACCTTCACATAGTCGTATTCACAGAGGTAGGATGATTCCAAGTCAAAATGCATGAAGTACAGCTTGATTTTAAATCCATCGGGCACAGAGATGTTCCACATCACTTCTGAGTCACTGGGATAGGAATCAGGGAAGTTGGGAGACTGGATCTCCCCAAACATGTCTGTCAGCTCGATGGCATCTGCTGTGCAGAGCAGCAAGGCGCAAAAGGACCAGGTCAGGGGGCACCTGGAAAACAGATGTGAAGAGATGAAATGAAACTCTGGCAATGCCAAAACCTGTCGAGGGCACAGTCTGTTTTCCCAAGTGTGTTGTGTAAGGTCACACACTTGGAGTGGTGGGCAGAGGAGGTACAGCACCGTGTCACCATAAGCAAAGCCCGCACCAAGCCGTGGGGAGGTGGAGGTGAGGGTGGGAGCTGCACATAGGTCGCAGGAAGGGAAAGCCCCTTTGAAAAGTGGGTGATGTGTGATGCAAAGGCACCCCTGCAGCTCCCAGCCAGCTCCAGGTGCTATCAGGAGCTCAGTGTTTCTCAGGCTTCTGGGAGCAGCAGCTGCTGGCAACACATCCTTTAACTAATGGGGCTCTGATGGACAAATCTTCATTTAATGGAAGAATAAACATAAGGATGCTTAATAAAATAATGACGCTTTCTAAATCTGTTTAATGAAAGCATCATGGCAATAACTGCTAAGTATCATTATTATTATTACTGCTTTGCCTCATCCTGCCAAATTGGGATCATGACTCTCAATAAACAGCACACTTTGCAGCTGGGCAAGGATGGACCAGGGCCCCAGTGTAACCCAGCATGTTACTCTCCACTATTTTCTGTTTCTCTTCTCTTCTCTTCTCTTCTCTTCTCTTCTCTTCTCTTCTCTTCTCTTCTCTTCTCTTTTCTCTTCTCTTCTCTCTTCTCTCTTCTCTTCTCTCTTCTCTTCACTCTTCTCTCTTTTCCTTTCTTTTCTCTTTTGCTTTTTCTCTTCAATTCCTAGGGTATCACTCACCCCAGATGGAAAATCACACAGAGGCTGAGATCCTTAGAGATTTTTTGTCATCAAACTCAGCTTAAAAAAAAATCTCAGCCTGAAGAGTTTGTCCCAACTTGTTACCAACTTGTTTGTCCCAGAGGAGGGTGGAGAGGGCGGGTAAATCAGTGGCAGCGCAGCTGACCTCGCACCAGCCTCGAGCTCCATTTGAGCATGAAACTTAGCATAAACCAAGTATTTCCCTGTGCAAGGGGAGAACACTGCCTGCACTGGAGGCACAAACACAAAAGCTTGTGCCAATGCAGGGGACCCAGAAAGAGGAACAGAACTCAGGCTTCTTACACCCACTGGAGCGCACGAAAAAAAAGAAACATGCAGGAAATCAGAGCTCTTAGAGACAAAAATTTCCACTTTCTAAAATAGGTACTAAGGCCTGGCAAAGGCTTGTAGGTGTGTGTTACAGACACTGGAACTACTCACATGTACACGTACACCCGGTTTCAAAATCAGGGCTTGATTTAGGTATGCTGCTGAGGAAATTGAAGCTATAGAAGTGGATTATTTTAAAACTGTCTGTGTTCTTTCAAAACCAAGACAGTACATTTCTGGGGTTCATTTGTGTAGTGCCGTCACTTTTCCCAGCTCTTCATTACAAAGCAAAGTTAATGGGAGCTGAGAAATTTGGATTGATTTTTCTTTCAAGCAGAGTGAGGTTGAACATGCCTTTTTCTGACAGTTTGTCTGAAACCACAAAAATGTGTGAAGGGAAAAACTGTTTCTCCTCTGGTCAGAGCACATGCACAGGGTTGGATGCTCAGCTGGTGTAAATGGGCATCACCTCCTTGGCTGGAGCGGGCCATTTGCCAGCGCAGCTCTCTGCTTTCCCTTTAAACAGGGGAGGCAAGACAACATCAAACTTCTTCCCCACGCTAAGAGAGTCTTAACCTCACGTAAAAGTGATAGATGATGGTGGTGTGCACCGAGACCTGAAGCCTGTGCGGCGCACCCAGCCTCGCTCGCACCTTTCTCCCGTGGGCCGTGGCAGAGCGGCACACCGGTGGTGTGCCATCACCCGGGGCTCCCCGCGGCTCTGCCGGGATGCCGGGATGCCAGCATGCGCGCCGGGATGCAGCACGAAGCCGAGGCATTAAGTAACCCCTTGTTCACTCGCCGATGGAGTAAACCGAAGCCACAGTGATGAGAGGGAAACCTTCCTCCGCGGGACGGCCCCTGCCCGGCTGTGCCCCGAGACCACAGTGGAGGACCCCGGGCTCAGCACATCGCGGGGGTACTCACCTCATTTTGCCGCCGGGCGCCTTCGCCGGTGGGTTTGGCACGGAGGATTGCTGCTCGGTTTGCGGGGGACGGCTTTGCCTCCTTCCAAGCGCTCCGCTGTCCGCCTTATCTCTGTCCGGAGATTTGTGAGCGTGTGTGCGCCTATGTGTGTGTGCGTCTGGAGTTGTCTGGCATTTTCCATGCAGGTCACGCCTTCCCCTGCCTGCAGCCGTTCCCCACATCCCCACAGGCAGGCAGGCAGGCAGACCTGCCCGCACGGAGCCGTCCTCCCGCCCGCCCGCCGCTCCCGCCGCGGGGCTGCCCCTGCGCGCAGCACCGGCGGCGGCATTCAGCGAAGTTTTTGTCTTCCCTAATCTCCAGAGTTTTGTGTGTGTGTGTGTGTGTGCCCATGCACATTGTGTTTTCTCTCCCCCCTCCTCCTCCTGCCTGCTTTGCCAGATGGCTAAAATTTGCCTCTCAATAGGTCGGAGGCTCCAGTAAAAACAGAAGGCAAGAACGTGTGAAAAAAAAAAACCTGTGCGAGGATAAATAGCTGTAGTGGTGGTGCTGCAGCTGGGGTCGGTGCTCGGGACTTGCTTTCGGCTTCTCCACTCGGTGCCGTTCAGCGTTTGGGACGGGGATCTGGTTTCCAAGAAACTTTCGAGTGTGACAGTCCAAATAAAATCAAGACCCAGTTTGCAGCCTCCTGCAGAACTGAGGAACTGCTGGGTTCAGCATTTTGTGCCAGGGCAAAAGAGCAGTTTTAGATGCAGACTGTGCTTGGGAGCAAAAACTTTAAACGCTGAAGTTGCGGGTTTTGAGCCTGACTCCCTCCGGTCGAGGAAACAGGTAAAAACATGAGCACTCCCTGCTAAGCTACAGGAGATTCATTTCCCCTCCCTGTGCCAGGCACAAACCTCTCTCGGTCTGCAGAGCTGAGTGGGAAGAAGATCTGTTTAAGCTGCAAACGAGAGAACAGCCCGTAGCAAGTCAAAGGATGCAAGTGACTCCCTCGTCTAGAAATGACACCCTTGGAGACACGAAGAGCAAAACTTTAATAGCTGTTTACCAACTTCAGCTTGAGCTGGTTAATGTAAACCCTGCAGACATCCACTGGCAGGCACGGATACATATGCGGCATGTTAAAAGGCACACACAAACAAGAGCGGGGCAGAGGCAGGGAAACAGGGATGTGTTGGCACCACTCCTGGAGCGGCAGCTCCCAGCCCTCCCCGGACTCCCCAGCTCGCTGATGTCAGGCTGCGGCGCTGCCGTTAAAGGGGCGATGTTAACTCCAGCCTCTGCAGCGGCTTTGCCCCTCCAGCAATCCCGGAGAAGCAGGGAGAGAAGGGGACAGAGTGAGGAAGAGTTTTCCTCTTTTTCCATTCCATGTCTTTTTGCTGTGTGTGTGGGGTGGCGGTTCCTTGGCTTCCTGTGCAGAAGCTGCTGCTCTTGCTCCTGTGGGTCTCTGGTTCTCCGCTGGAGAAGAAATGGTACCTAGGAGACACAGTGGAGTGAAACAGAAAAATATGAGTGGAAAAGCACTAGAAAAAACAGCAGAAAGGCTCTGGGCAAAGGGAAGATCTCAGTCTGCCATTATTTGTAGCTCAATTTGGGAAGTTTTAACAGCTCATAACTGTACAGACATGAGCTCTCACTCATGCTAACACACCCAGGCGAGCGGATCAAACTAATTAATATGTAAGCAATGTGTCAAATGCAAGGCTTTCTTTTTGCAGGCAAGTGTGGTCTTGTCTGAGCCCTGAATACATCGTGATCTATTTTTTCCCTGCCTGTTCTGCAGGGTGGGTCCTTCATACACTCATTTTTCCATCATGACAGGCTTCTATAGCTTTTTGGAACAGCTCTAATTCAGGGGCAACTTTATTCTGAAGTGATGTTTTCTTTGCCTGCTGATGCCTCTTTAAAGCCAGGTCACTGGGATCAAAGTCTGTTTACACTGCAAGGCTGCACTGGGACACTTGTAGCAGCAACAGAAGCTCCGCATGGTTTTGGACCATGTTGCTGAGTGTAACATGGACTTAAGGCATACACTGACCCTGGTAGGCTTTGGAGGGTGGGAGAGGATGCCCAAGAAGCATGTCACTGTGAATCCCATCAGCAGCCCCCTGAGCTGATTTCCCTGCCAGACTGCCACACACTGTGGGTCTTCTTTGTCCCAGTGCTTGTCTCCACCCACCAGCCTCCCAAACCCCTTGGTGTGCAGAATCATAGCTCCCTACAGGCTCACACTGACCAGCTCAGGGATCAAGGTTTTCCTGGCCAAATCTGACCTAAGACAGTGTGGGCTCTTCAAGAAAGTTGAGGGGCAGCAGCCAAATGACCACGACCTCATTTCTGCTGTCCCCAAGTGTCTAAAGCTATCTGCAGCCTCATGCATCCCCGTTCCCTCCTGCTCCAGTCCCCAGTCCCAGCACCTGCAGTGCCCCAGTCCTCTACTAAGTGGCTCAGGTCTCCAAACCAGTCCTATTGGAGCCCTAATTAGATAGCCTGAGTAACTGCATTGCTTTGCTCAGTTACAGCAGATCAGCCCCAATGGATCCTGCATCGTCAGGTGCTGCTGTGCAGGGCGCTTCCCACTGGGCCACGGTGCCCCCCGGCAGCTGTGCAGGCTTGGCACTCCAGGTTGTCCCCAGCCTCCAAGCGACATAAACTCTGTGCTGCAGAGTCCACTGGCGGGGCGACGGACAGGAGCCTGCAAAGGGAAGGTGTTGGAGAATCTGCTCTGTCTTCAATACCTTCTCCAGTGTTATTCCCACCTGTCTGAGAGGGAGGGTCTGCTGTGGCCGGGCCTGGCCACTCACATGGCTGTGTGAAGTGCCCACCAAGAGGAAAGGCAAAAAATGGTCATTTGAGAGGAGGATCTGGTGCTGGCCAGGCAGGGTGCCAAGCATGGGTCACCTTGTCTCATGTACCTGCTCTTTACCTAAAACATCCAGCTAACACATAGCTATCTTAGTGATGCCAGGGGTGTTGACTCTTGTCCCCACCATACTGGGGGATTTGCTAAAATGTTATCTGAGGCCTCACCCTCACCATGCAGTAACAGGGATGGGCATGCTGAGTCTTTAATGAGGTGTGTTTTCTTCCCCAGGTGCTGATGAGACAATGGAGTTAGACTGCGAAAGACCAGACAGACCTGGACCCGCTTTCTCACTGGTGTCTCCTATACCTGAAGAGGTCAGCCCTGGAGTTACTTCTGCATGTCCATGATGCTAGCTGAGGAGTGAGCTCAGCAGTGTTTTCCAGAGCATTTCTTTAATGCTGGGGTCAAATTCACCTCCTGGAAATAATACCCCTGCACTCAGTGGAGTCAGACAGGAATAAAAGAGCTGTGAGGAACAAATATGGACCTGCAGGAATAAGACTGTGGGATGAAGATACAGCTGGTGTAAGTGATCACACGCTGAACACTAGCATCCTGCAAGAGCTTGTGACGCTGCTGTCCCCTGGGCCAGCACAGCCCACACCACAGCCCCTCTCAGGCCCTGTATTTGGCACATTGCAACATGTGCACTGCTCCTTGTTGTGATGTATGTGACAGGGACAAAAGTTCTAGCAGATCCTGCTCCTTGATAGAGCTGTGACATCTCTCCTGCTCCTCTCCACCCTGGATACTGGAGGAGGCACCATCCTCCATAAGATGTGAGCTCTGCTCCTAGCACCTCTCCTCCATCTTCCAGGAGATGCAAGCTCTGTTCCTGGCATCTCTCCTCCAGCTCAGATAGATTCCTGGAGCCCCCTCGTGGCTCTTACCACTGACGAGATCCCACCAAAGCCGTCCTTGGGGAGCTGCTGGTGGTGCCCATAGCACCCTGCTGCAGGTTGTCTTTGCAGCTGCAGTGCTAGGAAGGCAGCAAGTCCCATCTTGGGGATGTCACTGGGGGACAGGGCACAGAGGTGATAAAAGAGACACTTAGAAGTCTGAACAGGGCAGATAGTTCTGTTGCAAAGCCGCCTCTGCTTTGTGAGCCTTGGAGGAGACAGGCCCTTCAGCAGGTTTGCAGACCCCTGTCCTTGGAGCCTGCTGCACGGTACGCTGTGACAGTCCCAGGTGGAGACCATGGAGACCATGGAAAAAGGGGGATGCATGACAACGGGGAAAAGAAGGACGATGGAAATGCGGAAAGGAGGCCACACAGATGTGGGAAAGAGAGGCAGCAGAGTGGTGGCAAAGGTTGCCTCCAGGAAGAAGCAGGGAGAGCAGCCTGGAGGCAGCGGGCGCAGAGGCGGAGGGCAGCGGAGCGCTTGCTGCCCGGCAGCTGGGGACGTCCGTGTGTCCCACGGGGCCCCGCATGCCACTAGATGGCACTTGAGCCTCTGGCTGGGGACGCCGGCGGGGACAGCGGCCGGGCGGGGCAGCGCTGGGCGCCGGGGCGCCTTCAGAGCTGCTCCTTGCAGGTGGCTCCCAGGGGTGGTTCTGCCCTGTGGGCTGGGTAAGGAGAATTTTAGAGGCTTTGGGGGACAGGTGAGTGGCACCCAGCTGTCCCCTGGGCCGTGATGGCCCTCCTCTGGCACTTGTCCTGCGGTAAGACTCACCCACAGCCCTTCGCAGAGGTGATGCTGAGGTAGCACACAGCATCCGCTAGAAGGTACCTAAAAAAAAAATATCTAGTGCACTATCAGCACAGCCCAGTGGCTATTCGCAATAAATCGATGCTTCATTTGGCTGCAAGAGAAAATCAGATCCATTATGCTGTGGATAGAAATATTGAGTCCTTTTTCCCCTTTTCAGCCCCATCCTCTGCCCCTATGTGCACACCATGAGACAGCAGTCACGGGATGTACCCTGACTATCACAGCACGTTCATGACTGATATGAGATGATAGGGACTGTTTCAGCAACCTGACATTCCCTCCTCTGCTGAGACTGGAGAATGCTTGGGGGAGCCCAAAACAGTTAACAGAAAAAAACCGTAAATGCATATAACACTGAAACAAAACCAGAGAAATCGGGATGTTGTGTCATACCTTGACCCAGTCAAATTTATCTTTTTCTGCTGCTGGGTCCCAGCCACTGTGTCACTGGCTCCTGACAGCTCCCAGACCTGTGACTTTGTGCTGGTATTTAACCATGTGTGCTGGTCCTGACTTTGATGGGTGCTTTGGCATTGATCCCCTTTGTATTTCACTGGAAGGGAAGCCCCTAAGTGCTTTTGAGAATGTGAGGTTTGAGGTGCTGAAGCATCATTCACCATGACAGGATACAGGCTTGGCTGTGCCTATGCCACACTGAAAGACAAGCACAAGACTCGTGAAGGGTTTAGGCATTTGGTATCCACAAAGCATCTCTTTGACACCTTCGGGAGAAAAAGACTTCTGAAAGTTTTTTTGGAGTAGTCCAGAGGAAAGCTGGGGCGGGGACAGGCTTTGAAGCCTACGGTCCTGCCTCACTGCCTGATGCCTCACGCCCTCCCCAGTCCAGGGGAGTTCTTGATATAGGTAGGGGTCTGTTTTCCATCCCCCACGCACCCAGACCCAGCACCCTTTCCTCACCCAAGCACTTTTCTTGCTGGCAAGCATGTCACTGGGGAGCACTGTACCCTATAAGGGTCCCACCATGGCCAATCCCTCTATGTGCAAACCAGTGTCCTTTTGAAAGGCAGTGCACAGCTGTGATGCTTTCAGACAAGGCCAAATCGCTGTGATTTCCCCTTGACCAAGCAGCCATGAAATTGCAGCAGGGACAGAGTGTGGCGTGACTGAAGTGATTATGCGGGTGGCAGGGGATGATAGCAAATCCGTGGCGTTGGAGGGGACTGCACGCTGTGCCATGCTCCCGAGCACAGATAACATGAGCTGGCTGAGTTCAATCAACAGTTTGTTTGCAGGACCTTGCTTCCCTGGGCAGAAAAAAAAAACCCCAAAAAAAGCAAACCAGAAAAATCTCAGAGAATTGCTGTGTGTTGGTGCACACCCTGTTACTGCTGAAGAAGCCCCCAGGTCCCCACAGCCACAGCTGGATGTGTGCCTTGCCTCAGACACCTCACACCCAGTGTGGTATCCATGGCAGGGGCCTCATGTCCCCTACCTCAGTTTCCCTTGGTGTCATTTTCTCATGGCAAGGATGACGGTCAGTGCATAAGAGATGCTCTGGCATTGGAAGGGCTGAGCCATGAGTCATAACAGCAATACAAATGTTGAAGTCATTGCTCCAGTAACTGATAAATATACTTCCCAGAGCTGCTGCCTTTAATCTGGCCAGCGGTGGGCCAGCTGTCCCAGCCCTCTGAGAACCCACATCCAAAGAATGTCTAGACATTTAACCCTTCCATTGACCATCCCTTGGAGCAGCAATACGAAGACTGAACACTCATGACAACGCACAGACAGGGGAGTAGGAGAGGACTCAGTGAAGGAAGGATGTGGGGAGAGGACTGCAAGCTGTTTGCCTGCCTCTGTGCATTACTCTAAACCAGCCTGGGAGCAGTCATTTCTTCATGTGGGCTGCATGGGTCTTGCTGTGGAGTATTATTGACAAACACCAGCTCTGCTCTCATTAACAACCCATTAATCATCTGCTGCCTGTCGTTAAGAGGTGAGCAGAGACCCTGTGAATGGCAGGCAATACATAACATGTTCTGTAGACTGGAGGGGAAACATAGCTTATAGATCACATAGCTGGAGACAAGAGTGCTGGGTGGATTTTAACAACCTACCTGGATTTATGAGACCCAGCAACAGGCCGTTGGTTAGCTTCAAAATCTGCTGTGGCTTGTGCTTTTACAAACAACAGCATTTACAATGTCATTCAAGTCACGTTTTAGTTCTTACTCATGCCCCAACCAACCCCTCAAGACACAAAAACTCAGTTGACAATGAGCCATATGTTTGGGAGAAGCAGAAGATTGCTAGTCCCGAGGGAAGTGGCAAGCAGAGAGGGATGGTGCCCTGTGCTGTATTTGTAGAGAGCAATTTCTGCATTATTCATTCATAAGTGAGCTATTTTGGGGTGTATTTGAATGCAAAAAATGATGCCAAATATTTCTAGCATCACAACGTGGTTTGCACACAGGCGATTTCACTTGCTGTCAGGATGCAGCCAGTTCTGGGGCAGAGTACAGGCACCAAGAGCACATCACTTGTGCACAAACGAAGCAGGGGCAGGCTGGTGAAGGGAGAAGCCTGAAGCCATCATCAGTCTGTGACCCAGACACACCTGTGCCCTTGGTTACTGATAGAAATTTAAACATCAGCGTTACACCTCAGACAAAGCTCTGCAGCCTTAGGGCATGGCTCAGGACTGCATTCCCATCTTGGAGCAGGGTGCTGAGGGTGGCTGGAAGCCAGGGGTTAGCACTGCTTGCTGGTCTGACTCAGGTGCACTGGATTTGCCTGGGGACCTGTTAGAGAGAGCCTGGAAATTGCATAAGTCGCTACAGAGCTGCTGGGGGTTGTGTTGTAGTACTAAGCCTTGGGAGGGGTTTTGTTCTTTGTGATTCCTCTGCTTTTTCTCCTTCTGCTGTTTCCATTGGCATCAGGCACAGGGTACGCAGAAGTGTGAGTAGCTGCTCGGAAAGCTGAGGGATGCAGTCTAGGTGCGGTGTGGCTGGTCCTTGGGAAAGCCTGGTGGTGGGGGTGGGGGTGCTTGTGACCCTGCAGGAGAAGGATGTAGGCTTGCCTTGCCATGGAGGATTTTCTTGGAAGCCAGCTAAGTCTATTTTCTCCTTAATGGTATCTCTGTGGTGCTTGTGGGGGCTGAGGTGAGACACACGAACCTTTGCTTGGGTCCCAGTCTGGGCTCCCTGGGGAGACCTTGTCTGTGATGATTAGAGGGTATGATGTGTAGGGGGGTGAGCTGAATCTATAGCTGGTGTGGGTGGGTGAAGATGCTGTGTGATACTATGCTATGAACGGTGATAAAGATACCAAGCCCACACAAACAGATCACTGCTGAGCCTCCAGCAGCTTTAACAAGAGACTGAAGGATCATCCAACCCCATGGCTTGCAGCAGCTGCTAGCAGTACACTATGCTTCATGTCTCATCAATGCTGGGGGAGCACTGGAAAACAGAAGCAAAAGGTGAAATCGTAGATGGAGAGAGAAAATGTAGACAGAAAATGTGGCTTAGATCCATTTCCAAGTGAGAAAATCTTGAACATGTTACAGGACTGCAAGGGGATGGGGTTGACTCACTCAGCAGGTCTTGGGTTATTGGTGTCGTCAGTAAGAGCATCCAGTTTGAACTGCACATCCATGCTGTAAGCAAAGGTGAGATGAATCCCAGCTCCTTGGCCACTTAGTGCTGGAACTGTCACCCTGGGAATGTCCTGTACCTTCCTCTGAAACAACTAACTTTGGGGACAGGGTGATGAGGAAGGACACGCTATGGGGTGGCATCCAGTTCCAGCCTGTACGAGCTGGTTTGTGCTGCTGGTCATTTTTGTTTTGTGGGGGTTTGGGGTTTTTTTGGTCCCACTCCCCCACCCCTAGCTGCATAATTTCAGTTATAGAATGCTGAAGTGTCAGCTGGGATCAAGTCCTGCCTTTCATTTTCTGTTTCTGCTTAAATTAATATTGATGTGGTGTTTATCTTTCTTTAATATTCATGATGATAAAGGACTTGGAGCCATTCACTTTTAATTACACCCTTCTCTGGGAAGCAGTCTAGCGCAATTAGAGCTTCCAGTGCACAAAAGAAAAACAAACTTTTTGCCTCCCCTTCCAGAAATGCCAAACGGAGTTTCCAGGGGCATCCCCTTTCCCTCTGCTGTGGTGACCCGGGAGTAGGAACTTCTGTGCAGGACCCCTCTGGGCTGTGCCATCTCCCTGCTGTGTTGTTAGGGAGCCTGAGTCCACAGAACTTGACCATTTGCAGCCCTCCAACATGGGGCAGTGGCCTGGAGGGGAAGGAAGAAGGCAAATGTGCAGCTCCAGCAGATGGGAGTAGGTGGCCTGGAAAGGAAGGGAAAGCAGTTGGGTTTCTCAGGTAGGGAGCTGTGAGGTGGGAGTTCCATTCCTACCCTTGCCGCAGCCTCCCTGCGTGACTGTAAACAAGTCACTGTCCCTCCATGCCTTGGTTTCCCCAGCAATGAGGAGGAATTGGACCACTCGTGCTGCCTGCCCTCCCTTTTGACTGGACACACTCTTCCTGCCCTGGTACAGCTCGGAGTCAATCTGTTCTCCTGCAGCAGTAATGAGTTGTTTTAATCAAATCTGGCAAAATGATCATGGAGTGATGCCTTGATGACAAAGCAACGACCAGCTCTCCTTTTTAGCGTTCAGACAGCATTGCTTCTCCTTTCTCTAACATTATCCATGAGCAATTTGTTATATTGAGCTATGCAGATTCCCAGGAGCTTCTGCTGGGAGCCTGAGCCACCTTTGACACAAAATCAATCTGTCTGAGCATGCCTGATGATCAAACCTGGTCCAGTGAGGAGATGAGCTTTCCCCATCAGTATCTTTTTTGGCAGCTGGGGCAGTGGTGGCTTCTGCTCTTGGTGTGGTTGGTGCCAGGAGGCAGCAAGCCTGGGGACTCCCTGTGAGCTGTAATGACTCTCCTGCTGTCTCAGAGCTGGGTTTCCACAAGTCTTTGAAAATCCGAGCCCTTAAGAATTAATGTCAGCACCCTATACAGAAACATCCCATGTTAAATTAAGTTTGAAGACTCCTCTGTCAAAGAACTTTCTGTTCTTTAGGTTCTTTTTATTGGTCATGTCGTACCCAAAACCAGCTGAGTGCTACGTGGGGCTTTCACGTTTAGTGGTTGTTTTCAGCAGCAATGTGCTTTGGCTGAGACAACACCTTAATGAGATGCTCTTTTAGTGTCTGCACTGTTGTGTGTGGGTAGGGCTGAGTAGTGCAACAGGCTGATCATTTTCATCCTGTAAAACATACATCATTCTATTTTATATAGGAGATAATAATTGCAGAATGGACTCTTTCCCCCCAGTCCTTTTCCTGCTGTAATTACTATGCTCCTGCTGATGATGCCTGTGCTGATGTCTTGTGCATGATGAAATGAGTAAAAATTTAAACTGTCCTGGGTGATGGGACATAGACCTTGCTGAAAAATTTAAATGTCTCCTATCCAGAGGAGGCTGGCCCATAAATAAAGAATGAGGTCCCCACTGCAGGAGGGTAAGAGCTAGCACAGCTCCAGACTTAACACCTTCCTGCCTGCCTCCAGCCATGCCTAGGGCTGTGGTTCTTCTCATTGCTGGGGTCTGGGAGCATGTAGGAGCCCCAGGGTGTCATGGGCTGGAGACCCAGGGCTAGGAGGCTTGGCTGGGTCATTGTGTGTCAGAAGGAAGACTCGAAGTCAGGAGTAAATTGAAAGCAACCATCCTTAAGCTGAAGTGGGTATGCTGATCCATTTAGCCTAAGTGCTAAAGCCACTGATACCTGTGGAGCAGAGATGCTTAGCTGAAACAGAAGTGATGGGCCAGTTTTCTCCACTGGAAAATGAGGGAAACAAGTAATTAATCTCCTTGCAACATGGAGGGGATGCTGTGGGGAGAGAAATTATAACATGCTAAGACTGCCAGCGTGAACAAACTACTACCACTTGAAAGGTCAGTGACTTTTAGTTTTCCAGTAGAGGACTGTTTCTATTCCCACATCTCTTTGGAGGTATTTTACAGTTTCTTTTGCAGGTCAGCCCGGACAGTTGCAGATGAAATGACAGTTTGGTGAAAAATCTCTCCCAGTAGTAAGTTGCTATTTCTATCCATTAATGACTGTGCTGCCAAGTTGACAGTGGAGCACAGGGGTTAGAGACCTACAGCATCATCAGCTCCAGCTCCTTGCTATCACACGCACAACATCACACAGACTTCAGGGATCCTTCCTCCATCTTCTGCTGCTGGCAAGGGCTCATCTAGCATGCAAACATGCAGTCTTCCCGTGGACCTTTGCTCTCAGTCCACACCGATTTAAACAGTTTCATGGAAGAGGAAATTGTGTGGGATGGACAAGTGTTTTGGGAGGAGGCAGTGCCACTTCTCATTTCCCAGGTGGTAATCTGCTCTGGATATGAAATCTCTAATTTTTCAGCTTCATGTCCCAGGAACGAGATGGGGAGCTTAGCTTCCCATCTTTTGCCCCAGCCCCAGGCACCTTGAGCCAATTGCCCCATTTCAGCCAAAGCTATCATGGGGCAGAGTCTCAAAGATGTCAAATTCCCCTTCAGTTCAATGAAAGGGGGAGGACAAAGACGCAGCTTGGTGACTCCAAGGGATGAGCTCACGAGCATCAGACATGCAAGAGTCCACTCAGGAAGGTCCCTGAAAAATTACCTTTGTGGGTTCTGCTGCCTGTGGAAGAATGGGTGTGAACAAGATTGGGGTGGGATGCAGACGCAAGCAAGGTCACAAACTGTGCTTAGGTAGCTGTGACACATTCCACTTCTCTTGGGAGTGGAAAGACAGCAGCAAGGCAGGCAGGATGGAGTATTTACTTCCATTAACATGGGTAATTGCTTTGTAATTCACTTTTCAGAGCTGGGTGCAATGAGCTGTGCAGAGTGGATGGAAACTGCGTTGGCACAATTTGGGGGTGATGTAGAAAGTAGCTAAAGCTGCCAGGGCATCCTTTGCTGGGGTCCCGTGGAGGTGGGTGCCCACCACTGTAGTGGGTGTGCAGCAAGAGCTAACGAACCCTCCAGGGGTTGCAGGGATTGGAGGGAGCTCATTCCTGGGACTTGCTCCTTAGGGAGGTCTGTGTGGGTTCTTCCAATCAACCTGCTGTGCTTAATTAGCAGGAGCTCTGTGAGGAGGCAGATAACTAGGTAACAGACTCAAGGGTTGGTCCTTATTAACTCTGCGTTAAGATATTGGATGGGGAAGTGCAGGGTGTTCTGGGATCTGCTGTCTGAACTCTGGAGAAACTCGGCTCCGTTTCCTGAGTGTCCCTGTCCCCAAGGTGGACAGTGTCATGCAGTCCCTGTGAGCACCGTGTTCTCTGCAAGGTGTTCCCATGAGGTGGCCCACCTGCTTCTCAGGATCCACGGGGCTGTGGGTTTTGCAGGATCAGCTCGTGGGCCACAGATGCCTGTTTGCAGGGTTTCTTTAGGGGGAAGCTCCTAGAGGTGAAGCTTTGCCCTCAGCTTGCAACCAGCAAAGCTCATGTTTGTGGTTTGGGGCCTCTGATGAGATCTGCAGTAACAGCCTGGTGCAGGTGACCAGACATGCCTGCCTGTCCCATCTTCCCACATTCCAGCTATTGCCTGTGCTGGAGACTTTGGAGAGAGGTTTACAAAAGGCCAGAGCATTCTGTTCAGCTCTATTCCAGCTGTGTTTTGCCTGTAGCATGTAGTCCGCGATAGCTGTTGCCTCTGGCAGCATCTAGCCTTCTAGTGCCCTTCCTCAGGGTTGCCCATCCTCCCCGTGTGCATTGAGACAGCCCTTTCATTTTGCAGCTGCGCTGTGGAGAGACAAGGAGCTCTGAGTCTTTATTAATTTTGAAGAAACAGATATTTTGATTGTCAAGTCAATCCTGGATTATTTTGGGTGAATGCAGTTTGACAGGCCATTATTTTGAAGGGCCATGGATCATTTAACCGAACCTAATTGCCTCTGTGTCATAATTAGTCATTCGGGCTGAGAAGGAATTGGTGTCAACAGCATTTTGTATTGGGAGCCAGTGACTAAATCTAATGAAAGTGTTTGAATGAGAACTTTTATGTACGTACATTCATTATACTGCTAAATTGGTTGTATCTCCTTGTGAGACTGGAGAAGACTGTGTGTGAGAGCATGGTAGTTGCTGCATAGTGAGATGAAGTACTGAGGGTTTGGGAGAGGTGGGAGGGAAGGCTGAGATTTTTTCAAGTGCCTCCTTGGCTAGAGCAATGCAGGTTATGCCCGAGTATGCCTATCCCACAGGTGTGGAGGGTGGTGCTGAGTACAGGCTTTGGAGAAGCCTTCTGAGATACAACTAACCTCATGGTAAGGGTGGTGGGCATCTGTGCAGGGAAGACCTAGGGGATGGAGGAAGATAATACCCAATGGTCTGGAGAAGGGCAAGGTTCAACAATTCTTGGACTGCTCCATCACCTAGTGGAGTCACCTTGAAAAGCAAGTCCAGAGGATGCAAGGCTGTTCCTCAGGATGCGGTGAAAGGGTCTGTCCCCTTTCATTGCCGGGGGGGATGCTTTGTGGTCGTGTCCTGGCAGTGGTCAGAGTTATACAGCAGGATGAAGGGCTCACAAGCCTCCGCTGCCACCACCATAGCACAGGCTTGTGTGATGCTGAGGGTGTTTTATTTGCTATTTACATTTTCAGTGTGTCAGGTAAATCTTGCCAGACTTCAAGGCAGTCAGTCATCTGCTGTGTTGAGTTCAGTGGTGGGAAGGTTGTGAGAAGGAAAGCTGGGAGCCTAGTGGGAGGCCAGGAAAACACTCTTGTGCTCTGGGTACCACAGGCACTGGGATGCCACTGCAAAATTGGATGGTGGCAGGAGGGTGCTGGGAACTTGTCCTCTTGGTCTACAATGCCCAAAGTTTCAAAAGTCTTCCAATTTTTCAGAAAACCTGCAGACCATTAACCAAACTTTGTGAGCAAGCAAAGGAGCCAGGAAATGAACTTTACCATGAAACAAAAATCAAACTGACTCATTTGCTTTCAGGGTTCTTTACTCCAGCAAAATGAAAGACATAATCATACAGGGGAAATAGGAAGATAAATTGGGTGTTATTTCAAGTATCGCTGGCTCACATAATTTTATTGTGATGTTTGCAAGAATGGGCGTTTGTTCTAAAGCTTTGGATTTTGGATTCAGATGGATTCTTGCGACTCTAAGCTTTTAGTAAAGAAAAAGAGGTTTTATGCCTCATAATCGTGGAAAACAGCTTGAAAATCATGGCTTGAGATTGACTCCAGAGGTTCAGTAACCAGAAAGTGAGTAAGGAGAACTCAGAGGGCACACTTCATGTGATTTGGGTCAGAAGGTCTTGTCTTAGAATGCTTCTGCCCACAGTACGGTACAGATAATGAACACAGAGCCAAATATGCCATGTCTTAATGTCTGGAGACATCTAGGTGTTAGATACATAAGCTGATCATGACAGAACCAGTCTCCTGGGAAGCTTGCTGGTCTGCAGCATCTCTGCAGTTTGAGCTAACTGGGAAGTGGAGAACGGGGGTACATAGATGATTTGTCTCACTGAGTGGGGGAAGGAGTTTGCCCTGATGACAAGGGAAGATGTCATGGGAAATGACAGACCCTATGACCACTGGCTTCCAGATTTTATTCTGCCCTGATGATTTTTGCCATCAGATGAACAGGGTGAGTTGGATGCAGCTCCTGCTTCTCCTCTGAACAGCTTTGTCAGCCTCTCTGACGGAAACACAACTGTATTGGCTCCTTTTCTGTTTTGATCAACACAGATTTCCCTGTACTTTCAAACAGTCAAACACACAGACTCAGAGGGAGCTTTGGGGGGGAAAAAACGGGTAATTTGTGTGTGACTTGGAAAGATGTGCAATGTCAGGAGAGATGTGGGTCCAATACAAAATCTTTCAATGCTCTTGAGAAAGCAAATACCTGGACCCGCTACAGCTTTGTGGACAGGGAGTGAAGGTGAGACAGGATCAATGTGGTACAGTTAAGGTAAGCTTAGCCCGGCCTCTCTCACATCTCCATCCCTCTCCCAATAGATGGGTCCCCATCACAAGAGGACCCTTGCGTTACACACACCATTTCGTAACCAGCCGAAGCAAATGAAGCCACAAATGACTGCTAATGTGCCTTGCGGAGCTGTGTCCTCTCTTCATTATGAATGTTTAAATCCCTTTCAGAAGCATTTGCCATTGCCTCAGTGTCGCAGAGCCAGCACAGGCAATGTCGAGTGTTCCTGGTGGCAGAACGCAGAGAACTGGCTGAAAACAGCCTCCGCCTCCACTTTGCTGCCTTCCTCATCATCACCGTCCAGGTGGAGGTGGGTTTGGGTTGTTTGCTGTGGATGCTGCTGGTCAGAGCAGGTCTGCTTCAATGAAGAAGGGACAAAAGTCTCGGGGAATGCAAGGATAAAAACTTGTATCTTGTTCCTGTCCTCCTCTTGTCTCCTCACCTATAACCCTGTCATCTTGTTCAGTGGTTTGTTTGGCCATTGTCCTGCCTTATCTTGCCTGTGATACGTTTTCTGGGAAGGGTGGCTGTAATCTGTCCTCTGAAGCATCATACCTTTGATTTCAGAAAATAATAGTTATAGAGTAGCAAAGAGAAGGATCTGGGGTTTTAAGAAATAATCCCACAAGGCTTTGGTACAATTCCAGCTTTTATTTTGGCTAGACAAAAGGGAGAAACAGTCAATGGAACAAGGTGATATTCAGCAGGGAGAAGCAAAAATTTCTTTGATATGTCTGTGCTCCCTGGTTGGTTTTGGTCAAGTGATTCATGTTACACAGGTGCAGCCCAGCCTGTATGGAATCTGAGCCTCTAGCAGAGGATGCTCTCAGCCCCACAGCAATCCAGTCACAGCTGATAATCAACTTCACCCTTTTCCCAGTGTTTCAAACCTGAACTTGCCTGACTTCTGTTCCTAACCAGGAGAACCTGTGCTTTCTCCCTCTGAAAGGTTAAGGTCTCCCCTGTAGTTAGGAAATAACAATATGCATAAAAATGTGTAGACTGGGAACTGTTCATCCCATAACCTAAATACTGAGTGTCTGGGAGCTACACAGCCTGACCCTGCTGCAGCTAAGGACTTTACACAGGATGTCCAGAGCAGCAGAAAAGTCTCTGATGTTCTGCATGGCTGCCTGTGGGCCAGTGCTGCTCAGCTAGGACACTGTATCTCCTAGTGAAATGGTCAAAACCAAAGATGGGGAGGAAAAACTTCTTGCATTCACAAATGGAATTTCTGCCGTATTTCCAGTCAATGAGGCATTTCCTTGCTTCTCATTCTGGATGTACCCTTGCCCTGTCCCTGAATCTTATGCCACAGCCTGAGCTCTCCAACAAAAATGTAGTAGGGCAGATTGATGGTGGACCTGGGTTCCCCAGTAGCTGCAGAGGGAGCACAGCAGGAGCATGGGTGCTGGGTCCCTGGGTGCATACAACTTAAGATGAAGTAGGCGCTCCTTGCTGAAGAGAGACCTCTCTGCTTGATTGCTCTCCCCACCCCTTTTTCATTTTAGGATGTTCTAAAATTATTGCCTCAATTATTGACATAAGTTGTGTTTAAATTGCTCACATAACTGATGAATCAGCAGCCATGGGTTAGCCAGCCTATTGTGCTGATGCTGTGCTGTGTAACCAATCATCACCCTGAAACAAGGAGCAGGAAAACTTTGTCCAACTCATCGCAAGTGGCCATCTCACATTGGTGTGTAAAAGTTCCTCTTGTACTTTATAGTCTAGGCAATTGTTTCTGTCTAGGTGTCTGTCCTCTGATATGTCACACAGCCTGGTCCCTGGTTGCCTTTCTTATCTCATCCCAACCCTGATGCTCAACCATTAGCTGCAGAGCTCTGACTCACCAGTAAAATTGGGATGAGGCAGGGAGCAGGGATGTGCTGAGGTGAAGCCAAATGGCTCTTGGAGGCAGCCAGGAGGATTTCTGTCTTGCTTGGCTTGTTCTACTCATTTTCATGTCCTGTGGGCAAGGAAGCTGAAGGCTGATGATGGAGCTGTGGGATGGCGGGACAGCATGAGCCTTCAACGTGGAAGACAAAGTTTTGTTGGCAGAGGGAGGTCAAGACAGCAAAGGAGGCATTGGTGGTTCTAGTTATAGATGAAATGCTGGGTCTAGGGCTGGTCTTCCAGTTCCTGACCATCAGTTCCCAGAGGAAGCCTGGGGAGCCTTCCTGCCTGTGCAATGGAAGCCACTGTGCATCCTTAGGGCCAGAGCACCCTGCAGCAAGAAAGGCCATGCTTTTCCAGACAGGGCATTAATGAATTTGGATGCATCCACTGTCAATAGTCAGCTCCAGCAATTGGAGACTGTGCTGCAGATCTGATGGCTAACTGCAATCAGCTGCATGACTGAACCTGTGCCGGGGCTGGAGCTAATTCCACTGATGCTAATGAGCCCTGTGGATATTTCATGTGGCACATTCATGAGGTCTGGGAAATGTGCCTCTTGGTACCTGTGGCTGCATGGGCAGAGCAGAAGCCCATGGGGTCAGAGGCTTTTGGAGAAGCGAACAGAAGCAGCATGGAGAGGTGGCTGGGGCAGCAGGGGGGCAAAGATGCAAACCAGGGAAGGAGAGTCCAGGGAGTAATATTGATGGGTTATGGGACAATGTAGCAGTACAGGCTATGGCTTATTCGGGCTGGCTGCTTTGGAGAGCAAACATCTAACCATGGTCTTGGGGACCGGTATTTCCTGGCTTGCAGCCACTAGAGGCTGCCCTGCTCCAGCTCCTGAGCCCTCGCTCGTTAGGGCTAACAGCAGCTTTGCTGCCTGTGCTTGAGGCGCTTAGAAGAAGGTGGTAGAAATGTCCTGGAGTCTTTTTTTTTTTTTTTTTTTTTCCCCTTTTTTTTTCTGTGAATGGATTGAGCAGGTGTCGGAAACCTGGGCCGTCAGGGATATAGCTCACTTCTCTGTCTATGAGCAGGGGCATGAGGCACAGGGAGCTGCATGGAGATGCCTGGCCTGGCTGATGGCTAGCCAGCTCTGCAGCTCAGGGCAAGGGGGTTGTTCATGCAGGTAGAGCCCAGCACAGGGCTTTGGCTGATGCCACATGAGGGAATGGGAGCAAACTCTGTGTGTGTATGGAATAACTGTGGAATCCACACACCTGCTGAGAGAACTTGGAGGGAACAGATTCTGGGTACAACAGGATGGACCTGATGGCAGGCAACTGGTTTGAAGCAGCAGAGCTGTTTTGGGGGAACTGCAGAGTCTCCTGGTGCACATGCGCCCTCAATCCTGCATTCACACATGCCTGCAAGCCCAGCACCCGTGGTGGTGTTTGCTGAGCACCCCTGTGCTGGGGCGAGCTTGGCCTTTTCTTACCTCCTTGCTGGGCATCCACTGTCAGCACACCAGCTGCAATGTCCTGTTCAGTGGAAATCCTGCCTGCATGGTGCCCGGTGTTTGTTCTCCACATGGTGGCAGATGTAGAGAGATAGAAAGGCAAGACCTGAGCTGTGCTGGACGGGTTGAATACATCCCTGAGACAGTCCTGCTGCCCTGAGAGAAAGTCATGGTGATGGAGCCATGAATTACAGGCAGAATGCATGAGTTGATCCCTTGGGGGTGCTGCATGCCAGATCAGATTATCCTGATGGTCCCTCACAGCTTTCAGATGGCTCAAGTGCCTTCTGGGCTAATATCATAAAATGTTCAGCACCAAACCTTCCTGAAGGGCTGTGTGGGGGTCCCAGCTCTGCCTCGCAAACCTGCTCTGCATGGTGCTGCAGGAAGCACTGGCTTTGGCTCATGCAATCACATTGGATCTGGCACCTTTCTTTAGCGTTCCAGCCAGCCCCAGCAGGAGCTGTTTGCAAGCAAGGACCCGTGTGCCCTACCGGGTGGCGGCAGGAAAGGCAGTGCAGGGGATGGGGTGGTACCCAGGGGTCAGGCAGCTTTGGTGGTGCTCATGGGTCAGGGCCCCCACTTCTCCTCTGTTTCTCCTTTGATCCCACCCATTGCTGCTCTTCCCTTTTCTCACTGTCCTGCAGAGGTTGTCATAAATCTCTGCTTCTTCCCTTCTGCTAATCGGCTGCTTTGTCCAGAGTGAGCAGGATTTGCAGGCGATGTAAATCAGTGGAGCTGCTCTGTGATCGGGGGCCCGGTGCTGAATTAGCCCAGGTGAGGATCTGCTCCTATTTCATTGTTATCAAATCCCAAGCATTGCTTCTAGTGCCTGAAAATCACTGCCTTCTATCACAGTTGGTCTTTGGCAGACTGATGTGTTGACAAAGATGTCTTCGTTTATCTTCTCAATGCATCCGTTGCAGCCGGATGCTTCTCTGACCCTCACATTTTCAATAATCTTTTCCCTTCTTCCCTTCAGCATTACAGAGCCTCTTATTCATTTGAGAGATAAGTATTTACGTATGTGTTGGTGAGGAAAACTTAATCAATAATGCCCATGAATAACATTTCTTTCTGTTTTAGATCCACCAGATCTCCCCCTCTCCCTTTGTTTTGTTGGGGGTTGTTTGGTTTTTTTTTTTACTTTCCAGGCAGGATTCACATTCTGCTCCAGCTCTTTCTTTCCAAGTTCAATTGTCAGAGAGAGAAAGCAAACTCCAAGCAAAAGTTGTCATTTGGGAGAGACATCAGTCCTACCCGTCCCCTCTGCTCACACTGTGCCTGTCCGGAGAAGCTGCCCACCCCACTGCCCCAGCCTCTCTGTGAGGGACAGGACAGTCTCTCCCTGCAAAGTCAGGGTCGCAGCTTATGAGCGCAGGCTTTGCTGTTGGGAAGCTGATTCCCAATTCTGCAAGTTTCAGAATGGACCAGTGTAATGCAGCTGCAAAATCTTCACGCACAGTTCTTCCCTCCCAGCCCACCCTCCCTATTCCCACGATTAAAAAATAAGTGACAGGTTGCATCTTCCATTCCAGTGCAGGGTCTCATAGGAGGCTCCAGCTACTTTCTTTGCAAACAGCAGGGCGCTGGGGGCACTGCGACCCATGGGCTGCGCGGGGTGAACTGCTGTGAGCTGGGGCAACCCAGAGGTTGCTCTGGCCTGGGGTTGCGATGTGATGCTGCAGCTCCTGCTGTGACTGTGGGGCTGGCTGGTGGGGACACCCACTCTGCTCCCTCTGCTATGGTCTCCCCACGGTATTTTCTGTGCAGTGCTTCTGCCAGACGGGTGTCATGCAAACTGCACTGTGCCTGGGCATTGGCAGTCTGGGCCAGTCCTCGCCCACTGGTTTGGCTCAGCACTTGCACACCTGCACTTAGCATGTACCAACTGTGGCGGATATCAGCACCTGTGGAGATCCTGCTCTGCACCACCCTGGACAGCGAGCTGCTTTTCCCATGCTCCCAGAGCAAGCGTGAGTGCTACATGTGTAGTCTGCCCAGTGCCTGTGCTAGTGAGTGGGAAGCTCATACACCATGGCGATGTGCGCGTGTTTGCAGGGAGCAGCTACAGGGAACTAATGGACCATGAAATTATACAAGGAAAGGAGGAAAAAAAAAAAAAAAAAAGACTGTTAGAGCGAACTGCACTGCATTCACAACCCTGCTTTGCCCTCAGCCAGCTTAATGTGGTGGCAAATAAGATATAGTAGTTTTATGTTGAAGACTGGAGGGGCTGGCAAATGGCTCCTTCCAGGTTATCTGGGTGACCTAGTGAGAAGCTACAGTGGAAACAGCAGTTACCTGCGGGGAACTACAAGTAAGTGTTATTGCATTAAAAGAAAAAAAAAAAAAAAAAGGCTTTGGAAATTGCTATCCTGACTTTCAGGGGAGACCTGGATAGTCATCAACATCCTCATAATAGTAAAGTGCACTGATCCAGTAAGCTTTATCCCAAGGGAGCCCAAAGTGTGTTGCTAAACTATGTGTACAGCAATTCCTTCCTGTTTTTCCCTCACCTCTGGTGGGGGAAGCACACACAGGGGCAAAATGTGATTGAAAACTGAGACTGCAGGAAGAAATTGAGAGATGTGGTGCAGCCTACCTAGAGCAGAATTCAGTAACAGGGCAGCATCCCTGGGTGAGAGGGAGGGATGTTGCTAATGGCCCTGAATGGGTGCAGAGGGAGCAGCAGCTTTTCATCACCAGGCTCCATATCTAACCTAATCCAGTCTAATCAATTCTACTTTCTACATTCCTGCCACAGCAGTGTCTGAGATGGGAAATGAAGTGTCTGCAGTAACTAGAGCTGTTTGGGAAATGTGTTATTTTTTTCCATCAAAAAAAGTCTGGTGAGAACATATGTTTTTGTTGAAGCAAGGGAAAACCCCTCCGATTTTTATTTGTTTTTGTCTATTCAAAGTCTGATGCTCAGGGTTTCAGATTTCTGGAGTGTCTATTGGAATTAGCGCATTTCTCAACTCACCAAGAGGAACTGTCTGGGGAAATGTTAGTGTCCACTTGATCAAAAAGCTGTGTAATTTTTGCCGTGCTCTGGGAGTAGAGCATGACCAGTCTGCCTCTGCCAAAGAACTAGTCAGCGATCATTCATCCACCCTGCTGCAATGTGATGATGGCCTGTTACGGCTGCACCTTGCTTGACATCTTCATAGAATCATGGAATACCAGGTTGGAAGGGTATGATCTGGTCCAACCTTTCTTGGGAAAAGCATGGTCTAGACAAGATGGTCCAGCAGCCTGTCCAGCTGAATCTTGAAAGTGACTAATGTTGAGGAATCCACCACTTCCCTGGTGAGATTATTCCAGTGGCTGATTGCTCTCATTGTAAAAAGTTTTCCTCTTGTGTCCAAGAATCTTATTCCTCCCCAGGTTTTGCATCCACCAAAACTGAACCTGCGGCAGGGACCCAGCCTGGTCAGCATCAAGACCCTGCCTGGGCTACAATTCCCTGTTGCCAGGTCTGAAGGGGACTTCAGGGTCCATCTGCTCAGGGGCATCTTTTTATCCTGATAGAAATGACCAGAGAGGGAATTTTGACTGGTCAGAGAGAGCTGAGAGATTAAGAGGAACCTCTGGGACTGTTTTGTGCTGCTTGAATCTGTGGTAATTCGATTTCTCCTGTGCAGTGTTAGTTTTACACTGGCTGAGGATCTGAAATGTGTTTGCTGAGTTAATTCGCTTGCAAACAAGAGATAATTGAAACCAGTGCTGCAGCTTAAATGCTGCGTGAGAGAATGTAAACACATGTGAAAGGGCAAACACCCCCCCCCCCCCCCCCCCCCAAAATACAGGATGGTGACCGTGTGCTCTGCTAAATATAGCCCTGGCTGGGATGCAGAAAGGGTAAAACACGTAAATAAGAAAGAAGTGGAATTGCCTGATACGGCTGCCTTGAGTCATGCACAAAGGCAGCTGTGGGAGGTGGACAGGCAACCAGTGCACGTGGGTTTTCCTCCACCTCTTCTGTTTTTCTTTTGCAAACTTTTTTGTGGAAAGAACAAAAAAAATGTCCATGGCAAGTGAAGCTGTGCTCGGGGTCTGTGGCCCTGCAGTGGGATGAAGCTCTTCCAGAGCTCTTCTGACTTGCCCCCTTGCCCTCTCCTCTTGCCCAGCTGGAGGGCCAGCCCACCTCGGCAGTGCTGGTCCCCTGTGCCTGCAGAATTGGCCCAAAGTCCCCAGCAACAGGGGATGTCCTTGGTCCCTGCCTCCACCGCATCCACATCCCAGCTCAAACCAGGTGGCCCCAGCTGACCAGTCTGAGGGCAGTGATGCCTTCCAGCTATCTGCTGTGGCCATGTCCCTTGGGTGCAGATGAACTCTCTTCCCCTCGTGGGTCTGCCTAAGAATAGTCCTCTTGAATTTGAATAAGCAGGGGGTCCCACTGTACCACCATGCTGGAAAGAGCCTGGAGCAATGCTGGGTTATACCCGTCTGGCACTGCTCCGCCGAGCACAGAGTCCTGCTCTCTGCTTATGAAAAGAAAGTTACATTAGAAAGGCCTTTTACCCAGATACTTAATTAAAATAATATTGAAACAAGCAAGACACACTGTGTGCTAAGCACACGGTCACAGCTTCCCACAGCTCATTTGCAAGAGTGCTCAATAATGGCTGTGGGTAATTATTTTTTAATCAGCCAGTGTAAAGAACGATTGGCATGTTAACAAATGGTACTTATTTTCTCTTGCTCCAGCGGGGCGAGATCACAGGCGATGTGGTGCCAGCCAACAAGTATCCCATGGCACAGCAAAATCCTTTAGCTTGCTGTGGCTGGATCTTGTGTTTGGAAATGCAAAGAAGTGGCTGGCACCAGGGATAGCTGGGGGCAGGCAGGAGCAGGCTGTGGGTGTGGGGCAGCCCCAAAGCACTGAAATGCTCAGGATTGAGGCTGTTTGTGCAAAGACAGATGGATGAGAGCTAGGCAGAGATGCCTTTGCAGCTATTGGGCTCCTATCCCATGTTAGCCAGGAGATAATTCGGGGCAGTTTTGGGAAAGTGGTTTATGTCTGACCAGAACTAATACTTCATTCTGGGAGACTTGGGCTGGTTTTCTCATTAATTAGCTGAGATGTCACCAAAGCTCGGATGTGATTTCAAGGGCAAGAGCAGCACAAAGCCAGTGGTGAGCAATACCTCTTGTGAGTGTTTAGCCCTTCCCCACTGCCTGTTGTCCCACTCCCTGGGAGCACAGGGTGGCTCAGAAGCAGGGCAGCCCCCAACTAGTGCAATGAGACAATTTTCTCCCCTTTTAAAAAATAAATGTCTATGGTTTGGTTTGTTGGGTTTTTTTTCCTTCCAAACAGCAGAGACACCAAGACCACACAGGACCTTTTTTTCTCCAAGGTTTCTCCCTCTGCCTGCCTCTGAGGACAAGCCCAGCTGAGACCTGAAGGATGCACCCGCTCAGTTCTGGCTTTTTCTTCCCCAGGTTGTCAGCCCCGCTTTGACTCCTGGAGGGCCTTGTGTTCCCGACAGAGCTTGGGTAACTTTGAACATTAATAATTCTGCTTGTTCTAAATCCACACTGTGGGTGCCATGAAAATTAATGAAGGAGCCTCTTAAAATCAATTTCCTGCTCTAAAATCTCCTTTCTGGAGAGCTGGGTGCTGTGGGCTTTGGGGGGTTATTTTAGGCAGGTGGCATTGCATAACCTTGGCCAAAGGATGCGCTGTCTTGGGCTTCTGCTATGGAAAGATGCTCCTTGTTTACCTGCCATACATTTTCTTCCTCCTTGATGTGACAGGGGAGCAGAGTGGGGTTTGCCAAGTCTTTATCCTACTCTTCTGCTCTAGATTTACTCAGTCTACTTGGACTTAGGTGAGCGCCAGCAGTGTCTCCTCATCTTTGCAGGATTAAACCATGCTGTTTCTCCCAGCCTTTCTGCATGGCTCTGACTCTTCCTGCTGCCTACAGATATCAACCTCCTAGATTTTCAGGTTTTGCTCCCCTTAGGAGACACAGCAGCATCCCAGCAGCTCAGAAGGAGCAGGACTCCATCCAGAGTCCCCTGAGATGGCTGCTCAGCTGAGTAAGAAGTTGTCTTTTTGTAGCTCGGTGGCTATGTGTTCCTGACCTAGAGGCTTGAGAAAGTTCAAAGATGCTTCACTTGGGCAATTTGTTTTTGTCACCCCAAAGGTGGCTCCAAAGTCTTCCAGACAAGATTTCAGCTTCCCAGCATCTGGCTTCATCTGGCCTTTGTGTTCACACAAGACTGTGTGGGCTCATCTTCATCTTTTCTTTCCATCTGATTGATTTATTTCATTAAGTTACAAAATTGCAACTGACACATCCCTCCCACAATTGAGTTGGTTTTCGGGGTGCAAAAAATTACTTGTCATACCACCCAACTGCGGTGACTGTAATTTTCCCATCTGTGCAGATGCGCTTGGTGCCTCTGGAATGTCAATATTCACATTACGACAGAGTTTTACATCAGCCTCTTGTCTCCAACATCTCTACTGCAGACTGTTGTCCAGAGGGGAGATAGAGGTGGGGAATGGAGATTTCCCATCCTTTTGGTGCATGTTTAATTTTCTGTGATATTGTTGCTAATTTTGTCTGGTTCCTCAGGTGCGGTGAGTTCTCCTGTTTGTCCTTCTGTGCAGAGCCTCCAACACAAATAAACCCAAGCATGGAGTATGATCACAGCAGGGAGCTGGCTAAGGGGATGCTGAAGTCCAGCTGAAGGCTGCTCCCACTGAGGATGATTTACAGGTCCCATTTGAAGCCGTCATGCCTTGAGATGGGTTTGAATCCAACTCCACCACCCAGCAGATTATCTGTCTGCCCTCTTTCCTCCTTTACTTTCCACTCCCAAAATGAGAATCAGTCATTTTCCACCTTCTTTTCTTTCCTCTGAGCCAGTACATCACACAGTTTGTGCCCTCATCTTTGAGGTGCCCAAGGGTCAGCCTTGTCAGACAGCTTTTCTCTTTCTGCTTGTTAAGAGCAATTTGATTAAAACAGATCTCCAAACCATGCCCCAGCCCAGGCCCAGGGGACATGGCCAGGGCTCTTCTTCTTGCAAGTCAATTTTCCCTCCCGGTCAGTGCATTAAAACCCTTTCGCCTGCTGGAGCTGTTCTGGGTGAGAGCACTTTGCTTTATTAACATGGGCATATTTGCTTGGGAATTGTAAAAGGGGGATTTCTAAGTGGGTTTTATCCTTTGAAAAAATTCAGTGGTTCTGGCTGTATGTGGTGTATTTTTCTGGAGTGGAGATGAGTTGGTTTTGCTGGGGAACTAACCCATTCGGACTCTGCTCAGCTAGCTGAGGGGAGATGCTCAGGGAAGTGAAATGCCAGCAGTTGGCATTTCGAGGCTGCTGTGTCCCTGCTCCTAGCCATACCCGCTCCATCCAAGCTGCATGGACTGAGCCTTGAAAACTGTCCAGTCTGCCTCCTTCCAGAAACAGGTTCACTTAGGTGTCCCTTAGTAAATCTGCCTTGCAGGGAAAGGGTAAGCTGGGCCTTGGCTCCTGCCAGCCTGAGCATGCAGAGACACGGTGAGGTTGCTGTGTTCGCCTGGCCCATGGGGTGGCTGCTAAAGGGGAAGTTCTCTGACTGCACAACACATAGTGCACCCTGATCAGTGTTAGCATATGTCAGCTAGACAAAAGCCTTGCTCTGGGTTCTGAGATAAACTGCCATTCAAATCCCAGAAGATTCCCCATATACATTACGGTTCCTATTTAGACTCACCCTTCGCTGGAAAATCAGTACACGTCTCTGTTGGAGACCTTCAAGATACATCTACATTGATATTTGGAGTTGATCCTGCAGTTATTCTCAGCCAGTTCCAGTAAAATGAACTACCTTTTCTTCATCAGGTTTGAGATGGAAAGTGGGATTAAGGTGGGAGATCAAGGTTGCCCAGCAAAGGCTTTTCTGGAATAGTCACCAGACACATGGGCCAAGCACAGCCATGCACACCTGGGCACATACAGGGACATGCGTGCACGTGCACGCATCCCATCCTTGCTTTAAGGATCACACACTGAAGGGCAGAGTCAGCCCCTGCTCCCCAGCTGGCGCTCAGGCTCTCAGCAACATCTAATGTCTTCCTGTTGTTAGTGATGATTGCCATAAATACTCACGACACAAATGTGACTTCAGCCAGGCAGTTAAATTCTGTTTGTTTTCCCGTGATTTAAATCCCACCAACCTTGACTGTGTTAAAAAGTGTAATTGTTCTGCCTTTCCCCATCACCCTCTGCTCTTCTCCGTAAGGAGATTATGAGCTGGGGGAAAGTAAATGCCTTATTTGAAGTAAAAAAAGAAAGATAATGTTGAAATAACTGCTGTCAGAGGAAGCTACGTTTTTCAAACACGTCCCCTCTGCTCAGCGTGAGGCAGCGGCTGCCTGTGCTTCAGAGCATTATGGTACATTAGCCTCCGCACGCAGCGTTGCTTGCTTGTTTATTATTTTAATTTCCAAGTCTCTAGTAGGGGTATATGGTGCCGGGTTTGACAGCATGGGAGGAATGAAAGCCTCCTCCTCACAGTGCTGCAGGGATGGGGACAGCAAAGGCATCGCTCCCCAGGCAGCCAGCTCAGCAGGGGTGGCAGGGAGTAGGGCACTGCCACCCTGGCAATGAACGTGGCAGTTCCTTCTCTTTTCCTGGAAAAACAATGAGCTGGAGCCTCCAAACTCTGCCTGTACAGATACCCTGGAGGCCTAGCAATAGAGGACTTTGATAGGACATTGTCCCAGCTACCCCATCCTTATCTACTCCAAGGGAGGAGCTGGCTCACTAACAGAGTGATAAGGTCATGTCTGGCTGTAAAGAATGGTTTGGGTGAGTTAAAAAGGAGGGCTTTTTTCTTCTTTATGAGAGCAGACCCCTCTCCCTGATCCGCCTGTGGTCCCCAAGTGAAGGAGGTTTCCAGTCAGCTCCCATCTTCTGCTCAATCCTGTGCAGATGGGTTTGTTTGTCTGTATTTTGTTTCAGTGTCTCCAGAAAATGAGGGCAATTTCTGAAGAAAAAAAATCTTACTTTGTAACAGGGGAAAAAAAAAAAGAGAGAAAATGTTTTGACGTTCTCTCTCAAAACGCCCTCCTTTTGTCTCCACCAAAACTCCTGGCTGCATTTGACCTGAATTCTCAAATAGCTCCAGCCCTCCTGAAAGTCTGGTTTTCAGCAAAAACACCCCTTTTGGATCACCAAAGAAACATTGCCCAGCTCCACTCAGGAGACTGCCCACAGGGTGCTCCGGGGTGCCAGGACCTGACAGGGCTGCTGGCTTTCCCATCAGCTGGACAAATTAAACTGAATATTTGTGATTCTGCCTCTGCCCCCATCCCTGAGCTGTGCTAACAGCTGATGGCTGCATCTGTCCCTCACCATCACCTGGAGAATCTCAGAAGATGAGAAGCTTGGGAGATACCTTTCTCCTCTGCATTATGTTAATATTTGCAAATATTAACATAAAGCCTATTTGTATGCATTCGAGGCCAGGAATGGTTAAGCTGCATTCCTCTTATCTGATGCACGATTAAGAGCATCTCCCAAGCCCTGGTGAGCTCAGGCGGGAGCACACAACATTGGATGGTGAGTGGATAGGGATGAAATGTTGGATTCATGAATGGCACTTTTCGCTTTCTGTCCTGGTTCTGGTACAAGCACAGATCTACAAGGGAATGGAGTCGGTGGGTAGCAGACATGCTTGGAAAATGGTGTCTGTTTGCCTTTGCAAGCATGGAAAGGAAGTAGAAATCAAAGTAAACCAATCCTAACAGCTGTAGAAAGCGAGTTGACTTCTAATGACAAAATGAAACGGGAAGAAAAAATTCTCTTAAACCCCAAGTGGTTTGACAGAAAAGGGCTGAGCGGCTCTAGCAGCCCAGTAAGCAGTCGCTAGCACGTTGACTGCTGCCTTGCAGAGAATGGCTGATAGCCCTCATGGGCTGCTTTGGCCATTCCCTGTGGGCACCAGCTGCCTGGGGGCATGGCTGTGGTCACCCAGCCTGACCTCCCAGTTCCACAGCCAGCAGGGCTTCCCAGTATTTAGTGTAGTTGCACTGGGCTGTGCCTGATCAAAACCCAGTGGATCCTGTTTGGGATCCAGCTATCTTGACTTCAGGCCCTCACAGTGAGGAGCCTGATCTGAGCTGGTCCTGCAAGAGGTGACAGGAGAAAGTGGCCACCTGGCACACTCATTGCCCCACCTGCCTTAAGACCCCTTCCTGGAGTGGAGCAGAGCATCCTCTGGAAACACCTCCCTCCCCTCTGGCTGCCGGGAGGACAGGATGGCTCACATAGACACGCTCAGTTCCAAGGCAGCCAAATGTCAGGGAGCGGAGTCTTTCCCTGTATTTAGCAGCTTTTGTGTATCCTAAGAGAATGGCTGGGAAAGGAATCTAGGGATCCCAATGTGAAAGATGCAAAATGCATCCTACAGCGCCGGGCTGAAAGATGCCTGTGTACCAGTACTGCCGGCTGCCGAATGCCAGTTCGTAGCAACCGCTGTGGGTGAAGCGATAAAGAAAAGGAGCAAGACGATCATTGTGAATATGCAGCACATGGAGAAATGCTTGCTAACAAAGAGGGCTGTTGATCTCATTTACTGTCTTCTCCCATCAACTGGAATGGGGAAAGCAACTGCTCAATCCTGCTTTGTGAGAAAAGCCTACTCTGAATATTAGTTTCAGCTCACCTGAAAGACCTTGACACTTGATATAAATCACAGTCAGAGAGGGATGAAACAATACGTGTGTGTCTGTCCTTACTGTGGTATTGCTATATAGCCCAAAGCTGGTACTTCAGAGCCAAGCACGTCATGTTCAGACACAAAACTTCTAATCTAACCTCACTGTAACACTTCTGGATGGAGCCAGCATTTCAAACCCAGAAGGGATGGCTCTGTCCAGTCTTTATTTTTAGTAAGGCTGAAATTTGGAAAGATGAAATGAAATCACATGGCCTTGCCAGACAGCTGACACTCAAAAATAAAATCTATGTTTCCATGGGGAAAGGAGAGAATTTTTAGCAAATGTATTAAGGTTTGCAAATCTCGAGCCTCTGTTTCGCTTTTTTTACAAAGCCGTGTAATTGCAGACAGGATCTGTAGGAGTGGCAGCCACTTTAGATGAGTGATTTAAAAGTAGAAATTAGTTTGAATTTCACTTTTTGAACTGATGGTGAAGGAGTAGTGTTTGCTGGTTTCTGATGCAGTGTTTTCCAGGTATGTTGTGTAACTTTTTTTCTTCCAAATCTCTTGAGTGGTCCATAATGAGCAATTATAAAAAGCTAATCTCATTAAAAGGAAAATCTCCTCATTCATTTAATTCTTAAATCTCTTTCTGTTGGGAGGGGAATATTTAAATGAGCTTCCTTCCATTATAAAGTTACTTCATGATCTGTTTTTCATCACAGTTAAATCAGAACAGGGGCATGAGGTGCTTTTACTTTAATCTGTTCTTAATCTGATTTTCCTTAAATGAAGTTGGATCATTTCTGGTGCAGAGTCCTAGAAACCAGGGAGACAGTGACTAGCAAGAGGTCATTTATTCTGGTCCATGGTCCCAACAGGGACCCTAAAGTTTCATCAATGATAGTTGCAGTTATAAAGAAACCTGTTCGGTTTACCCATTGACCAGTAAGTGCTTTATAGTATTTAATGGGACTCTTTTTTGTTGTTGTTTTGTGTTTTTTTTTTAAAAGATGAGAGGGGTGAGAGCCCTTTGCAGAAGCAGGATCCCAGAGCTGGCATGGGGAGAACTGTCAGCAGGGAGGAATGCTGTCTGCACATCACGGGGGGGGCTGGAGAGAGTAACTCAGAGCTGGAGCAGCATTTTGGCATCCCCCAGAAGCCATGGCTGGGAATAAGGATGCTGGGAAGTGGTGGAGAGGACAGCAGCATCCTGGCATCACATGGGAGGTGGTCGCAGGCTGTATATGTGCGCGGTGCTTCGTTATCTGGGCTGTGCACTCCAGCGGCTGCCAGCCTGTGTGCCTGGATAGCGCTGCATTGTCTGGGCCAGGTTCGTCATCGGGCCTTTCTTCTGCTCCCCTCCCGTCCCTTATCAGCTGGCCCTGCACCTCCTTCCCTGTGGATGCTTTCAGGAGACAAGGCTGTGCCTTCATGGCCGCCCCCTCCTCTCCCCGGGCAGGGCTTGGCCTCTCCGGCTGCTCAGTGGGGGAAGGCAGAGCCCAACAGGACAAAAATCAATCCTAATAATAAACAAACCACTCCAGGAGGAGAGTACCTAGAATTACTTTTAATTCAGAAGTCAGCCCAAGATAAGGCGCCAGCCCAAATGCCAATATGCTAATGCAGCTCCTTCAGCAATGTGCACCACTGGTATCTCTACCCGCCTTGCTCCACGTCTGTGACAGCCTGTCGCTCCTCAGCACCAGAGATACATATTTTGCTTAGAAATTAGGGCAAATCACGCTAATGTTTCAATGTGAATGATTAAAAAAGGCCACCCGCCTTATGACACCTTCTTACGTGTCCTCTTTCTCTCATCCCACCACCCCCATCCCACTGAGCTTACCATCGCATTGTCTTTAGAGGTGACTCCATGTTTTTGGGTTTGATCCCTGCCTTCCACCCTGGCCACTCTGCAGCTTCCCAAAAGGAGATTTCCAGTGTTTGATCTGGAGGTATGCAAGACATTTTGCTAAAGAGAGGAAGAAAAGAATGGAGGGTTTGTTCAAAAAAAGAACCTTCAGCATGACGGAGACATTGTTTAAAATGGTCCAAAGCAAAAATCCCAGGTTGGGACATGGTCAGAAAATGGCCAGCGTCAAAACTGGGACCTGTTACCAAAGTGTCACAAATGGTTTCTGTGGCAATGAGCTGGAGTTCTTTCCAAGAACAGGGTTTAGCCTGACTGCCTTTTCCTTCCCCTGTACCATTTCATGTCTTGGGTTGCTCTTCCCTTCTGTGGTGAGAGACTGTCCACGGATGCTCTGCCCTTGTCCCTGCAGAAAGAGAGGAGAGTTTCGCAGAGGCCAGGTTCAGTCGTTATCTTGTCTTAAAGCATTCACAGACAGTTAATCCTGCCTCTCCAAAAATGAAATATTTCCTCTCCAGTTTATCTCCCTGGACTCCAGCAGACCAGATTGCTAATTGGCAGCAACCTTTTTCCTCAGCAGAACAATCCTTTCTCATTCATGGATTGTTCTCCTCAAATTCGGTCATGACAGAAGTAGAAATCCATTTTTACACCTCTTGCCTTTTTTAGAAGAAAACTCTGTCTTGTTGAAATTAGTTCTGTTTTTAAACTTGCAGGCAGATCTCCTCTCTTTGGGCTCGATTAATTTAAAGTTTGGGTAAGTAGTTCTTGATCACAGGACAAGGCTGGCTGTGGAGTTTTGTTTTATAGGAACCGTCATACAGAGCATAATAAATAAACACAAAATGGAAAAAACCCTGAGGAAATATTGTGAAACAGTGTATTCTTATTAGGACATCCTCCAGTGATATTTTAATTTCAGTATCAGTGGGGAATCATTATTATTGAAACAGTAACCTTAATCAAAAAATGACTGTGGTAAAATAGACCTTTTCCTTCCACAGATCAACTCCCTGTATATAATTTGGAGTCTAAAATGATGACTTTAGTTAAAGAAAAAAGCCTCGGAAAATGGTTTTCTTTCTTTTCCTCTGAAGATGCTGACTTTAATGACAAAAAAAACCCGAACCAAAATGCACACAAAGAAAAGTTCCATTGAAAAAATGCAAAAAACATGTTGAATGAAAATTACCTCATGCTGTAAAAGGTCTGACCAAACCTGTAAATGTGACTTCCACTTTTTAATGGAAAGATGTGATTTATTTGTGAGGAATACTGCAACTTTCTAAAAGAGCCAGCCAGTACTAAATCAAACTGCCTGACTCCCAGCAAAGCGTTCCTGCTGGGAAACTTCTGCTGTGCTGGGAAGAGCCAAAGCCCTCCAGGCTTGCGCAGCCTAACTCCCACCAGGACAGAGAGCAGTGAAAGGACCCTGGGCAAACCCTTCTCCAGCTCTCCAAACCAAGACAGGGGCATTGTATAGTTTAACCTATTTCTAAAGCCCTCAAGGGTGGAGGGAGGGTTGGGTGGGTGGATGGATGCTCAGCCTCTGTGACCAGTAACTCTCTTCCTTGCCTGGGCAGTGATGTTCCAGCTGTATGTCAGCACAGCAGCTGTAGGGCAGCTCCTCATTTTTGGTCACCAGGGATGCCCAGCAGCTGGAAAGAAAAACAAGTGTAACCTTGCCCTGAAATCAGAGCCTGGATTAAGACCCAGCTGAAGCATCTCCAGCAGGATAGGGGCTACATTAAAGGAGAAACTTTTGCTCCTCTCTTGCTCAGGGCCCCAGGGACCAGAGGTAAGCCTGAGAGAATGTAGTAGATATGTTGGTGAGACAATGTTGGAGCAGCAGGACCAGGATGGCACAGCTAATCCTGCCTGTCAATTCTTAATCCTGAAGCTGCAGGAACAGCTGGGGCTGCTTCTTACTCTCCTTTCTTCTAAGAGCAAGAATGCTCACAAAGACGTGTATTTTTTCCAAGTGCACAGCTTTCTTGTTGCTATTTTTGCTGCTCCTTTTTTGCATGCTCTGATGGCGTGATGATATTCCTGTTCTTTCCTTTACAGCATCTTCCCTGACAGGGTGCATAGTGTCTGGCAAACGTCCATAGCTACAAGCTTGCCTTCTCCCTGTGGTAGGGAGGGAAACTGAGGCAGGGGAAGGGCTGTCACTCAGCCATGGTAACGCAGGGAATGTAGGAGGCCTCAGGAGCTGAGCTCAGGGTTCAGTGCTTTAGCAGCAAGGCTGCCCTTCCCCTCTGAACTGGGCCACTTTAAGTTGCCTCTGCGGTTTATTATGTACAGGATTTTCGTCAGACGTGCAAAGTAAATTAGCACCGTATTCACAGCCATAATCACCTACCAATGATCTCATACATGTGGCACAAAGGGAAAGGATCTGCATGGGATTCTGTTCTGCAAGTATAATCCGCCCATAGCCTCCTTGTTAATTAGCTCCTCTCAAGCATCCAATCTGTAGCAATTATAGCAATCAAAAATGCATTCAGCCCCCCCACCCCTCCTGCTCCCCATCAGCACCTGACAAGCCGGCAGGCACATTATCCCAAACCACAGCAAGCACACGCTGATAGGACACAAACCTCCCCGCCGCCTGACTCAGGATTCATCACCCATAATACCAGCCCCGGCACAAGGCCTTGCATACCAGGAATTATTAAAAAAAAAAGGAAAGAAAAGGAGACAGAAAGAGATAGATTTCAATTTTCTCCCATAGTTTTGGAAGCCCATAGAAAACTGAGTGAAAGATGCCACTTAGCCCCTTGGGCTCAATTGGCGTCTTCTTCCCTTTTTGCTGATGCCAATGGAAAAGTGAATCTCTCTTATTTTTAATGTTGCCTGATTGAAAGCACCGCGCCTCACATCGCACTGAGAGGCCCAGGTGGGCTGAATGCCCGGGGTGATTGATGCATTGTGCTGTCCTCGCTCTCAGAGGAGCACTTTGTGAGAGCAGCAGTGAGATTGCGCTGGGGGATTTGGGCAGCCCTGAGTGTAGCCCTGCTACAAAGATCTGCCAGTTAAATGCAGTTCCTTCCTCCTCCTGCTGCTTCCCAGTGCTTCTTACTCCAAGTTCTCTGTGGTGTGTGTGCAAGAGCAGCTGGTGGTGGGGACCCCAGTTTGAAGACAGCCCTATGGGCATCACTCGCTCCCCCTGGAATCAATAGCAATGTACTTCTTGTGAAAACCCTCTGATTGGCACTAGACCCTACTACCCCAGTAACCCTGGAGGTAAATTTCCTCCTTAGCTTCCTAAATGCATTCTTTCTTTGCTGTCCAAGTGTGCTGATAAAATGGCACCCTAGGGCTATGTGAGGGATGCTCTAGACTTGACATCTGTTCTATGTTCCTTGGGGCCAGGACTTGCTGGGAAAGCTGTGAGAGCAGTGGTGAGGGATGCTGTTCGACCTTGTCATGTATCTGGCTGCAAACCCACTCCAGGGGTGCTTGGCATCTCCTGCCTGCTATTGCTGCCCCTGCATCATACTGGTATAGGTATCTGGGGGTATTTCCACTAAACCAGCCCCAGGAAATTATCTGGATCAAGCTAAAAGCCCGCTGAACAAAGGGAACCTTTTTTAGTCCAGATCCTGTCACTGACTAACAAGCAATCGGTCCCAGTAGGCGTCCGTGGCTACCCATTGCTGTGTCTCAGCGCTGGGCACATGGGACGGTCCATGTGAGTGCTCCTAGGTCCCTCCCACGCAAAGTCAGCTGGCTGAGCTTAAGCCAGGAGCCCTCACAAATCCCCTAGCCCAGCTTGGCTGTGGGCACGTCATCCTTCAGGTGGACTTGTCCCTTGGGAAAGTTGAGCTTTCAGTCTGATGCTTCAACCTGCTGATGTGAGAGATCACAAGCCCAACTGGTTATGCCATTTGGGGTCCTCTAGGCTGCATGATGCTGCCAGGTTTTTAGCTCTGAAGTATTGTGATAATTCAGCCAAGGTGAGGTATTGCCCAATATAGCACAGGCTGAGCTCAGGAGAGCCCCCAGATTGCTGCTGCATCCAGAATTACTTGCCCTTTGATCTCCTTCAAGGTCCTCACAAGGCGGGTGTTATTGCTGTTATTCACAGAGAGAACATGCCCTTCAGATGCCCTTGAGCTCCTCTGCTGTGCTCGGCCTTGAAAATAAATGTCAGATAACCCCTACCCCCATATTGCCCACATGCAGCAGAGATAGGCTTATGAGGGACAGACTGCAGACAGATGGAGACAGAGAGAACACCTCCACAGTGAACTTCTCCCGAAGTATTTGCACAACTGTATTGTGCTCTCTTCATCCCTTGCAGCGCTTTCTGCACGGCTCAAGCCTGCACAAAGCACACACGGGACCAGCTCTGCTCTTCAGGCTTTGCTGCAGTGTGAAGCCTTGGTGCGGGCAGAGGTACAGCTTGTGCTGCCCGGGTCGTCGCTGTGACCCAAGACGAGATGCCTGCCATCCCACAGGGGTGGTTCAGCAGGGACGATGAGGATGAGGTGGGTAGGAAGAAGGGAAGAATCTGTATGAGTGCCAGGCCAGCTGCTGCTGCAACCAGTCAGGAGAGCTTTTCCATCCCTGTCTAACCAAGATAGCCTGGGAAAGTGTTCCTAGGCAGAGCCAGCCCTGCGGGCAGCATCTGCTTTGGATGCACATGCAGGCAGCAGTTCCCAGCCACTGCCCTGGTAGGATCACAGCATCCCTGGCACTGGCCCAGCTACAGTGGCACCAGTGGAGGCTGGTGTAGACGCAGCTGTCGTCTGGCCTTGGGTCCAGCAGGATTTCCTCCTCCCTGGCATTGCCAAGCCATTTTTATCTCTCCCCAGCAATCCTCTGCACCTTGCTGGGCAACCCTTTCTCCAATTCTGCACTTCCCAGCCCATTTCTCTCTAACCACTGGACTTGTCACAAAGCCACCTTTACCACGGGTCCTCCTGGCCCTGAGCCATACCTGTCCTCTGGCATGCAGGACAGCCCCAGGCACTGGCTTTGGCCATCTGCCATCGGCAATGCCATTTCCCTTTGGTTGTCCAATAAATAGAGACCCTGCACTGGCAGCTCCATCACTCGAGGGCACTTGCGTTGTAGCTGAGCATTGCGGGGAGGGCTTCTCAGTCATGAAATGACTTCCCAGTCACACAATGACAGTGTGGTTACCTCGAATCTCCTGATTATCTGCATTTGTTTAGGGGTTTGTGGAGGGACTCTTTCCTTCAAGCACAATACCTGTTTGGGCTTTCCTCTCCTTTCACACATTTGCAATGGGGGGTAGAGCAGACTCGCATCCAGGGATGCAAACCGTGGAGGGGCAAAGGTTGGTGGGGTGAAAGCCTGGCTGCCTGCATCCTCCCTGAGATGGATGCTGAGCTGGAGTCGGGGTACCACTGCACAGAGGTGTAGGTGCCTCTGCAGAGGATCCAAGCCTATGCATTGGTATGGAAATGGCCGGAGAATGGGAACTAATTAGTATATAAGGAAATAATGGGAATATTAGCTGAATTAGCTAAGCTGTTATTCAGTTTCCCTTTTTCCTTCCTGCTTTCTTTCCTTCCCAAGCCAAAAAAGCTGGTTTACATTCTAATGGCTTTAATTACTTCATGAAAATGTGAGCGGATGGGGAAGCGCTGCCACCAACAACGCTTTAATGGTCGACTGAACGCAATTTGAATTAATTTGGTTGAGATGGCTATTAGTGCTAATACTCCAGGGCCTATCTCGCTGGTGTTGCTGTAACTTCCCGTGCCCCTGACAGAGCAGAGGCTTCCAGGCACTTGCTTGGTCGCCCACCCGCCGAGGCATCTCAAGGAGAGTAAGGAATTGCCCCATCTCCTTATCATCTCTCTCAGTCCTGAATTTATTTCACTTTGTTACGTGTGTCTTTATTTTGGAAATGACTTAGAGCTGTCTCTGGGCCTGTATCAAGCCACAGAATTGTCTTTCCTGTGCCTCCATCTCTCACAACTGTATTCTCTGGCATCCAGAAAGGTGTAAAATCCGCCCAAAGTGCATCTCAGCTTGGCTCTGTGTCTGTGTGCATGTCTCTGTGTGTGTATGTGTGTATTCTCTGTTGTCTACCAAGGGGTTGAGCTCCATCTGCTGCGCTTCTGTGGAGGAAATAACAGGGTCCCTCTCCATCTAGTCATCCACATCCACTAGCTCAAAACATTTGTGGGGACTTATCTCTCTAGGATCTTTGTCCCTCTGAAAAACATGCTCTGGAAATGGCCTGAAGGTTTAAAAGCTCCAGGGGTGGGGGCTGGCAGCCCTTCAGACAGCATGCTACTCCCACATTCAGGAGGTCCATGTGATCCTCATATCTTTTAGGAAGCCAAGGGAGAAGTGGCAGCTTTGGCAGCATCGTGGCAGCAGCTCCACGTGGGAGGGCTGCAACTAGTTAGTCTTTTCCATGCCACAAGAACCCCTTTTCTACAGCTCCAGGGTGGACTTAAACCCCACTACCAGCCACAGCTGCTGTAGGCTTTCCGCTCCCACCCTGCCTGTGCGTCCTGCTGAGAATCAGGCCACAAGTGCCACCTTGCAGGTGAGTCTTGAAGGCAAGCGACTGCTTGACTGGCACAGCCATGTTGGCAGTAGGTGATGTACAGACCCGAGCAGGTGTGGATTGACCAGGATATTGCAGCTTCTCCTATTAGCACCTCTCAGGGTTGTGTTTGCAGCAGGTCACCTGGATCAGTCACAAGAAGCAGGAGCTGTCACCGGTCCTTTATTCTCTCCCATCCCTGGCACATCCCCTCTAGCCCTGCTCTGCTCTCAGGGCTGCCGTGAGAGATGTGGGATGTGTAGATGCCTTAGTCTCTCTTGTCCCTGATTTGCACGCACCTGCCATCACATTTAGCCTGGCCCCTACCACTGCTGCAACAGCCAGGGAGAGAGATCTGACAGGCTGTTAATAAAGAGCCTGAAGGAGAAGCAAATTAAAATAATCTTCTGCTTTGTGTCCTTTCCTCTACCCCCACTGTGCTCCCTCCTCCCTGTCTCACACACAGACTCCGCTTCTCATTGCAAAAGCTCTCTCCTGGGATGGATTTTCTTTGATCCATTTGCAACCAAATCCTCCCAAATGCCATCAGCTTCACTGACTTACAAATCTGTCGTGCTGGAATGGGCTGAGAGGCCTGTCACTGCTTTGGATTTCATATCCCTTTTATGAACTTCAGGTGGAAAGAGCCAGCATTAGGACCATCTGAGCCTTTGCTGGAGACCAGTGTTGCATATCCTCCCCGCATTATCTGAAGTGGCTGTTGTCTGATTTGCACTGGGCTGGAGGCAGGACCAGCAGCGCTGAGGCTGGTGATGCTGATGAGACCTGCCCTGGTGGGTGCCAAGGGGGGCTGGGGTTACTCCTCTGGGAGTTTCTGTGGGGTAGTCTCGAGGCTGGGAAATTGTCTTGGATACTCGGTCATATTTATCTTCAGGCAGTGCTTCCCCAAACTCTTTGGCCACATGGCCTAGCCTGTCATCTCCATCTGGCTCCACTCTCTTCTCCTGCATCTGCAGTAGCCAGGCCATTAGCAGTGACTCCAGCTGCTCCGTACGCACAGACCTGTCTCACCCAGCAACTGCAGGCTGCTGTCCCACTCACCTTTTGCCCTGCTCATGAAAATTTGATCTCAGCCCAAGTGTTCAACTGAGGCATCTTTCTGCCCCTACAGTGTCAAGATGGGAGAGGGCAGCACTGTTTTTTCTAGGTAACATGGGCTCCATTGCCTGAAAAAACGCACCAAACTTCCTGATTGTCTCAGCTCTACCCCCATCAGATTGAAGGTGTTGCTCTCCCTGGCCCTCAGGCTGTCCTGAGCAGCTGGGGAAGGACGAGCGTCCTCGAAGGGGCACTCAGCCCTGTTCAGCTTTAGCATCCCTAGCAAGGAATGAGCTCCCCGGGGCAAGCTGAATTGATGCCGGGTCCTTGCAGCATTGCGGATCAATGGATTAAAAATCCGAAACACCCTAGTGCTGAGGAGGACAGTAGGTCCATACCGAGGTCTTAGGATGCCCCAGTGCCCGGTGTGAGGCACCTTCTTGGAGTCCAGCCTAAACCTGAGGCTGGGCAGGTTGCAGGCTGCAGGGGAAGTCAGTCTGGCTCCAGCCCCACAACTGGACGTGCCAGAATACAAAGAGAACAATCAAACATTAATATTAATCCTTGAGTGCTGGTGATGGACTGATTACAGTCTGCAAGGAAGATAGACTGCTCACAGCAGGGACGGCTTTCTGAGGTATAAAAGAGATTATTGTATATCTAAAATACAGACTTTGAGAAATGTTTTCTTGGCTCCAAGAAGAAAAGCTTCTTTATTTGTGGAGTTAATTTGCATTTACTGTAGCTTGCATTAAAGTTACCCGTTTCCTTTCATTCAAGGGACTTCTCTTTTGTTCACATGAAAGCAGGCAGATTAACCATCTGCAATGCACGTGTTCCTCCTGCTAATTGCTTACGGGATGTACCACTTTACACTCCCTAGAACAACTTCCCAAAGACTAAGCCAAAGTCACCACAACTTGCCCACAAGATTACCTAGGAGGGGAGGCTCTGCCACCTCAACATGAAAATTGTGAGTAACACAGGCAGAGACAGGTACAGAGGGATGGATCCAGTGCCCAATTCTGCTAATATTCTCTACGTTACAATAGCAATCAAAGGCTGTGCCTGTCAGACATCGCTTCCCTGCTGGCCCTGTTAGCATCCTGCAAGGAGATCACAGGGGAACGTCAGGCAGCTTTGAAAGGAGCTCGTGACTTCTTGGGTGCATATGCAGCGTGTCACAAACTGTGGCAGTTCCTCTGGCATCCCTGCCTGGCTTGCTAATGAGAACTCCTTTGATTCAGCGTCCACCTTTGCCCTTGGTGGTATGTAGCAGGGCTTTTAATAACATTATCAAGTGGGCTCCGTGGTGCTAGGTGCTGTACATAATAAACCAGACTTCTTGCTCTAAAACATTTACAGTCTGAAAAGACTATACAAAAGACAGAGGCTGGAAACCCAGGGAAATGAAGACTCAACTTCAGAAAGGTATTTAAATACCTCAGGCACTCACCAATGCTAAGAAACTCCCCCAGGGCCACAGCAAAACTGGCACAGCTCCCAGTTGGATATCAACAAAAGGGGCATTTTTCCTCTTCTGAGCAATGCTTGGGAAAAACCGAGCAAGGAAGTGACTCACCACAGTACCTGCTCTGCAGGAACAGGGTTTTGTGCCGTGCTTCTGGGTTTGAATGTTTCTCTGGAGATGTCCTGCTTCCCTAAACCAAACCTGGAATTGCCAGTAGTTGACATTTTTGCAGGTGCAAATCCTTCTTTATCTCTCCATCCAAAAGCTTAGTCTTTGGGTCTTACAGGATTTGAGGATGCATGAGGTATGGATGGGTATCGTTGGATACTGCTCCTTGGACAGGGCACATGAGTGGAGCCGGGTGCTTTCTAAAGCCCTTGGTCTGGGGGAGTTTGTCCCAGCTCACTGGGGGTAAAATTGTCCAGCCGATGTCCCTGCTGCACATCTTCAGCAGGCTCGTACATCTGTGCACCAGCTAGCAAATATCCTTTAGACACCCTCTCAGATGTTCATCTCAGGGGACACTTGGTCATGCTTTCCCCAGGGGCGTTTAGCTTGCAAGGATTCAGCACTAAGATTTATACCTGTTTTAGCTAAGTGGTGCCAACTGCCAATCATTAAAACAAGTTAAAGTAAGAGCAAGTAATGCAGCTGAACAAAGGCTTTCAGAGGAGCCAAGGTCTGCAAGCAGTTACAGGGAACTCTTTTTCTGTCCTCCATTTCAAGTGAAAGTTTGTGTATTTTTATGCTTCTAGCATCAAAAATGAGGATTTCTGCCTTCCTTCTGCAGGGCTGAAGAGCCACACTTTCTGAGGCTCAAAGGAAGAAAACCAGCAGTCATGGGGACTAGAGCATCACAGATCCCCTAAACAGTGCAGTACCACTTTTCAACACTCAATTCCATTAAATCTTTTGTAAAGGATGCATCTCTCATCGGAGAAGCTGGGGACGAAGATTTCATCTGAAGCGCCACCTTGCCTTTGCACAAGGGGATTTGTAAAGAACAAAAGCTTCAAATAATCCTCATCATCTTAATAAAAGGATAAGACAAAGTTACAAGCAGTCTGGAGAAAATCTAGTTAGGCTTCAAATTTGGACAGGCAGCTTAAGCCAGGGAGATTAAACAGTTTGACAGCCATAAATATTTGTGCCTTCCCGCATTCTTTTGTGGGCAGAGGACAGCAATATAGGTTCTTAGATGTTCCTGGCACTCTGCTGGGAAGAGCTGTCCAAATTCCTTGATTTCCTTCCTGTGAGGAAATACTGGTTCAGACCCTTGGCTGGCACAGGCTGGCTTTTCCCCTCTGACGGCGGGGGAACCCAGCCAACTCAAGCCTGCTGAGCGCCTGGCTTGCTTTCTGAGCTCCAGTGCTGAGGATAAGCGTGCCGGGAGAGTCTTCAGTGAATGAGCCTGTGTGCTCAAGAGAGACCATCTGGTTTTACTGGAAACACTGCAGATTAAAGGTCTCCTAATGGTATTTAATTTAGATTCCATGAGACCTCCAGTGGATAGCTAACAAAGGATCAAAAATGTATTTTTTAAAACATCTCCGCTGAGAGGTGGCAAAGCTGCTGGAGCTCAGTGGATATAAATGTGTAAACACTGCTCAGCAAGCTCCTAAGCACAGGCTTGGTTCATGCATGCACAGCAAAAGCCAGCAAACAGCTCCCAAGTTTTTGTCTCGTATCAAGGCTTTCCAAAGGGTTACGATGATGAAATGAGTTGTGGAGCTTGGTGCAAGGACTACAGACTGCTGGCAGGGTTTGTCCTTTGTCTGGAGCACAGTGACAATGTAGGCATATTCTTGACTTAATTTTGGTGAACTTAGACCATACAGAGAAGAAATCTGAACATGTTTCCAGGGAGTAAACTGGGTACCTCTTTGTGGATGCTCAGCATGTTGCAGATACAACTTTAGACTGGTGATAGGTGGGTTTGGGATCCACCCTTTGGGATCATCTCTGCTTTTAGGGATTGTGTCTGTGGGTCTTAGGTCCTGCTGGATCACAGCCATATTCATGAGAAGACTGCAACTGCTCGTTTCATGCAACATTTACCTGACTTCTCATGGTTTTTCTGAGCGAAACCCTCACTTCTTCCATCTGCTGCATTCCAGCACTCATTGCTAGGATGCCACGAGTGTTGCTGAACCACCAGGCTGTGTAACTCTGCACTTCACCACAGCAAAACCTTCTGGCAGGGTGGTTCCCTGCAGAACATAACGAGGCTGTTACTCCACTCAACTGCCAGCAGTAAGATTTCCTGCTGTAGCTGTGCAGTGCTGTACAACTTACACCAAGTCCTCTATTGCAACGGTACCATCAATCATCATCTTGATGCTCCAATTATCCCTCTTGGTACACGTCTGACTTCAGAATCCCATCAGACAACTTCACTTAAATTCTACTGGCGACAGAGTCATTAAATGCAGTCTGGTCACTCTAATTCACTTAATAATCTGACATGGGCATTTTTTCACCTTTTTTATGCCCATACGGGGAGGTGATTATAATCAGGGAAGTGACTTGGTTTGAATCACTTAATTGGTGTTCATATTTATTCCCCCTCACTGATCTCAGTTCAAATGTGCTCAGCTCACAAGTCAAAAAGATGATTTCTTCTAATTATCAGTTCTGCAGAGCTCATCTTGGGCTCTGCAAATCCAGCTGTATCCTTTGTGCCTACCATGCTGTCACCAAGAATAAAGTGTTTGCAATCAGGACGCAGTCAGTCATGTTTTGTTGCTAATGTGCAAGGCAGAACGGAAGCTCATTTGCCCCTCCACCCTGCTACCAGCTCTGTTGAGTCAAGAGTAGAAAAATGCATGTTTCCAGCTGGAGCATGACTGCAGGAGAGAAATGCGTGGGAAACAGTGCACGAGGGATATTCCAAGCTGCATGAACAGCAGATGAGGTGAGGCTGACGAAAGGCATCGTGGATGAAATCACTCATGAGTCAGTCTCCTTGCACAAAAGGTGAGTGGAAGGGCCATGTCCCCTTGCTTGAAAGCTCTGTGGGTTGGGGATTTGGGTCACACAGTCATATTTATAGGTCTGTGACACAGTCCCAGAGCTGAGACCATACTTGGATTGATCAACCTTCAAGCAATCTCTGTCATTGATGCCATGGACCCTCATCACTGAAGCTGTGGTCTCTGCTAACTGAGCTCCTTCTGAACTGTCAGACCTTGCTTTTGCAGGCTAAGACCAAATCATGGCTCTTGATGAGAACCTGGAGTTGGGCTACTCTTTGTATGGGAGTGGGAAGGGACACATGCAGGAAAGAACTAGGAGGGGGAGCTGGGGCAGCATGACTTTTTCTCCCTGCAGCTGCTGGATGAAGCTACCTCTTTCCCTATGGAGCCATCACAGGCTGTACTCTGACCCATCTCCTGGCAGCAGTTGTGATCAGTCTGACTGTAAAATGTCATCCTTGCCAAAGGGAGCACTGTTTATGCCATTCTCATCAGTGTGTTGGCTTTGTAACAACTTAATTTGCTTGTGCATGGAGCTGGCCCTGCTAATGGGTTTGATAGACAGCTCATCAAAATCTGGGGCTCAAATGGGCCTTTGCTCAGGGCCTCTGTGTAGTGTGTCCATCTGTTGTGTGGATGACACAGATGGCAGAAGCCATATTTCAGCAAGACCTCTGCACATCTCGCTGCCTGGCAGCCTGGGGGGTGAGCTGATGGCAGGGCAAAGGGGAGAAGCACTAAGTGCTGGAAGGCTTTGTGGGCAGGTGGAGAAAAGCAACTGAGGATCAAGCAGCTGGGGGCTGAAGGCAGATCGTTCAATGAGTCATACATTTTAAAAAAAGTGGCTTCTACCTGGAACAGGCAGCTGAGGAGCATGGTGCCTTCTCCATCCCCCAGTGCTTTCAGACCCAGGCTGCAGGTCCTGCTATAGCACAACCCTGTCAAATACCAGTGGGCTCAGCACAGAGCAGCCGAACAAAATCCTATGGGTCGTGATGGCTGAGTGCAGAGTGCCAGCGTCCCATATCCTGAGCCAATCATCTCTGAATTTCCTCAAGCAAACCCACTGCCATGTCAGACGTTCGGTGACACACTTGCTACCTTTTCTCTCCTCTCCCTGCGCCACCTGATAGTTGTGGTTTTGTTTTCTGTTTGTTCAGCTCCAGCATTCCAGGGGATGTTGGGGTGTCGTATGCATGGGGTGTGGATGAGATGCTCTGGGGAGTCTTCTGCATCACGTGGCTGCCCTGGGGCTGCGATTACCGGGGATGTGGCTTGAAGACACTTTTCTTCTCTTCCAGTCTTGTGTGCCTAATTCCTCTGAAATAATCCCAAAAGGGCAGTCAAACATTTCCATAACAAGGAGCATTCTGAATGAGTAGTTTCTGTCTCTGCCTCATCTGTAGGCTTTTCTTAAGACAGCAAGTAGTTACTTTTGAAAGTAAGAACAAAAACCCAAAGAAACCAAACCAAATTTATTTCTTTTAAACTGCTGTAGAAAATTTTAATTATGATGATGAGCTTGCCATGTTCTGTGTTTCTTCCAGTGCTTCTACTTGGAGGCAATGGGTAAATTGTACCTACACTGAAAGTATGGACAATTTTATGCGGTTACACATTTTTTATATCTCTCTATATACATACATATACATATATATATGTAGTTAATCTTTTCTGATCTTGCCTACAGCCCTTTTGGAGAAAGCTTGTGTTACTCTTGCAGATGTGGAAGGGGATTACATCACTAAACTTGATGTATGACACAGTAGTTCTGCAACTGAAATAAAGATAAGGGGAACAATTCCCCCCAGCCCTATTAATAATTTTCCCAACAGGAAGAATAATATTCATCCTCCCCTCCAGACTGGTCACTTTGTGCAGTGCTATAAAATACCAGTCACACATCAAAAACCCAAAAATTCCCCCAAAATGAAGGACTGCCATTCTCTGAGTTGCAACAGAAAGGATTAACACAGAATACAAATGCAAAGCTGATAGAAAATAACATTTCTTTGTAAAGCTCCCATTACTTTCAGATTTCCAATCACCTGATGGACAAGTTCACACCAAGGTAGATGAGCAGGGCATCCCGTTTGTTTACCCCTTCGGCATGATGAAGGAGATTTGTAAAAGCTTTTCCCATTTCTCTGAGTTTGAGACTAACAAAACAGTCACAGTGAGTTCAGAGCAGACATTGCCAAGTGCTTTCAAATAGCTTGTTTCTGAGGATTTGGCTGGTTTTGCTCTTTAGTGGATCCATCTGTCCATGCATCCATCCGTCCATGCATCCATCCATCCACATCGAACCCTGCAGTTATCTATGTGCCGATGTGCTAACACTGTGTTTGCACACAGTGTTTGTACCAGCCCACCCACCCACCCTCATATTTATCTCTGCCCTTCCAGGGTTGCCTTGGGTGGGTGTAGTGGACATAAGCACTGGCACTCAAGCATGTCCACTCCCATAACCCTTAAAAAAAAGCACATCTTTGTCCCACCCTAGGCCTGAATCACGTCATCAGGTGCTGAGTGAGCAGCTGCTGTGTGGTGACTGGAGCTGTCCTTTGGCCCAGGCAGTAGTGATTTGTGCAATCCCCCCCCCCAGCTGGTACACAGCTCAGACTGCAATGAACCTCTCATTAAATGCACATTAATCAGAAGCCTTTTAAAGTCTATTCTTTCCCTAGTTTTTATTACCACTTCTCGCAGTACTTCAGGCTCAGCAGCTCAGGCTCAGTAGTTGCAAAAGGGACCCAAGGAAATGTGTGTAGGACTTGGTACTTCCACAAGGTTCTTTCTAGGAGAACCTGGCCAGGAAGCTGGGCTTGTCCAACCTTGCGGTGACACATGGACACAGCCACTCTGGAGACTCTGCATCATGCCTGTGCTGTCCTTGCAGGGGAATGAGCGTCGCTCAGGCTCCAAAACCCAGAGTGTAGGTGTTCTGGGGCTGATACTGCAGCGGGAACTCCCAGAGCGGGACCTCATGGTGCGTGTCAAGAAAAAACATCTTTTCTTCAGCAAATTTTACACTGCTCCTCCCAAGGTCACCTTTCTGATAAAGCAAACACAAAAGGGTTACCTAGGATTATGTCTAACAGCCTCTGAACAGCCTGTCGGATCCCAGCATGGCAGGAGCTATCACGCTGTGAATGACAGCAGCACCCCGGTGTTTTCACATCGGGGCATGCGGTTACGAGCCAGCTCCCAGCAGAGTGTTTGGGAATGCAGGGGCGGCAGGCAGGCAGGGCATGGCAGAGCCAGGAGCTGCTGCCCTGCATTTATCCTCTACCCCTGCATATCTCACTGCCCTGCTCCCACCTCATCTTGCCGCTAGCCTTGTGTCCCAGGCCAGCTTGGTGGGAGACAGACAGGCACGTCACTGCTCCCTTCCCTGGATGGGGAATGATGCTTTCCCCATCCCCACTGGCTCTTGCGTGGGAGGTAGAAGTAGACTGGAAGGCCGGGGATGGGGGAAGGAGACAGCATGCAAGAGAGGAGAACGATGCTAGGACAGCTGAATCAGGGCTCGCAGACAAGGAGTGATAAGAGTCTACACCTGTTCGAGGCACCAGCCCAGGAGGAAAGGTGCTGAGTAAGCATCCCTCCTCTGCAGAAAGTGTCAGGGGAGGCTTTTGCAGTTGCTCATGAGAGAGACCTCTCCCCTGTGTCACTACCATAGTATCACCCCTGTGAAGCCCCCCTTCTTCTTGAGGGCTTAGAGAGCTTCATCCCAGGGCAGCCCCAGCCTTGCACGGTCAAGGTTTGGCTCCACCATCTGCATCTGAGCGCTCGGTCCTGCCCCTGTTAATATGCAGCAACATGCAGCTCTCACCAGCGACACAAGCTGGGAGGGCTCTGCAGGTTAAAACGCTGGATTTTCCCTTCCACAAGTGGCAGCAACTCAAGCTGCTCGGGCTTTCCTGACAGCTTCCCTGGGAGCAGGCAGGCTGAGAGAACCCTTTGAAGAACAAGTCACCATGTCCCACTGGTGCTCGGCTTTGGTGCTTTGCTGTACAGGAGAATGGAGGGCCTCAGTCCTCAGGGCAATGCAGAGCCCGAGTCATGGCCAAGCTCATCTGAGGGTCCTGGCAATGTGGTTGGACAGCTGGCTGCAAACTGCTCCGTGTCCTCGTCAAGGTCACCCAACGTCCATCCCAGCTGTGACAGCAATCGATGTGCAAAGCCTCCTGCCTGTCCTCAGTACCGAGATAGGAGAAGGACTCTGGAGAACCCCCACTGGCTGGTGTGCACCTCCAGTAGCCCTCAGCCTCCCAGGTCAATTAAAATCCTCTTCAAGTGATGTGTGTCATCTCCAGACCCCTCTGGGGAACTTGCACACCTCATTAGAGTAATTGGAAGATGTTTCCACTGTGGCAGAGCCCACCCAGCCACTGAACTACCATGACTGTTGTGGGAGTAAGACATGGCAGGGTGAAGGGGCCCATTAGCAATGACCTCTCATGGGGACCTTCTGTGATGGCTTCTTGCAGGGTTCAGCAAACAATACAACAACACTTTTTTAATAGCATCTGTTGTTTCTGTGATGCCTGTGTTTCAACACCTCTGCCCCTGGAGCTCCCCTTGCTTCATAAATGCTTGCCACAGTGTCTAGGTACCCACTGGTACAGCTTTGAAAACCTCCCAATTTATCCTCAGGGACCAGCAGGTAATTATCCAACCTCCGGGTCACAGATGGGGAAACTGAGGCAGGGAGTTGTGTATTAGAGCATGAATAGTGTGTTCTCCTCTCTGTCCCTGGAGGGGTGTGGGGTTAGCAAAACCAGATGTGAGGAGTCTTCCCACAAAAAAAGGCCCTCCAAAGCTGTTTCCAGACAGCCAGAGGCAGGGAGCAGTGGTTTCATGGTCTGAATTTTCTAAAGTGTCCTTTGCTCCTGGGACCGTCTGGATAAGGCTGGCCACCTTCTGCAGGACTCTCTGCCCCACCAGCTGTTGTGTGGGGCAAGAGGCTTCTTGCTTACAGTGGGGGCAAAACTGGTTTAAATGGGACTGGTGCTGGAGCAAAGAGCTGAGGGAGGCACGGGGCAAGGTGGGAGGTTAGCGAAGTAGCCTGTGTTCTACCCTTCTCTCTCATGGGCAGGGAATTAAACACACTGAATGCAGACATTATCCTGAACGATAGCTTGTATATGACCCTGAAATAAATGAGACAGAAGCACAGGGAGGTGTGAGACCAATGCTGTGAAGTGAGGAGGGGGCAGGTGTGCCAGCTCCTGCCCTCTGCCCTGACACGTGGCAGTGCTGGGGAAACTGAGCCCCGATATCCAGAGAGATGCTGTGCTCCTGGGAACCGCTGTCCTGTACACTGCCTCACCAACACAGATGCAGGGAGCACCATTGCCAGCCTCCTCCCAGCTGATTTCCACTGTGGCAAATCAAACGCCTTCCTGAAAAAGAAGCAGCGGCACTGAAAAGCCACATGCTCAGCATGGCAGTAAGTCCTCCCTGGTTTCCACCTTGGTGGAGCAGCTGTAACCACATAACATTACCATTTTCCTGATTTTTTTCTGCCTGCAAGGACTGGGTCTGCTGCCTAATGCTATAGACACAGCCTGGGACAAAATAAACTCAGTGCCAATGTAAGGACAGAGGGTTTTGACAGAACCTGGTTCAATGAAAAACAAATTTGCATGGCATTTAAGAGGTCTTCTGCCTCCTCTAAGTATTGGCTCTAAACTGATACAGAACAGGACTTGTAATGGCAGGATTCTCCTCTTCCTGTCTTAAAAGTATTATGAAAGATTAGTGCCTGCTGTCATCATGGCTTGCAGGCACGTTATTGTTATTAATTATGGTTATTACTGTAGCGCAGATCTACGCAGCATCTGGCCGACAGGCTGCCTGCAGACCCAGGGCTGCCTGGCCAGGTCGGTGGCCAAAAAGCGGGCAGCTACCGGGGCAGCATGAGGTTACCGGCCCTGTGGCCAGCTGGCTTGGTAGTGGGCACATGGTGCCAGCCAGCCCGGCAGCCAGAGGTAGCTCGGCTGCCTGCAAACGCTGCTGCTGCTGCCAGCAAAGGTGGGAGACAGAGCGCGGGGAAGGGGGCAGCCTGTTTGGAGGGGGGCAGCCACGCTGGGGGGCCGGGCAAAGCTGTGCATCAAATAGCAAAGGGTTTTCGTGAGTGTTTTCAAGCAATGAATTTAGCTCTGGAAGTTTTGCAGCGATGTGCCCTTTCATCAGCCTGGAATGCTTTGGAACACTGGAGGGCTTTTATGTGGCTTTTTTGGAGGTGGGGGAGGACTTTGGTATTTTTAGAGGCTCTCCTTCATTTCTCCTCTGTTGTCTCTTTGCTTTCTCTGTCTGAAGGAAGATGGAGAGAGGAAAGAGAAAAAGGAAACACTCCAAATTGAAACAGGAGGGCTTGAAGCTTTTCTGGAAAGCAAAGGAGAAGAAATCTCCCCTGGTGACCCTTCCCTGGGGGAAGAATGAAAGGAAATGTGGTGAAATCAAAGTATTTGTGGAAATGTAAATTCCTAGTAAACACCACGGGGGAAGGAGACTGTGAATATTTAAATAATTCTACTTAGTTGTATCAACGGCAGCTCAGCCCCAGTGAGAGGGCTGCCACCCCTCGGATCCCTGTGACATGGGACCCCTGCATGCCCCATGGCAAGCAGCTCATCCCAGGGAACTAATCAGCGCTGCCGCAGAGAGATGCTCCCTGCTCCATGGGAGTTTCTATTTTTGCTGTGACTTACAGTCATCACTGCTCTAATGGGAATGGCTGGGTGTTAATGAGCATCCCCAGATGGGATGTCTTGGCTTGCTGCACTGACAGCGGGATGCGTGAGCCCCAGACAGCCTTGTGACACCCAGAGGCAGCTGGGACGTTGAGTATGACTCGGACAGGAGAATTAACAAAGACATTCACTTCATCCAAAAGGGGAGAAGGTTATTTGCTGAGAAAACTGCAGCAAGAGGAGCAAAGAGCAGCCCATGATGCTATCTGCCTTTTGAGGAAGAGTCTGGACAGATCCTTGCCCCAAAATTTGGAGTCCTGGGAGAGAGGTCTTAGCAGATACAATGCTTTTGGCAGCACACGACTCTACCAGGTGATTGCTTAGTTGATGGTTTGTTTGTATTACACAGCAGCTGGAAAAATTTTCTCTCTGGGAGGACCTCTTGGTAGTGAGCATCACAGGTCCACATGCTCGGGGAGCAGTCCTGTCCCACACACCCAGGGTGGGGGGTAGGGACCCAAAGAACCCCGAAGGGTGAGCAGGCTGTGCCCTGAGACTGATGCACTGACAGCTAGGTACTGACGTGGACACAGAGCTTGCAAAACTCGGGGCTCACCCTCGCTTGTCTCCCCAAGGTGATTCCCAGCCATTTCAGGGATATCTTGTTGCTTAAACCCAGAGCAGCTGAAGCCCTCGGTCTGGTGTCCTTGTGCACAGAGGTCCCCTTCCCATTGAGTCTTTGGGCAGGAAAACAAGAGGAGGCCAAGTCACAGGATAAAAAATCAGGGCAGAGCCTTTGAACCATTTGTTTTAAGCATGCTGATGGTTTTCTTCCCTAGGTCCTGGCTTTGTTATGACTGTGGGAGTTTGGATCGTGGGCAGAAAAGCACAGCTGCAAGAGCTGGTAAGACCCAGAAGGTGCCAAAGGTGCCCAAGGTGCTCCATGAGACTTCTCCTGGCAGCATGAGCTTCTTGCTGGACTGGGAATGCTGGTCCCACTTCCCCTCTGAAGGCAGGGATGGGGAGTTGTGACCGGGAAGGAAAAAAATAATTAGGACCTCCTCAAATTTGCCAGATTACTGGGGAACTGGTAGATAGAGGCAGGAGAGAGGACACTGTTGCTGAGTCCTCAGCAGCGTGGAAATGTGGCTGCAGTTCAAGAGTCTATTAAAGAGCCGAGACACACACAGACTTTATTAGCCACATGTCAGAAAGCACTTTCTACAGTAAATCCTACTTAATAGCCATATACTAGTAGAGAATTAAATGCTTTTTACTCTTAGACAGTTATGTAAACTTGAAAGAGGAGAAAAAAAGATAACAAATATCGGCAGAGGAACCTTTGGTACATACCGGTTATTAATGTATTTATCTAAGCCATTTATTTATTGAAGATACATTTTTTTTTCTGGGACAAGCCTATTAAATCTGACAGCTTAATTGACACCCAACGGGAAAAACGCCATTTTATAAAGTAGTTAAACTCCCATTGGTTTCAATATAAGCTCCATTTTTTATTTTGTATTTTTTTCCCCAGACATCACAATCTGTTTGACAGACTCGTTAACAAGATATTAAACTGCCCCACTCTTTTTTTAAGGACAATAAATTACTGTGCAGAAAGATGCTGTTGTCTTAACAGATGCCTTTCGCAGTGTAAACATCCCTTGACTGATAAGCAGAGAGGGAAGAAGCGTGCAAACTAGCCTTTTCATGCTAAATAAATAACAGGACTGGAAAACTGGCATTGAAATCAATGCTGTTTTGCTCTGTGAAGAATGCTGTACTGGAGGACAGGATGGTTTAGGAGATGGATAATGGGATACAGAGTTTTTTGCTTGGTTGTGGTTTGCCATGTTAATCCATCCTGACTGTGGGGGAGAGGAGCTTTGCGGCTGCCTGGGAGACTCACGCAGGGATGTGGCTGATGAGGGCTGTGGTGTGGGGCTGGAGGGCTCCATCTTACTCTGGCATGGATGTTGGTCAGAGCGGGTCCTTCCTCCATCAGGTCTCTTCATCTGGGTGACAGGCACAGCATGGCTTGCAGCAGGAGCTGGCTGACCTGCACCTCCAAGGAGCAAAGGGACTAGTCAGAGGTGACACTGGGTTGGTGGCCCACAGGCCAGTGCAGGCCCCTGGTGCCACATCATTTGACACAGAGGAACCCCTGCCAGCCACAGCACTGTGCGGATGCAGGCATTTGCAAGGGTGCACAGGGTTAGGTGACGGCAGAACTCTGCTAGCAGGTGGGTGAGAAACCCATCCTTCTGTACGGAGAAGGATGGGGGCTGCAGAGTTCATTAGCAAGGGAAAGAGCCAACATGCCAGCACCAAGCAGGGCTTTCTGGATGTCCTCTCCAGGAGAGATGGCGACAACAGACCCACAGGTGCCTCTGCATGGCTACCAGCTCCACCTGGGCAGGGAGACTGGGGAATGGCCAAGCACGTGGAGCTGCAGGGGGCGGCTCAGCGTCATCTGGATCATTACAACTTCTCTCTGAGGTCTCTCCATGACAGGCATTTCAGGTTGGGTTCCTCCTTTCACAGTAGCAGCTCCATGCAGTGTGGTGTCATAAGACACCATTCCCCAGGATGGCAGCACCTTCTCTCCCAAGGAACAAACAGATGCCTGCAGTCAGTCACACCAGCATGAGTTACCTCTCAGGGGCTGCAAATCACTGGCCATGCTCAGAGCCCTGGTGACCATCACACTGGGGCAGCGATGAGGAAATGACAGCATTAAGAATTTGTGCATTTAATCTTAATGCTTTTATTTGACTCTGCTCATGGTCCTTTTCTTATAACCACCACATCCAGGTCTTTTCCTGTGGGTGTTTTCCCAACATCCCTGCTAACTGCTGCATTGAGTCAAAAAGTTCCTGGCTTTCCTGGCATCCCCTTTCTCCCTCCCCCTCAAACCAGCCCTCCCCATCCAACACATTCCCAGCTCAGAGCACTGCCTTAATGCTCTGTTTTATTGCATGCTCTTAATGATGCATCTGCAGATACTTCTGCTCTCTAACTGAGCAAATTCTTGCTGGGATGGAAATTTTAAAATGAGAATCAGATTGTTTCCACATCATAGGGCACAGCCAGGCTTTAAATACAACAAAATTCCTGATATCCGTTATCCTGTCACCTAAGCATTTAAATAATTAACTACAGAAACATCCCACAGGCCTGGCTAGGAAGGTAAGAGTGTTTGCATTCTAATTGATCACTAAATGCAAAGCAAACAGCTCATGGATCTGTCAATAATTGCTTTAGAAGAGGCAGCCGTGGTCACTAAAATGAACTTAATCTACTCAAAGACTCAGCAGCACTTACCAGGTGTAAGCACCAGCTCTGGCTGTTCACCGTAATGACTTTATTATTCCAATGTCATTAGTCCTGTTCCTCTCTAAGTTTTGCTAATGGGCACGCACATAACCAGCCTTTGCTACTGAATCATTCTCCCACTCCTTTATTTATTCCTTTCACTCTGTGGGGGCTGCAATTGCTTTCTATATCTATGCATATACACATATGGATCTTTTCCTTTTTTTAATTAGAATGGAAAGGACAATTTTCCTGCTGAAGGTGGCAATTAGAGGGGACCATGGTTCATTTCCGAGGGGCTCCCACCTCCAGATCCCCAGCACATGCTGTGCATCCCAGGCTTTCTTACGTAAAGACACAAGGAAATGAGCCTGGCTGCTGTTTAACTGTTGGCGTACTATCCCAGCTCTTCTGTAGGAGCTGGGATGCTGAAGCAAAGCCAGGGCACCCTCTGAGTGTGTCACTTCCTGAATCCATCATGCCATGGCTCCTGGTGTCTCCCTGCACCTCTCTCCAGGAGCTTGGCGGAACCAGCCCCAAGCATACATGTTCTCTCTGCCCAGCCTCTCTTCACTGTCCCCTTCCTTCCCTGCTGCCCCCAAAGTCCCCACACCATCTTGGCTTCATAATGCTGTCCTGCCTGTATAGAAAACCGTGGGTTTGCTCAGGGGAGGCACCTGCCTCCACTCTGCTTCCCACGGGTCCCCCCAACAGAGCCTGCCGCTGCGTCGGGGGGCTTGGTGGAGCCTCCGTTAATGAGGACCAGTGCAGGGGACTCTGAAGCTCCTTTAGTAAAAATCTCCCTGGGACTGACCCAAATCCATCTCAGAACTCCAGGGGCGCTTGTTTTTCAGGATTTTCCATGAAATGACGTGTCAGCAGCTGTATTCCCACCGGTCCTAGGCGGGAGATAGCTGTGGGGGGCAGTGACTGCAGGGAGAGAGATAATTTTTCAGTTGCTGTATGGTCCTTGAGTAAAAGGAGGATGGAGGTGAGTAAAAGGAGGCTCTGGAGGACAGGGAGCTTTACAGACTCACTGAGCTCTGCTGTGCACCAGTAATGCCCCTCACTGTACACCCTGCAACTGCATTTGGAGCAGCACTGATGAAGCCTTATTTAACAGGCCATCACCATCACTAAGAGTACGAAGCCCAGCTCTGCCTCTCTTCAGAGGCCATTTTCATCCTGTTCTTCCCTTTCCTGGGGAGAGCCAGGCGGCTGATCCATGATCGCAATCTTCCTGTTAGCTGATACACCACCAACCTGTCCCTGTCTGCAGTGACAGCCCTTAGAAAAGCTCCTTTGGAGAAGTTAGGCTAGGGAAGCAGCAATCACTCCCCACCACAATGTATATTTGCACTGGAAAGCTTCCCCAGCCTGGGCTTTCTGCAGATTGCCACCCTTCAGAAGGATAAATGCAAATATGTGCTGCTGCACGTCCCAGGCAGTGGGTTTCAAGAGGAGAAGCTCTGCCTCCTGCACACAAACACCCCAGAGGAGGCACAAACCAAAGGTGCAGGGGATGGTGGTGTCACCCCAGGACAGGGCAGAGCCGTGGGACATCACTGCACACCGGTTTGCACACCTGTGCTCTGGAGCAGCAGGCAGCCCTGGCGATGCCCAGGGTTGGGCTTCAGTGCTCTCCTCTGCCTTGGGCTTTCTGTGGGACCCAGAGGCAGGACACTATGGCTTGAGGAATGCTGAATTCCCAACAGGTTTAGCCAGAAATGGCCTTAGAGGCTCAGAGACTTGGTCTTCCTCAGTTTCTTAGCAGGGTAGCATGGATGGGACAGCATTCCCTCTCTCTCTCTGGGTGTATCCCAGAGTGAGGAGTACAGGGACCCCCCCTGCTGCTTCCAGTCCAGGATTCTCTGCACCCCATGGCCAGGTGGATGTGTCCTTTTTGTCTGCTCTTTCAGCCCCTGGGACAGGGGCTCTTTCAAACAGCCACCACTGCATTTGTGCAGCGCATAAGACTCCCCAGGCCATGCAAGGCAGAGAAGGGAAGGCTGTTTCCTGATCCCTTTAAAAAGCATTAGTGTTTTTTCATTCAGCAATGGGCCAAAACTGCCTATTTTCAACTCAAACCCCTTGTTTAGTCCAAACTTTAGCAGGACAGAGGCCCAAACTCTCCCTTTTCAAAGCCAGTCAGCTAAAAGATGGGAGGAAAGTTTCCCTGCAGGCATCTCAGCATTGCCTGGAGGTGGTGGCGAGGTTTCTTTGAAGCATTAGAAGTCATCCAGCTCTGAGTGCAGGGCACCCATGGCAGCCAGCTCTGACTCTGCCATCCCCAGCCCTCCCAAGGATGAAGCAGTGATGGGGGCTGCTGCTTTTAACCTGGAGCACAGAGCTTCTTGCTAGGAGTGTGAAAAAGTGCCTCGTAGGTGGGTTATTTGCCTTGGCATTAAGCTTGAATAAACAGGCAGAGGACACTAGTTGAGGGATGGAGGGCACTGAGCACAGAAACACCCTAATGAATGTAGCATCCTTGAGTATGCGAAGGAAGGGAAGGCAGACAGAGCTGTCTGTGTGGGAGGTCTCAGCACTGACAATACACTAATCAGTACAGCTTCTGCCGCAGCCCTGCTATTGCTCATGCATTAGTTGAGCTGTTATTATAAAGCTTTCCCTTAACCCACCCCCTAGGTGGTTCTGGCTCACAACAAAAAGTGACCTTTAGTCTTCTCTGGAGCATCCAGCTTGTGAGATGGCTTGTGACCAATGAGGGGCTGGGGAGCCCCATACTGCTCCCACATCCACCAGCTGCTTCCTACACCCCGCTCTCCAAACTGCAGCCTGCCTGAGCCAGTCTCCTTTTCCCGAGTCATGTGGTGCAAATATTTATTCAGCCACCCTGCTCAGTGGATCTTCCTTCATGAGAGAGAGAAGTAATTAAAAAGATCAGATGCTCTTTCCTTATTTTGCAGGGTGGAAGGATGATGCTCAGATGGTGTTTGTGCCGCTGTCACAAGCTCCACCGTTGTCTGTGGTCACCAATGTCCCAGCCCCACTGTCTGTTGTGCCCATGGTCCTGTGGTCCCCTGTGCTGTGTGCACTGGTTGCAGCCTTTTTTCCCACTTGGTTGCATTAATCAGTGAGGTAGGAACCAGCATGGGCTATTTGGCTGTGTCTTCCCTGAAGTAACACAGAATAAATAACTCCCTTGGGCAGTCTTTGGGAGAGCTCCCTGGAAAATGGAAAAGGCTGAAAACAGCCCTTTTAACAATCGCCGCCACAGCTCTGCCACCAGCCTCTTTGACTTCGTGATTTATTTCTTTTCAGGAGTGAGCTAGACCGTGAAATCACTTTGAAGTTTTGCTCCTGAGACGAAACATCAGGAAAGTATTAATACAATCTTTTTTTTTTTTTTTTTTTTTTTTGTGTGTGTGATAGAAGAAAAAAAGAAAACCAAGGCAGAAATAAGAAGAGCTCCTGCAGAGTTGTTTACTCTAGATTAAACTGTCCCAGACTCTCCGGATCTTAACAGCTTTAGCTGAGGAACAGCCTGAAAGTGATTAATTTATAAGGTGACAAATATCACTTGCAGGCAAGAGGCAATTTGACTGTGTGGCTGAGAGCAAAGAGACTGTAAACAGGTTGTTTCACCATGCGAACAATATCTTTACTTTCAAGTTGGGGGTAAAATTCAGAGCTCGGGATACCTTGGGTTTTGATACCAGACCCAGAGCCTTTTGGCCACCGGTCTCACCAGTGGTCTTTTACCAGCTGATGGCCCTTCATAGCTGTGCCTGGCCTGAAGGTCACGTAACCCTTTACCAAGAGCTGCTGCAATGAGTGACTCCACCAAAACTCTGCTGGGTTGCTCTGGTGAGGCAGGAGGGGGTTTCAGAGGGAAGGGGCGGCTGTGCTGCCTGTCCTGGGGGGACGCAGCACTCTGCAAATGCCAGCAGATGGGTGAGGGCTGGGTGCAGGCAGAGTTACCTGTCTTGCGAGTTATCCCCAGAAAGCCAGATCATCTCTCAGGGCTAATGACATTAATTGTGCCTGGATGAAAGCAGACACACGCCGCTTAATTTATTCTTCCTGTATTGCGGTTGATTGCTTGTTATTCTATTACCCCCCCACTGGATAGATCTTGTACTCAATTATTACACTGATGACCCGCCCTTGCTGCTAATGTGACACTCTTGTTTCCTCTTCACTACAACAACCTCTGAAATAACATAATGCATCAGTTCTGTGCAGCAGCACACGGGGCTGGGTTGTGCGGCTCCCATGAGTGGGTGCCAGGCAATTCTGGCAGCGTGAGACACGATCCTTCTGTGCTATCGGTTTAATGAAACATTTTGCAAGTTGGAGTTGTCTCTGCTGCTGTCCCCAGGCCCTGTGTTTTGACCAGGCACCAGAGGCTTGAGAATTATTGATCTGAGTAAGTCAGGGAGTTGTGAACAAGGTTGTTCTTTCCAACAGAAGGAGTGATGTTGCAGGAGATATATGAAGGCATTGGCTCACTCCTTGTATCTACTGCAGCCTTCCCATATGTCTTCATGATAAAATATGCTCTGGCTCAAGTAAGATAGTAATTTGAGGAAGGCTGAGTGCTGTAGGAAACACAAACAGTTGGCAAGCCCACAGCCAAGATGTGGGTCGCCTTTGTAGCCCAGCAAATCAGACGATGGGTGCAATGTAGACTAAGACTTGAGCTGTCTTCTTGCAGATCATGTTGACTTGGAAAACCACTCCTTCCCTACTGCAGCTGTGACATGATACCGTTTGTGCAGTGAGATGGGAGTATCAGTCTGCCACCCAGAGCCCCAGCTTTAACCTTCTGCATGGTTTGGTGAAGCTCAGCAGGGAAGTGGGTCACAACTATGCAGGCTGAAAGAGACCCTAGAGGAGGCACATCTGCAGAGCAAAGGGTGCTCATCCTGGCGCAGCGATTTGCTCTCAGAAAACATCTGTCTTGAGCTGTATACCGAGCATCTTGGGTCTGGGATGGTATCCTCCCTTCTTGTGCTCTCTGTGGAGGATTGTCTCCAGTGTCTGCAGTGCCTGGAAGCTCCCTTGCACCCTCTGTGTTGGTATGCCCATGCTGCATAAGGAACATGCTGGAAATTGCTTGCTTCCCCCATAACTGTGCCTGGGACTGTTTCGAACAGACAGGTATGGAAGAGTGAGAGGCAAGGCCTCTGCAGAAGGGTGCAGGGTCACTCTGACCATGCTCCAAGAGGACCCACGCTCCCACTCCCCAGTCTGAGTGAAGCCTCTTGCTTCCTCATGCAGTGTGTGAAGGGCCTTGGTGGTTTTCCCTTCCTCACTGCCTCCTTCAGCACTGATGTGTTTCTAAACAAGAGTTTTCCCAGTTCATTTCTACAATTTACAAAGAAAACCCCTTCCCCAAGGCAGTGATTCTCTGACTCAGTTGCTTTGCTTGTATCACTGGCTGCAAATAGGCTTTCAGAAGCCAGGCTCCAGCTTGTCTCCTAATAACATCTCAAAAAAGACTGGTTTGAAGGAGGTTCCTGAAGGATAGTGCATCTCCAGGTCTTGGCAATGTTAATTTGCTCTCTGCTAAAGACAATGCTCGGGTTGCTTTTAAGGAGCTGTGACCATCGCAGGGCTATTGGGAACGTCTGCTTCCCTGCGATGGAAAACATAAAAGCAGATTATCCTCAAAACTCAGCCTCTGAATGGGTCTAAAAGCTGTGCTGGGGCAGGTCCTTCCAAACCATGGCCAAAACCCATTAACTGAGTCTCCTTTTGCCACTGGCAGTGTTTTATCAGCTCTGTGAATTCACGGTCAAGGGCTTGATCTTGGCCTTCAGTGATGACCATCTGCCTGGCTGCTCAGCCCCTGGGGGCATCCCTGCTGCTCTTCCAAACTTTCTCCCATGGAACAGCCGATAAAACATCCCTGGCATTAACGACTGATCTCAGAGATGTTTTATTCCCCTTTCACATAATGTCCTAGTTTCTCATAAATGCAGGAAGATGCAGCCTCCAGTTCTGCGTGGTACAGAAGTGCCATTAGGGCAGTCGGCGTGAGCGCAGAGCAGCAGGCAATTTAGGATGATATTGTGCTAAAACAGTTGAGCAACCCACCGTCAATTCAAAAGCTTTCTGGCAGCTCTCTTCATTTTGGAGATTTCTATCTGAACAGACCTATAAAGGAATGGATTAGTAGAGATAAATTGGATAGCAACTTGGCCTAATGTGTCAGCAAGGCTAGATTATGGCTCTCTGATGCTATGTAATGCTGGGTAATGCTGTAGGAGGTTTCTCCCAGGTCCTGAAAGGGGCTTTTGTGGGGCTTTGCCCAGAACATGGGGACCAGAGGGGAACAGGCAATGCCCTGTGCTGAGCTTCATGGTGGTGGTTTGAGGCTGTTTTGTACCCAGGTGCTGCTCTGCCCATGTCCGGCTATGCTGGCTGCCTGGACCCCAACCTTCTCCATGGGCACTGGAAAGAGAAAGGGGATCAATCAGAGCACAAGGAGGACTTCAGGCTTGGTGTCATCTCCAACTGGCTCCCTGGAGATGTTGTTCCTCCTCCCCAGCTGCATGCAAAGCTGAGGGAGGACCCCCTGTGAATTAATCCCATTTGAAGTTCTGAGAGGCAGTGAGTCCTCCAGTGTGGGTGAACCCGCCTCGGTGCTTCTACAATTCCCTGTGATCCCTACCCTCTTCTCTGATCTTGTCCAGATGCCACCACCGCTTGTTAAATACAGCAGATTTTGAATATTTGCATCCAGCTGCTTAGCATCATCCTGCCTGGATACGAAGAGCTTCACAGAGGAGGATAACAGTGAGCACGTTCCTTTCTGCCTGTAAATACAGATTATTTCCTTTTAAATCCTGACTATATGAACTCCGTTCTCTTTACTCCATTACCCACAGGCAAATTGTAAAATGATAGCCCTGTACTTCGACTGGGAGACTGTGCTTTGAGCAGCCGCTGCAGCTCAGAAACTCTGATTAATGCTGTGCTATGAAGGGGAGGGCTGGGGACCAGGGAGCCTCTGATTACTCAGGATAAAAAGGATGGGAAATACTCCAAGAGGAATGTACTGAAAAGGCTCCCCAGTCTATTAACCACTCAGATTGGGGTGTGTACTGAAGCTACTCGGTTTAAAATTTATTTGCCACTCTAGGGGATTTTGCTCACTTTCCTTATTTAATCCACTTACTTTCATAGGCAGACAGACAGATGGACAGGGACTGATTCCTCTCTCACTCCTCACCATGCCATCTGCTGACTTCCCTCTGCCTGACACCATCATTTAGTGGCCTCTGCCTGCATTTCTTCAAGGTGTTCAAAGTTGTTCTTTGAGAGATAAATCCTCCTGCAGCTTAAACTGCCAAATCTGAAATAGTCCTGGCTGGAGCAGGGATTAAGCAGCAAACCCTTATTTATTTTCTTCTTGGTGCTCAAAACAGAGCATTCCTGCTATTCCTATGAGGCATTGCCTGTCCTGCCCCTGCAGGCTCATGCTCTGCACAGGGGCACTTCTGGCACTGCTCTGCCCTGGAAATGGAGAGAGAATCCCCTGGCTGAGTGGGGGGATGCCCTGGGGAATGTCTGGGGACCACAGGGGACCCAGAAGATAAGACAACCTCATCAGTCCACAATATTTCTCATCATTGTACTTTGCATATACTTGCATTAAGAGCATTTGCATATCTGGATGGAAACATCCTTGGGCATAGTTATTTTATTAATATGCTGGGTTTTAACAAAATACGCAAGATCCGAACATTAAGTTGTGTTTGTTGTACCTCTGGAGATGTTTTAGAAACCACCTAACAGTAATATGGCCTCTGACCCTACTCAAAATGGGAATCCCCAGAAAAATCTGTGAAAGATGGTATCTGAAGTCCTAACTGGCAGGTAATGGAGTCTTCAGCACTAATAACTTCATGCCCTTTTGTTGACTGGCAGCTTCAAAATTGAATGTCTCTGGTTGTTGCTCTTGGGAGCAGAGCTTCCTGTAGCTGTTCCTCAGCAAACAGTGATTAAACTGCAGCTTTATGCTGCCAGAAAAAAAAACAAAACAGAAGGAAAAAAAGTAGCTTTGTAAACAAGCTCTCAGGAGAAGTCCTCCAGCTTGCCCTGCTCACCTTGTGCATTCAAAAAATGAACACCAGCCTCCTTCTTCCAAATTATGAGGTTCACTTAAAAATTGCCACACTGAACTGTTTTTGGGTTTTTTTATTTCAAATATAGCAGGGAAACTCATTTGTTGTTTTGATTTTGCCACTGTTCAGGTTCTTATTTTTCCAGCTTGACTGTGAGCCACATTCACAGAGGAGAGCAGAGACGGGGTACCTGGAGCCCTGGCTGCACAGGACAAAGGCATGGCGATCACTCATCATCCAGGCAAAGCTCTCTGCTGGCTCATTCCTGCACCCTGAATGGGAGCTGCTGTAGGCAGACCTAACAGGGTGCTAAGGTATAGCAGGGCCATGCAGTATCATTGTTACTGCCTGAGTGCAGCCAGTGCTCCACTCCCAGCGCATCATTTCCCTGTATTTGCCTGCTGAGCAACTCTTCTGCAAGAACGTTTGGAAATGAGACACCCATGCATGCCATAAATGAGCAATCGCATTTTTTAGTTTGATATGCTATCCTCTGACTTTTTTCTTCTCTTTTCTCCATTTTCACTTACAGGTACTCAGGACCGGACATAAGTGCTATGGATGTGACACGAGCCACTTACAGCTGCCCCATCTCCATGCTGGGGCTCTGGAGAAGACACTGGCTGCAATGTCAAAGCCGATACTGGTAACGATAAACACTGAAAGTAAACCTGGAAGGATCAGTCATTTTCCTTATGCGCTTCAAATAAAACCCATTCCTGTTGAACAGGGGCTCATTATTGCAGCATCATGAGAAGAGGGATGTTGCCATATAGCTAATGTGATGATTTCAGGTACAGTTGCTGATGCCTGATTAAACATCTCCGGGATCAGGCAGCCTGCTTGGATTGAACAGGCCGTTATTCTATCCCATGAACAGCAAACTCACAGAAGCATTTTATAATTAAAACCTGGATAAATGTAATCACTAAATTTTGATGAGAAGAGCTTCTGGCTTTGTGCACATCTGAGTGTGTTGGGTGAAATGCAGAGGGCAGATTCTGCAGCATCCTCTGTTTTGGCACATGAAAGCACACTGTAGTTGTGCTGCACTGGGGGAATTGGTGATATAAAATGAAAGGTAATTCCAGAGACTTGGAATAGACTAGATCTATTGATATTGCTCGAACTGATGATAATGCCTGCCATGCCCTGGGTTCAAAGAAGCCGGCACGGGAGGTGGGTGGTGGGCCTCTGAGTCCTAAGCACTGCTGTGGATTTGGGGATGCACATGAGCACTGTGGGCAGCCGGCTCCGGTGTCCGCACTGATGTAGGACATAGAGGGTTAGAGGGGCTACAGGGAATACTGCAGTGATGCAGGGGACGGGAGAGCTGCCTTATGAGAAGAGAATAAAAAAGCTGGGACTCATAGCAGGGAGGCATAGCATAGCATAGAAGGCTTGAGAAGGCTGAAATCATGAAGGCTTTAAGTAAGGTGGCTGCAGACTTGTTCACCACATCCCATAGCACACTGACCAAAACTAGCAGGATACCAATTTAAACCAGATGCAAGATGGCAGGTTTAAACAGAGGTAGGACATTTCCAAAACACACTGCCTGGAGACTGTGGAGACTGGCAATGTTAGCAGGGTCGGTGGTCCTGTTCATGCAAGAGCCAGTGTTATTGTGGCTGTCCTTCAACCGATGGCACAGGGCAGGAACAGCACGGAGCACAGTGCTATCCCGCTGCTCGGTACTCGGCAAACTCTCCTTGTTTCTCAGTGTAAGCTGTTCAAGTAAAGGCTGTAAAATTCCTGGGGCTGCTTTGCAAGTGGGATGTTTGTCATGATCAGCGTGGGGTGTCACTTAAAACCTGATTCATCCGGATCCCCCTGGAATGACATGTTTAATATGAATTATTTTTTATCCTCCAGCAATTTTCTGACTGCTCATCTCTATAGATCTGCAAGATATAGAAAATGACATATATCTCCTTTCATGCAGCCAATGTGGAAATTAAACAACTTGCTTCCTCAAGGGGCATATTTTCCCCTGAGCAGGAGCCCAGGTAGCAGAGCTGACAGACTGGCTCATTGCTTCTGGTGGCAGAGACACAGCCCTGGCCAAAGCCCCCTGAGCACACACACTGCCCAGCAGCTCAGGTAGCATCCTTCCCATTCAGTGCAGCTGGCTTCCACCTCTGTTTCCCTCAGACAAAGTCAGTCAGGGATGCTCCAGTGCAGTTCCTGCATCATGAGATCCCTGAACCTTTCTGTAAAGGCGAAGCCCCCAAAATTGCACAGATGAGGCATAAGAAAAGGGATTCATTGGCTCATCCCATCCACACCTCCCTGCCACCACCAGCATGGGTCATTTCACAGAGCTATTTCTCCTGAAAGTGTTTTCTATAATTTCTCTGGGTTTTCTCCTCCAGCCCGCACCCTGGCTCACTAGTCCTGCTCAGGTTTCTCTCTCTGAGCTGGAGATACTGCCCTAACCCCTGAGCATCAGGGGGGCTTCTGTGCCCCAAGGTCCCAGCAAAGCAGGCAGCCCTAAGGCTGGGGACTCCCTGGCCCATTTGCAGGCTGTAGTAGCCATGCACAGAAACAGCCCTGAGCAGGACCAGGCTTTACATGGTTCTGAGTCTGGACGAGGACCACTGCCTGCTCCACAGGGCTCAGCTCCTGCATGGGCAGCTCAGGTCACACCAAACACGTGTGACAGCAGTGTATAATGAGTGTGTGTGACTCTCTGCATGTGTCCACCCCGTTTGCTTGCCTCTGCAAGTACATATGTTTGCAAGCACACGTGTGAGCCTGTGTGTCCAGACTCCTAACCCCATTTCTCTGGGAAGGAGCCACTCAAGAGCTCTTTCCAAGTAACGTTTCCAATAAATAAACCTGCGTAAATGGTGCGTAAAGCTTTTATGAATCAAACCCTTAATCAGAACTTTGGGTTTCCGAGCACATCCTTCAGGCCTAGCAGCCCTTTAATGCATTCATCACATTAAGAGTTAATTTACAACACGCGGTTTGAGACAAGCTCTCGGCCCTTCGGTAAGGATCCGCCTGAAGTGTGAGCCATGCGTTAACAACCCAAATGTATTCCACTCTCAGGAAAAAAAAATTACCCCTGATATTTTTGCCCTTCAAGGGAGACTGTGGGCTGTGGAACAACATAGCAATGGTGTGACGGGACCACTGCCGCGTTCATGAATTTTAGATGCCTGCGAGAAATTATCTATTTTGCCGGACCCTTGCTGGGCTCAATCAGTTCCTCTGTGGCTGGTGACAATTAAAAGCCAGTATGATGCAAAGAGGATATTTTAGACACTGCTTGACACCAAGACTCCCATCCCACTAGCTTTGGTTTCTTCTCTACCTTCCAGGAGATGTGCCTTCTCTCTCTTTCCCCAAAAAGGGTCAGTATGTTTGATGTGCTCCCAGTTTCCAGGAACTGGGCTTTCATGTCCAAGGGTTTTGTGTTTCTATACAGAAGTTATAATTGTATTGGAAGGAGAGGAGTTCATTGCCTAAAGCCATCTGCCCATGCAGGACATTGGGAAGTCTTGAGACGGGACTGTGGAGCACTGTGGTCCATACAGAGTGGGTATCAGAAGGGCAGATCTTCCTCAGCTTCTCACTTTTCTTCCTCTCTCTGTTTTCTAAGCAGATGACAATTTTCAGACCGTTTTTCTCTTTTGAGACAGTACTATTCTGGAGCCAAGCCACAAATCTGCTAGTGAAATAAAAAGGCCATGCAAAGCACTTTGTTAAGCAGCATCTTTCCTGGGGAGATCTTGCAGAGCTTTGCAAAGCTTTGCAGATCCAGAAGGTTACAATAGTAACACGTAATGTATTGTTCTCCCCATGTCCTCTTTTGTCTTCTCATAGTAACAGATCAAAAACTGAGGTGCAGGGGACATGAAGGGAGATTACAAAGCCACACTGCCAGCTCTGCAATACTCTTCCCTCCTCCCCGACCCCACTGTCCCCCTTCGCTGCACCTGTAGCGCTGCATGGCACAGCTCCTCGTCTCAGCTGGTCACAGCCCAGCTGCAGGCGTGGGCTGCACTTTGTATTGGATAGAGTCATACCAGGAGAAGGGAGATGATAATCAGCTGTAACCCTAAAAGAGGTGGCCAGAAAAGCTTTACAGTTTTTTATGAAAAAAAGAGGCTATTTTAATTTAAATGAAAATCTTTTTCAAAACACAACAATTTCAGCATAATATTGTCTAGGAAAAAAAGGCTCAAATTATCCTGTATTCATATGCTGGCATTGGATGACTTCCGTTTTTCATCTGTTTTAATTCAAAAACAAACCCAGAGTTTGTAAGAGAGAGAGATATATCTATCTCATATAGCATTAAAGGTCAAAGCAAAACAAAGCTTGAATTCACTGAAACTGAACATTTCAATTAAAACAGTTTTTACAAGTTAATAACATTGTACAAGTTTAAAACTTTGGTGTTTTCTACTAGAGAACTGGAGAAAAAGAGAAGGATTTGTCAAATTTTAATGAAAAAAACAAGCGGTTCCCACCCCACTCTGCTACTGAGAAACTGACATGAGGAACGCAGGAAACTTGGGTTCACATCCCTCATCTGCTTGATTTGGACTAGAGACTTGGATGTGACTTTTCTACAAAAAAAGCCTTACTTATCTCTCATGGGCTTCTGTCATTGCCTGCCGCTCAAATTGTTCCACTTTTCCACAAGGTAAATAGAATAGACCTGTTAGGCTTTGCCTGGATTAGGGCAGCATCTCTCCATCAGTTTGTTTGCCTTGGCCTGACTCACTTTAAATACTCTGTGATGAAGATAGCATTGCTTTTTCTAGGTGAAGTTTGCTTGATCTTCCTGAAAAACAAACCCATTCCTTGATAAGTGGTTTCCTTCTCAGCCTCTGATCATTCCTCCTGTTGTGCCTGCCTTGGTGCCCCTTGCTTAGCAGAAAGTCTCTGCTTCCCAGCATTGCAAAGCCTGGCTCACAACTGCAGGCATCTGCTCTTTTCTCTTTTGTACCAAGATCTCAGTTACCTTAATGCCAGCTACTGAGGTTTTCCTGTGTTTATAGAAGATGGTGAAAGCTGTATGGTGTTGTTGAGAAAGCTTCAATTTCTCAGCCCAGGCAAATGCCCCCTTGACTTTTGCAATGGAGCAGAGACAAGTTCTCTGCTGCACAATAAGCAGACAAATAATTCCCATGCAGTTTATTGCAGATCTCTTGATCCAGTCTTTGAGTTTGGGAGCCCTGTATCATGTAAATACATATGAAAGCCTATTAGCTCCTTTGATCATATTAACTTGCTGCTGTGCACAATTAGTTTGAAATCTTTGAAAAGCTCTGTATCAGTGTAAGAAGAGGTGCAGGGGAGGGATTCAGCATGTCAGAAGAAAACTATTGTTGAGAAGATGAAAATTGTGTACAGTTAGGTGATTCAAACATAGTTCTTTCTAGTCTAACATGAAAACCAAGTCCAGATTTATCATGAAGAGCTCTAGGATGCACTGATCCCTCTGCTAGGCTTGTGTTGGGGCAGACACCATCCCTGGCTGTAGGCGGACACAGCATATGAAATAGTGGGGTGACAAATGGTGACAGCACAGAAGAAAAGATGATATCAGAGCCTTGATATTAAAGAATTTATGATCTAAATAGACACAGTGTTTTGGGGAAACAAGCATAATGTTGTTCCTATTTCAAAGATCTTATCTGTGGCTGGTATATATATATATATATGTAAAAAAAAAAAAATCCAGATTAAATGCTGAGTTTCCAGTCCAATATATTCTCTTACCCGTGGGGTGATCAGTCCCTCTCTGGAGGGACCCAGTTTTCTGTTCTTTGAAAATGTGTTGATCAGCTCATGAGACAGAAGATTTTGCATCCTGCAGTTTCACCTTGACTGTTGACCGTATCAGTTTCATTCTCTTGAATACTCTTGTCCAGAAGGGATGTCCATCCTGTTTTCTCCAAAAATTGCCTGACATCATCATCCATTGAGTAAGCTGTTCAGGAAACTCGCTATCCTTGTGAGATCAGTCTGGCCTCTGCTGGAACCCATCCATCTCCTCTCTCCTACATGGGCTGTTCACCTGACAATTTGTCATTTTTAGCCTCTCCAATTAGCTGAAAGGATGAAGACAATGACAGCTTTGTTTCTCCTATACAAGGCATGGGAATTACTGCTTCTATTCATAGATTTCTGCCCCTGCCTTGGTCTTACAGCTCAAGGTGGCTGGACCTGCAGCCTCCCAAATGAGATACAACCTCCCTAAAAGCCACTTCTCCACCTGTGCGATAGCAGCAGTGTCTCTTATCTGCAAAGATCACATAAGCAGTAAAACACTCCATCCGAGCCAGGCACAGCCAGGTTTCCAGTGTAATTAAATATAAGGATCAGTTATAGGGGGAAGGGAAGAAATCTAACCCTGTTCAATGAAGGTATTCCAGAGGGAGCTGGTTAAAGTAATCCATGAGGCTAATTAGCCACATTATTTTCTTGTTATTTCTGGGTCCCCTGCATGGTGTCAGATGCTTGATAGTGGCTATTCTCCAATCACCAGCAAAGGGAAACAAAGAGCATCCTCTAAACACTATGCTGGAAGAAAGTTCGCTATATCACGTCTTCATCTGTGCAAGACCCAGTGAGATCAGCATCTCTACCCAGCTCCTTGGTCTGTCAGTGCTACCAAAACACAGCGGTTCTCCTTGTTGCATGTGTCTGGCAGTGCTGGTATGCTCTGGTCTTCCTGGAAAAAGCCCACCCCACACTGCTTGAAAAATCTGCTAAGCTCCTTGCTTTGCAACTCACACTGCTGACATACTCTTTGCTGGAGTCACTCTACACAATTAGAGTTAAGTGCTTTGTTTTTCAAAAGGGAGACGGAGGCAGAGACGAAAGAGCTACACATGCCACATGTTTTATATTTGCACACATGCTGATTTAGCCTCTTGCAAAGGTTTAAGTGGAGCAGCAAAGAGGCTCTTCTGGCCACTGAAGGACCTTGTTGGTGAAGGGACCTGGGTCCTCCCGTTGCCTCACTGTGCCCTCTACGCATTTTGTGCGGCAGGAGTGCACCAAGTTGGTTAGAGGAGAATGTGAGTCCTCTTGCAAACCTAACTAGATTTTGGGAAATGTTCACCTGAATATGGCATCCTGGTTTGTGTCAGACAGCAAACCGTTGGCTTAAAATACCCCAGCCAAATGTTTTGGTGCGCAGAGCTAAACCTTCAGAAGAGGGAGGAACTGGGCATACAAAAGATGGTCATCAGTTACTTGGCATCTGCTCTTTCAGAGGATGTGAGACCTCACCTTAGGCAGAAAACATGCGTATTACAGAATAAGCTCAATTTCAGACCTGTTATTGCCCTCCTAGACACAAATACAGTGTCACACCAGGCAGCGAGCAGCAGCGGGGAGACGGGGATTGCTCCTGTTCATAAAGGTACAGGAGGTGCTTCCCCAGTCGCACCCCCTTTCAACAAAATCATTGCAACTTTGGGTAGGCTGTAGGATAGCTGTATTCCTTGGGCAGTTTGAAGTGGGATGATACCAGGAATAATGATAACATCTAAGCATTGTCATGCTTGTCTTCTGATTGAGCTGGGTGACCCATATGCTTTTTGGCACTGTGGGGGAGTGTTTGCTAAAACAGATGACAGCTAGGCATTTCCAGGCTTGTGATAATTTGGGGAATTGTAAAGAAATAAATTGTTTACCAGTTGGATAGAGAAAAGAGAGGAAAATAGCAGGGAATGCAAATACTTGAGATATCTTTTCTCTGCTCCCCTCTTAGTAATGGTTCTCTGAGCAGTGATAATTCAGGAGCAGCCTTTTACCTCCACAGCCAGCTGAGATGATTTTCCAATTAGCCAAACTTTTAGGTTACCTCCCCTGAGCTCTGTGGAGAACTTGCTGATGCATTATGCAGCCCTGCTTGCCATTTCTACTCTTTCAGCTCACCTACCTACCTACCTACCTGTTCCTCCTTGCAAAAACCATGAAAGCCAGGCACAGGTTCGTACCTGTACATGTCCTTGTATCCAGGAAAATGCCAGAGAGCAGCTTTGCAACAGTTGTGGCAATGAAGAACAAACAAAGGGAGCTCTGCTTTTCTCCTCATCCCTCAGTGGGTTTTGGTTCAAGCCCTGCAGGTCACTTTGATGAAGAGACAGTGCTGCTCTGCAGACCCCAGAGAGTAAGTGGTTTCTCCAATGGACTATTTGCTGTGGTGGCATTTAGCCACATTTCTCACACTGGCAGAACGTTCAGCCTGACCTGATCAGGAACCTGTTTTGAAGAGTATCACTGCATACATACTGTAAATCACATTGTCCCCAGCAATGGGACTTGCATGGACAGGGATGGGTGTATGCTGTGGGAAGGCAGAGTTTGGGAGAAGCATTGGAAAGCCAGGCTGCAGGTACGCTGTAAGTCCCATTACTAAAGACTTTGCCTGAGTTTCTCGGCTGTAATGGCATGCTTCCCAGTCATGATGACTTCTTTCCATGGGTTCCCAGAGCTGTGAGCCATGCCAGGTACCTCAAATGCTCTCAGATCTGCATATTGAAGTTTCTCAGAGACGAATTACCATGTGTAATTGCCATGATGGATAACGCGACAAGGTATTGAACGGGGCCCTGGAGTTATTCGGGACCTACATTTGCCCATTTTGTTCAGATGGAAAATTAAATGATTCTTAAAATAATAAATGTGCACCCTGGAGAGAAGTACTCAGCTGCTCCCTCAAGAGGTGCTGTGCTGTTCTTGTGTTGAGCAAGGAATAATGAAGGTAATTGAAAAGTTATTACTTTGGGGGCAAATTTATCTTGGCTTGTATAGCCTTGCAAATACACTTGGCTGGTGAAGCAATCCATGCCCTGCAACAGGGAGAACAGCCGTGTTTCAGGAAACCAGGCCATCAGTTCTGGGGTCAGATTCTGCGCTGCCTTGTTCTTTGTGTGCTCACAAAGGTCTTGAACGAATCCCATGCTAACTGGCTGCATGGTGCTGCCTGATGTGACCCAGGTGGGAGTGTGCAAGTTAATGTGTGTCACCCGGGCTGGGCAGGCTGAGACCTCCACCAGCCAGGCTGTGGTGCAGAACTCCCTAAGCTGCAGGATGCTGGGCAGGGAAACTCTGTGCTTGGATATAAACGGCAGCGTAAGTGCTATATGGGAGAGGTTGGCCCTAGCCCGCCCATCGGCATTACTGAGTCACATCACAGCAGACCGCCAGGATTTGGCCATGATTCCTCTTGCTGGTATCAGCCATTTGGTCTCTTCCATATAATCTTATCTTCTCCATAGCCACATGACGGAGGGGGAAGTGGGATGGGAGAACCAGTGGGTGCAGGGAGGATTGGCTGGACCATCCAGCTTGAAGGACAGTTGGCTGGAGAAAGCCTGTGAGAAGCCACTGGGGTGGCGGGAGTGGATGTATGAGGTGAGGGGGAAGGGTTGGGTTTGTTTGAGCCTGAAGATGAGAAAGACAAGGAGGATCTCACTGCTGGCTTCATCTACTGGTGGGGGAACTGAGAGGCTGGAGCCAGACTGTCCTTAGAGATGCACAGCAAAAGGACAAGAGGCCACGGGCACAGGCTGCAGCCGGGGCAATGCCAACAAGGTGTAATAAGAATCACCTTTGTAACAAATGGTATGGTCCCAAGTCAGGGCAGTGGTGTGGGAATCTCTGTCCTTGGAGATACTAAAAAACCTCAGCAAGACAAGGCCTGGAACAACATGACCTAACTTTGAAGTTGCCCCCTTTGTGCTGGGGGAAGGACCAGAGACCTCCAGAGGTCCCATCCTGCCTCAGTTGTGCTGCTGCTTTGGTGCTGCTTTGAAAAAGAAGAGGAATTAAACCCTGTTAGTTCTGCAAAGGCAAGGGAGCTGTGGGAGCTGCACTGCCTCACCAGAGAGCTGCAGGTCAGATGAAGGAACAGCTGAGGGGGTTTTTGTATGTTTTAGACCAGGCAATGACAGTGTCCCCTGCAGCTCAGGGACGGGTGGCACGCTGCTACGAGGCAGTGCATTGATTCCTTGAGGTGTTTCCAGAGATGGTGTAGAGGAATGAAGGCAGGTTAACGAACATCGATAATATACAGCTGTGGGCTGGCTTCAGGGGCGGTGGGTTGGCTGATGTGGATAAGGTGCAGCTGTGGCTGGTTCCTGTTAAGTAGTTAAATAGCTCTAAGGGGAAGGGAAGAGAGGTACTGGATGAGGGAGGGCATAGGCTGAGGCAAGACCCAGAAGAAGCAGAGGGAGGAGAGAGAGAGTGCCCTGCATGTAAGAGAGGCCCTGGGGGAAGCAGGGGTCCTGGATGAAGAGGGGCTGGCTGGAGAAGGAAGAATCCAGACACAGTAGATGCAAGAAGCAGGGTGGACTGCTCTGAAGAGGATGAGGAACCATCATGGACAGTAGAATCTGACCAATGGTAAAAGCCTTGTTGCAGCCGTGCTAGTTTTGCTAGTGCTGTGACAGTGCAGGAGCATCCAGTGTGTGAGTGGTCCCCCCTGCCCCACACACGCTGAAGAGAGAAAAGCAAGAGGAAAACAAAAGGGAGAATTTGCTCCTCACTGCTTGCCTGGGACCTGGCCTGCCTGCCGTAAATTTCAAAGCAACACTTCAAAAAAGGGGTTCTGTTTCTTTTTTCTTCTGTTTGTTTTTATAAAACAAACTTAAATGAAATGAAAGTTTTCACATGTTTTTTTTTTCTTTTTAAAAGCTCTCAAATAATTAGAGTACTCAAAGTAAACAGGCTTTTCATGCTTTATTACCTGATGTGTATTATGGCTCCATTAATGCACTGTGGCACTTCTGCCATTTTCCATATTTCAAAATGTTTTAAAGACGGGGCTCAAATCATCAACATTAATTGCCAGCAAAACAGAAATGAACCTTCTAAAAGGGAAATAATTTTACAGCTCTAATTTGATTAAGTAGTAAAGCTCATTGTTTCCATCTTAGGTGGACAGTAAAAACACAAGTAAAGTTAATATTTATTAATCTTAATGTGCAGGCCAGGTAATTACGTTGCCCATTGCGGCAGTGCGGACTGTGTGACTCTCACTTGCTCTCTCACTGTATGTTTGCACACCCTTCTGGTAAACAGAAAAGAAAGGAGGGTTTGGTGCTAATTAGATTAAATTCCCTTTCCGAAGGGCTCCTGATTTTAGTCATGTGCTCTGGACTATGGATGTAGGTAGATAACTGCGTGTGGTGACAGTGGCCAAAACCCATTTTTTTGGGTGGTGAGCAGCTCCGTAAAGAGCCGTGACTTACGCACGCAGAAGTACGTGTGCAGGCACGCACACACACAGTCACACATATGCTCTTGCTGCATGGTGTTAATTTCCTACACAGAAATCTTTCTACTTCCAAAACTACTTTTCTTGCAGATTTTTTTTTCATCTTCTCTCTTTTCTTGCAGCCTAGAAGCAAATCCAGCTGAGATGTGGAGCATCCCAACGCTGTGAGCAGGACCCACACTGCTCTGTCACCAGTCTGAGCTGCAGAACTTGTGTCAGGGGCACCGCTGGAAGCAGAGTCTTGAGTTTAGAAACTTTTGGGGCAGTTTCTACCCAGCTGTGACTCTCCCTGTGTGGACTGTGACAAAGGGGCAGAGCAAAGGCAGGGGCAGGGCAGAGCTGAGCATGCTGGCTGGCAGGGAGGAGAGGGCTTCTGCAGCCAGTGAGGAATTGCCTCTCCTTGGCTGCTGGTTCAAACGCACCTCAGGAGAGCCATGTCTAGAAGGTTTTGCCTTCAACAGTTTTGCTTGCCATGTGTCTGTAAATCTGCTCGCTTCCGTCATTGCACTGAACACTTGTCAGCGTCTTGGCTGGTAGACGCTGGGCTCTTGTGTAGGAAAGATGCTTTTACAGGGCAGGTGTAGATACATATGTGGAAGAAAGATGACAGTTGCCCAGAGCGGATCAGACCCATCGCTTTGCTAAGTCAGACCCATGCCAGGTGCAGAGAGCTTTTGTGTCTCTGATTTGCCTGTGCCTGCGTCAAGCCCCCTCTAACCACGGGGGCTTCACATGGCAAGCTGAGCGCTGCCTTCAGCTACACCATGCCTGTTGGAGTGCCAAGCCTGGCTGGGACCTGCCCAGCCGAGGCAACATTGGCCCCACGGCTCTGCAGACGGCACTAGCTGGTGGTACTAAACCTGTAATATCTGGATCAGCACTGACCTGAATTAACATGAGCTACTTCTAAGGCCATTTGTGCTGGGCAGGAGCAGATGTAGAAATTTTCTAGCCTCGTCTCAATCAACCCAGTGAAGAAGAAAAGAGCCCCAGTGTATCACAAGTCTACCATTTGATTTCCCCACCAAGACTGCTCAGCATCTTGCAGGATTGGCCCTCCTGCATCCTGCCTTTTAATTGCTGACTGATTGTAATATAGGATTTTATTTTCCCTATAATGACTCTTGGGGCCCCCAGATGTTCTCCTCAAGTGTGGTTGCGTCAGCACTAGAGAGTGAATGACTGATACCAGCAATTTTTACAGCTTGAAAGAGGAGAAATATGTGAAGGGGATTTAATTTAGCTCCAATATTGTGTCTTCATCTTCAAGACTCTACAAGAAAATGACACCAAAAGGTTATTTTACAATGAGAGGAGGGAGAATTAGCCTGAGAGAGGAAGAGATCACCAAGCTGGCTTTCTAATATCAGTTCATTACAGATAACACGTTTGCACAGCCACTTTGCTGCTGCTGTTAATTTAAACCTGGATGATTAAAAGCTGTAATTGCACCATTTTAAATAAATGTCCGCTATCTAGATTATTATATTTTTAATTAGTGTGGCTCTGTCAAATGTTTTTATCCCTCTGATTGATCTGTTTATACTGTATTTATTTATAATTCATTGATCTCCCTGACCCTGCTATCTCCTGAGCATGCAGTTTGGTCATGATTCCGGCAAATGGAAGAGGACTGAACCAGAAAAGAGCAAAAGGTACCACCAGGTCAGCTCTCCCTTATGAGCTCTTCGCTGCTCGCCGCCTTCGCCTCGTGACCCAAGTGCTCTTTTGGTCTTTGCTTTTTCCCTCCTGTGAGGGAGAAAGAACAGCTTGGAGGACTGGCTGTCTGGGAGGCAGGATGGGGGAAAACTGAATTGCCATCCAGCAAACCTCAGGATGTGTTGCTGGTAGGAGCATCCCTGGACCCCAAAGTCTTATCATGTGTGTTAGGACCCATTTCTTAACCCTTGCTTCACAGGCAGGAACCTGCTCCTCTGTCTCTGGGGGACTCTCTAAAATTACAAAATGTCCCTGACGGAAGGCATGATTTCCTGGCAGGCTGGGTTACATGTGCTGGAAATGGGTCTTCCAGGACGCAGGCCTCCACCATCCAGATCTGAGTACAAAGCATATTTCTAAGCCTTGCTCTCTTTCTTAATACTACCCAAATGTAGCTGGTATTGGGAAAAATCCAGAACAAGCACCTAGATCCTTACTGGAGTATGATGCCCCATTGCATGCTGTTCTCTGCCAGGAGCAAGGAGATGCAAGCAAGAATAACTTGCAAATCATGATCTTCCTGTTCAGGGCACTCCTTATTGCTGCTCAGGGGCTGTGCTGAGTGGCACCTGTGAGAACACACTGAGAATATTCAAGAGGCCACTTGCTCCTGTAGGACTCCAGGACATCTCTGCTGATGCACTTACCTCCTATCACATGTAATATCTACAGGACAGGGACTATCACTTGCTCTGACTTTGTGCTGCACCCATTACAGGAGGTTTCTGCCTGCTGGCAAGGGCCCCGAGGCACTCTAAAAATGTGATGCATCATGATGAATAGTCTGCCTGCCTGGCAAATACCACAAGGCTTCCAAACACATAACTTTCCCCCATTTTCTATAGTCTCTGGAATCCTTAAGGAATGTATTAGGCCTTCAGCATTATAGGAGAGGTGTCTGCCTGTGTCCTCTGACTACAACATAATGTGTGGCCTCACCATATCAGTGCTGTCTGATGGTCGGTGGCTTTTCCTCTAGCAGTGTGTCAGATGCAGCACTGCAGCTGCTGCATGGGTCAGGAGAACAGACTGGTGATAGCACCTTGCCAGAGAGGCTTTTGCAAGGGGAACACTATTATTGGGCAAGTTTGAGTGTGAACTGAGTGACAGGGCAATAAATGGACAGCCCTCCTAGGTAGCTGTGCTGGAATGATGTTTGTGCATCTGTACAGAACATTTCCAGGACTCGGTGGAGAGGAAGCTATAAAAGCAGCTGCTCATGGGGCACTGGCTACCAGAAAAAAGGGAGCACAGCCCTGAAGGAAACCTCCTGGAACAGCGTGTCCGGTCACCTGATCTCAGAGCTCAACATGGATATGAATTTACTTTTGGAAGACCACACAAATGACACCCAATTGCATTGCATGTAAGCTACACAGCTCCACTCCAGCCTCAAAGCTTGTGTCTAGCAAAAAAAAAGGGAGGGTGTCCCAAGGACAGAGCAGGAAGGAGTTGAAGAAAAGAAACTGCAGAGGTGTCAGCCATGTTCTCATTGTGAATCCTCCAGCTACCCGGTCAGAAAAAAGGGCAGAAACTAGATATGGATGTACCAGAGCATAATTTCATGGGTACTGGGGCAGCCTCTGGGCAGGTGCAACACTGGAAGAAAGGGGTAGGTGAGGGGGTGGCTGTGGCTTTGTAAGCAGCATTAGAGAGAATTATAGTGTGCAGCAAACTAATAATTTTGGCCACTCAGAAAGGGTAATTACACTTTGAGATCTCTGGGGTGTATTTTTCTTGTCCAGTAATCAGACTGTGTATTCCTTTTTTCTTATTTTAATTAAAAATACTGCTTTTCCATGTTCACCAGGCAGCTAGTCACCCTGCCTGAGTATGAATGCTTAATAGCATTTTGTAATTGGCTGAATTGTCTATTATCAAGTAAGCCTTGCAATTTTGTGATCATCCTTGAAGTGCTTACTGTCGTACCTGACACAAAGCTGAGGACTCCTACCTTCAGGAACTTGCAGACAAGAGGAGTGTTAAAGACAAATCAAGGTGGTTTTACATGAGAATAACAGCACGCTCCTATTTAAAACATGGGAGGGATGGGCTGGGATGAGGCACTGGCATTCTGCAGTTGTCCATAGCAACTCTGCTTTCCTGAACTCTTCCAGTTTGACAAGTGGAAATGGATTTGAAAGCCTATGTCTTACTGATTTTACCTAACAGAAAACAGAAACTTCAGCCTTTGCCCTTGGTAGGCTCATTGGGCAGCTGATGGTCATTGTGCGGACAGGCAGAGATGCTGTTTGGAAGCCCAGATCTCTTCAGGCAGCTCCCAGCTGGGAACCTGGGCACTGGTGGTCTGATACCTTACTGACCATGAATGTTTTGACTGCTAGAAAATCCCACGTCAGAAGGACCCCTGTGGAGGTTGTCCAGGCAGGGTCAGCACCCTGGCTGGTTCTCTGCCCTGTGCACTGCCTGGATTTGTGTGCTCTGGGTTCAGTTTTCTCTTAAGGCATTGGTCTCACCCACTTACATTTTTTTAAAGACTAAAAAGGTGTACTGTGACATGGAAGCACGAAGACTGTGAGCTCTGGAAAAAAGCAAACCCTATAGCTGTTCCCTGAAATGCAGAGGGAACCTGGAAGACCCTCTTCCCTTTGCCTGGATTGCCCATCTCCTGGTCTTAAGACTTGTCTCCTCTTTGGAAAGAGCAACAATTTGCTCTTTTATTTACCTGCACCCCTGGGGAAGGGATCAGCCTCTGCAAGCGCACTCAAGGAGCCAGCCTGAGCTGGAGTGACATCTCCCTAGGTAAGCACATGCTTTTAACACGCTCCCCAGCTGAGTACCTGTGCCCCAGCACTACCTGCCCCACTCTCTTCTGAACGACAGCAACAGAGACATCAACCAGAAACCAGGACTGGCGCCGGGGGGCTGCAGCCCTGGGGTGCCAGCCCACAGATAACTCACCTGGTATTCATGCTGGAGATTTTTCTTTATTGATCCGTGGTTCGTGCCATCTGCCCATTGATGTGTGTGTGGAGGAGGGCTGGCTGGTTCTGAGGTCCCAGTGCTATTTCTGCTGGTGGTTCTTCATGTCCCTTGGGACATCACTGTTGTGCAGCCATGGAAAGAAGGGAGAAGCATGACATTGGCATCTTTCGAGGGGAGCTGGCTGGCGGGGAGCCTGCTGTGCGTTGCTTTTCTTTCAAGGCTGTGTTGCTGCTGCAGGTGAATGGCAGGTTTTCCAGCTGGCAGGATGGCATCACCTTCTTTCCCTTTATGGTCCCTCTTGGGATTCCTGTTGATCTAAGGGGAGATGCTTCCATTTCAGGGTACATCCCCAAGGGAGGAGGAAAACGCTCTCTGGTGTCCTGTTCTGCCTGGATGATGGCCAGGCTTTGCTTCACACAGCTCTGAAAGTAGAGTGAGAGGTTTTCTAGGAAAGATTCCAACTTCCCCTTGGGCTGTTTTTTCTTGCATTCATATAACTCCTCTAAACCCTCCCTCAAACTCTCCTTGGAGCAAATTTTCTAGAAGATGCTCTCTAAAACCTGCTTTGTCCTTTGCAACCCTGCAAGTTGCCTAGGGGACCTCCTCCCCTGCTCCTACTTCGGTTTTGTTTGCCACGTGCTTGGCAGTAGGACTAACTGTCTTTTGGAGGTAAGCTTCCACCTCAGAGCCAGCTGTGTCCTCAATCAGGGTGAAGCGGTCCAGGATCCTCACTCCTTTCAGCCTGCAAAACTTTTACAGCAGAGTTTTCAGGGTCCACAGTGGAGTTTGTTTGTGTGCTGCCTCAGTTTTTCCTTTGCGAGAGCCTTCATGAGTACGCGGGCATCCAGAGGATTTCATCCAGGCTGATGGTGCTGATGGTGCCTGGGAGAAGCCTGGTGGTCCTCCTCTACAGGCAGTTGGCCAACAGGTCAGAAAATTTATCTGGGCTGCCCTCAGCAGTCAGGCTGCCTTGGAGCAGCTTCAGCAAGGCACAAAAAAAATCTGTGTCTGGTCAGATTTTTCCATCACCCTCTTCACCAAGACATTAATGGTCTGCATTCAGGATATCTGGCTTTAAGGTAAAGAGATTGTTCGTTACATCCTTAAGCACTTCCACTGAGGCCTGCTGACCCAGTTCCTTCTCCTGGAAGACATAGTTACATCACAGAACAATTTGTTCCTTCCCCTATTTCTTATCTGCTTCCTGTTGCTGGTTGATAAATTTGAGTCATTGAAAGCTGGCTATAAGGAACTCATTAATGTGACCAGACATGGCTTCTACTTTGTTCTTCTGTCTCAGGATGTCCTCAGTTTCTGTCATTGCCTGGATGCTGGTGTCAGTATCACCACAGCTAATGTGACAAGTAAGGGAATTAATGGTGGAGGTGGTGTTATGACATGTGTCATCAGTGTCGGAGATAGGCAGGGTTTAGAATTCAGGGATCTTTTCTAACTGAATTATATCCCTCAGTCCAAAGTGATAGTATTTTCCGGAGACCAGGCTGTTCATTTTCTCACCTGCACGTGGGGGCAGCCTCTGGGGAGCCACATCCACCATGCTGAAGTTTCCTCCCGGAGAGCAGGTGGGCCCTAGCTTTGAGGGAGCATCTCCTGCACGCTGACAGGTGACTTCAGATCTTGTGTTTGAATCATGCTGAGGTTTCTTACTGAAACGCTTTCCTAAAGAAACTCTTGACCTGCCAGATTCCTGTTTTGTGATTTGTTTTGGGAGCAGTGAAGTTCCACTGCAGAACTTTGCTGCCTTTCTCATCCCTCATTCTCTGCTCTTTCCCCTTGGGGACAATGATGAAGATAGGTCCCAGTTTGCTGGCCCCATCCTCCAGAATGGAATTCATTTGTGCTTTTCCCTTGGCTGCACCTATGTCTTTCAGGACTGCTTCTCCTGACTTGAGTTCTCTGGGACGCTGCTTCTCATCTTCACTGGTTTTGGGTGCTGGCTCTTTAGCTGATGCTTGTGAAGACAAGGCTGTTGCTGCAAGTGGTGTGGTTAGAACAGAGGGGAAAGCAGCCATGGTGGTGACTCTAGGGTGTCTGGAAAGAGGTTTAGCAGCAGCAGTGGACTGGGCGGACAGATTGTCGTTGGCATTCTTTAGTATTGCAAGTACATGGTCCTTTGCAGCTGCCTTCAGCTCACTGGTGGCTTCTGTCATCCTCTCAAAGCCAAGGTGCATTATGAAGAAAGGCAGGGCTGCCTGCGAGGCTGGCTGCACGTCCCTGTTGCTGTCCTGTAGGGAAGAGCAGAGGCGAGGCACACACTGAAGCAGGTCTGAGGGAGCTGACTTGAGGGCTGGCAGCTGTTCAGCCAGCCACTGCATCAGTTCTTGCTTCTGTAATGGTATTTCTTCACCTAGATCTTCTGAAATGTCCTGCCTAGCCAGCTACTCCAATATGCTGATCTGTGCAGCCCAGGCATTCACGGCAGCCGGGGCTGCAGCTCTCATGCTACTCTTGCTTTCCCTAAACAGAGCAATGAGGGGAAAGCCCAAGTCCTTCATGTGTTGTTTGGTGTTTGAACCCATGGCTGTGGACAGCTGCTGGAGGATCCTCAGGGTCATCTCTAACAGGGTGGGGTTTGGGTTGTGGAGACAAACCCTCAGGGCTCTTGGGAGCTCTCCTATGTTTGGCTGGATGAATCTGGCTTCCTGAAGGATGCCTGCAACCTCTTTCAGGTCCTCCTTCTGGATGGTCCAGTTCTTCTCCTGCAGCTTTGGTACCAGCTCTGGTGTGATCCTGTCACCAGTGTCTATGGCTTCAGTCCTTCTGTGATCCCCTGGGTCCTCCTGGCACCTGTCATCTAGGCATGGCTTGGGGTTGGCGTGACTGGGAATTGGTGGGACCTGTCCATGCAGCTTCTCCAGTTCAGCATCTATCTGGGGAAGAAGGGGCAGCTCTTCACTCTCAATCAGTGCTCTCAGTCAGCCATGGAAGTTGCAGTCTCCTGCAGCCTGGAGCTCTCACTTCTGGGAAACAATGACTGCCACACATTGTGACAAAGTGCTGCCACCACGGGCCATCTGATCCCCTGTCTTTAACTGGACATAGCCCTTCCTCCCTCTGCCCCTGCCATTGCTGCTTAGACTGTGAAGTTTCAGAAGAGCTGAGCGAATAAGGAATTGTTTGGATGCTGAAAAACAACAAAGAATGCCAGGGGAAAGAAGATGTGCATGGAAGCAGTTTCTTACAGGTTTGCCATTAGAACAAACGTCACTGCATTTAACCTTAGACCAGTTCACTTAGTTTCACATTATTTAACTTTCTTCTAATCCATTAAAAATTGGCATCTCTGACATGAAAAATGCCCTTTAGAAATGGAAAGCAGGCACTTAGGTTGGGGGGCGGGGAATCTTGGTCAGTGCAGCAGCACTGCCTGCAGCCTCTCACACACAACCCTGGCTCCCCAAGAGTGCCGCTCCATGGGGAGCCCCCCTCTCTGCAGGACTCCTGTCTCCAGCCCATCTGCTTGTGGTGAGGTCGTAGCCAGAGCCCAGGCAGCCCCTTGCACAGGGGACACCCACCCTAAGCACCTGCTCACAGATCCAGCCATCAAGAGGGCAATCTGCGCTCTTTGGCTCTCTCTGCTGGCTGCAGCGCACCCCGTCCCTGGGCTCGTGCTCAGCGATGTCCCCCCACATTGCACCCTTTGGGGAACAGGCTGGGGCACAGGGAAAGAAATACTGTATTTGAGCCTCTGGGAAGAATCACAAACCCTGACAGGCACAAGAAGTGAAACAGGGAAGAGAAGAGGTGGCAGCGAAGATTTACATAAAAGCCTTGCAAATGTGACAGCCAATTTCCAGGGGGTTCCTTTTTCTTCCTTAAACCTCAGTCCCGAGCAAGAGGAGAGATTTTCCTTGCAGGCAGAACACAGATCTGTGTAAGGGAGCAAACGCTCTGCCTCGGGGCATAGCAGCACCAGGCTTGTTGCCAGCCGGTGGGATTCAGTGCCTTCTGCTCTGTGCCCAGGGTGATCTAACAAGGGGTGAGGGACGAGCAAGGGAGGGCTCGGAGCGTCTCTCAGGTCCCCTCCTGGGAATGCTTTGCCAGGGCTGGAGGCCAGGAGCGCTTCCTTCCTCCGCACCACGGAGCACAGCAGGCTGCTGGCTGCAAGAGCCAGCTGCATGGGAGGGGGAGGCAAGCAGCAGAGAGCATCGGGAGGGATGCTCTGGCGTTGTGTGGAGGACCAAATCCCTCTCTCTCTGGTCCAACAGCCAACCCAGGTGATGAACACTGTCTGGGTTTGAGTGCATCATTTTATGCTTTCTCAGGGAACCTCTCCGTAGGAAATACTGGGGACCTTCATTAAACTGATGTTGTTAATTGAATGACCAGGTGGGTTTCGATGTCAGATGATGTTGGAAATACTAGTTCATGGCACAAACTGACATTTGTACTATACGTATGAGAAAAAAACTGAACGTGGTGATTTTTTGTGACCTTGTTAATTTTATATTTTTTTGTGTGTGTTCTACAAGTCGTTTATGGGGTAAATCTCCAAAGGCTGGGATCCAAAACAGTCTTCTGAGGTACTCACAGCATCTGGCCAAACAGCTATTCTCCGAAGTGCAATTAGGTGTTGACAAAAACTAACAAATAATTGCCTAATAGAACAAAGACAAAGGAGAAGAAAATGCTCAGTGTAAGTGAGTTTTATTGCATTATTCTGGTAAGAGGCTGTCAAAGAGTCAGGAGGTATTCAGAGAGCAGAGTACAGTCTGTTCCTTTATCATAATAACTTTTATTACCTAGGTATAGCTTTTCTCACCCTGGTCAATAAACAAGCTGCTGCTTTGCTTTCAGAGAATTAGGACTCAGTTGCAGTAGCAAGTGCTTCTTTCCAGACGCCTGGTGCAGACCCATATGGGGGCTGGGGTTGCTCTGATGCTCCCCAGAGATGCTTGGAGCTGGCAGGGTGAAAGGGATGAAGTTCCTGTGGTGAGAGCAGAGGTCTGAGAATCTGAGATGCTCCCGGTGGCTGTGGATCAGTGTGATGGTGTAATGCTTTTTAAGAGCCACAGAGGCAGAGTAAAGGCAAAGGCAGCACAGAGCATCTTACAGGCTGTTCTGGGTGAAGAGTAGTTGTGCCCATGGGTCCAGGCTCTTGATCTTTTCTGCAGAGCCGAAAGGAGTTAGCGGGTGCAAGAATAGACTCAGGCTATGAAATCTGGATCCCGCAGGTATTTCCTCTGCACCACAGGTAGGATTGCTTCAAGCTATCTGTCACCAACAAGCCTGCTGGCCCAAGGAAGACTTGCCTTTTTTTACCAATTTGGGCTGCACGTAAAAAAAATCCCGTCCTGCTTGCTAGAGTGAATGAGTCCCCCTGGAATCGTTAGTTGGAGAGTTTGCTGCTGGGGATGGCTGAAAAGCTTGCCACTGACTTCCCATCAGGAGATGTGTGTTTCCAGGCCTATACAACCTTTTCTAGTTTTCATTAAAAGCAACTCTTCAGACAGCAGTTTCAATCCCTTTTATGTGGTTCCTCACAGACATTTCTCTGGACTGCCTCAGATGAATCACCAGGTTGAAGGCACCTGCTAGAATAGGGATTGCTCTGGGTCTGCCCGTGACACTGAGTTTAAAAGGGGAGATGAATCAGCTGCGTGTGGATCATCACAGCCCCTAACCTCCCTCAGGCCCATGCCGAGGCTGCTCCTCCATGGAGACTCGGCTCTGAGCTGCAGAGAACATCACTTGCAAACCTCTCACAATAACTGCTCTCCCCTTTTGGCAGCTCTGGCCCATGGGAGCTGACCTGCGTGCACATCCCAAATTCAGCCTTGCCCAGGAAGAGTCTTCCCAGCCTGGAACACTGTTTTGTAGCTGCGTGGCCAAGGATTAAATATAGTCATTTAATCTCTTTACCCCACAATGTTCACCTGTCAAAGAGAAACAATAAATATTTCTTTGTGTTTCTAGTCTTTTTAGCTCAGCAGGGCAAGATCGCCTCTTGCATTGTGTTTGTGTGGCTCCTAGCACCTGGGATTGCTGGCGCCGCTGCAGTGCAATTACATGTGGTGATGCTGTATTTAATGCCCTGGGACCCATCTTCCCAAACTCCAGGCGCTGCTGAGTTGATGGAAGGAGCAGGTTTGTCTTTCTGCCTCTGAACCGAGGATGTTCGCACATGCCTCCACCAGTATATCTTCATTAAGCTTTGCAGAAGCTGCCGTGCCGTGTCGCCAGCTGTATTGCTGAAACAGCCTGGTGTAGCAAGTGAATCACTCTGTCTTTAATTCCTGCTTGTGCTTGAGGATCATCTACATCCTTATTTGTGATGGCTTTCACTCCTGCAATTGGCAGGATTAAATGCCTTTCAGAAGCACTGGCTGAGCATAGTGACCAAGAGGAAAAACCTCAGGTGAGTAGTGATCTATTTATATCCCATGAAAGACAGACTCTGTGCATAAGAATATTCAAGCCCCTGGCACCTCCACCCCCTTTCTGTTCTTAGTTGCTGCCTTGAGACTGTCTCTGCACTGAAGAATTAGCTGCTTTTGGAAAGCTAAGTGGAAGCTCAGTCAAGACAGGAACGAGGAGCCAGGGGTAGGGAGGTCTTTGCTTTACTGAATTGCCTAAAACCTGGCTCCCTTGATGATGCATGGCACCAAAGGAATCAGATGTGAGCTAGGACTGTTGCTCTCTCTTCAGGGAGTTTGTCTCCACACTTTCAAATGGGGTCCCATTCTCACTCTGCTTTTAGGGCTGAGAAATGATCTACCTTACCTGTGTTTCTCAAAGGTCTTTTTGTTGGAGGCTCCCCCCCCCCCCAGCAGTGCCAGGCCTGCTCCTCTCCCAGGGGTGAGTTAGTCCTGCACCTTCCACAGCTGCACCAGTCACAGAAAACCAGGGAATGAAAAAGGGTGCCCTGTGTGCCAGGGCCCCCCCGTCCCCCGAAGCACCAGGAGGATCACCGTTCCCTGCCCAGTCTGCAATGCAGCCAGCTCGGGTAAGGAGGACAGAGCCCCTAACCCCACCGCACCACGTGGGGGACAGTAGGGGCCAGGGACCCCACATTTCCCCGGGTCACACCACGAAACCTATCCCTCTTACAAGGGAGAAGGAGGAGAGGCTCCCAGGGGCTGGGGACATGCAGCATCATGCCACTGCAAGGCTTCTGCAGTGGGTGCAGGATTCAGCTCCCTCGGCAGCAGCAGGCAGGGATCAGGCAGCACCCAGTCCTGCCTCTGGGATCGGAGGGGGTGATGCCAGCATCTCCCCTCCCCGTGCATGTCCCCGCTGCCCTTGCCTGTTGCCAGTTAGCTGTGGAGCAGCCCAGCCAAGCTCAGTGGTGAGGAGCGTGGCAGGGCTTGGATTTCACATGGGCACTGTCATAGCTCCCAGTGACAAGGAATTCACCTGCCCCCCATCGGAATCTAACAAACCCCTGCCCACAGGGAAAGCAGGGCAGGCACAGACCAAGAATAAAGGCAACGGCTCATGAGCCATCAAGGGTGATGTCTCACAGAGAGCTACACTCAGCGCAGACCAGAGGCAACTTAACATGCCCTCAGTTAGGGAATCCTCCTCCACTGGGGTCGTGCTCAGTCCTCCACCTATGAACATCTCTAAGATCCCCCATTTTTCACCTTTCCTCCACTTATGATGGCTACAAAATGTTGGTTAACCTTTAACCCTGAATAATGAATTTCGCATCAGTGATACCCACCCCCTATGCAGGATCCATACTCTTCGGCTCCAGCTCACCCACAACCGCATGTCACAAATCAGCACAGCCAGAAAAGGAAGAGACTCTGCAAAAGCATGAAGAATTTCCCTGCCATTGGGAGAAGCATGCCTTTTCCCCAATGCTGTCTCCTGCCCTACTGAACCTTTTAACATTGCCTTTAATGGTGATGTAGTGGGTAGAAAACCTGCTGTAACCAGTTTATTGGGTGGAGAGGGGCTGATGGCACGGGGTTAACGTCTCAGCTCTACAGGGATACAAACCTCCCCCTGCACAGCAAAACAAAGGAAAACTTCCAGAAGGAATCCCTGAAGCAGTGTTTGCCGGGGATGTTGCAAGAAGTAAAGTAAGACAGGTAAGAAAACCTTTTAGTGTTTGTGGCTGAGGAGAGAATGAGGTATGTGTAGGGTAAATTTGTACTGCGAGCCACTTTTATTATCCCCATCGCTTGGAATACACAGCTGTGATTTATAGTGATGCCTCTGGTGATGGGTGTAAATCCCCTAGACTGACTGAAGTGCCAGTGCTGTCAATTTGACTCAGCCACAATTACAGGGATTTGATATCTAAAATACCACTGCGTTTCTTGGTCCCTTAGAAAGCCCACAGCAAAAAAAAAACCACACTTGAAGAGATGGTGTGTGTGTGTGCATATGTGTGCATGCGCATGCTGTTTGCTGCTGCTGCCCTGAGATGAGTTGCATTTCAAAAAGAAGCAGCCAGAGAGGTGACTTAGGTTTTTCCATTGACCACCAAGTCTTAGCATCACTGTTTGAAACAAACTTTATTGCAACAAAGAATTAAAAATAGTACATCTGAAAGAGTCGCAGAGTGCATGTCATTAAAGAACTAGTCAGAAATCACAACTCAAGCAAATTGTGTACAATTGGAACAGAAAGTTTTATTAAAACAATTGGAAATCAAACTCAATTTTTCCTTGTTTGTTTAATTTTACCATAATCGCGGATTGTGTATTTACAGTCTTCGCCTCTTGTGGTGAAGGTTCTGCTCAGGGTGGGGGGCTAGGAAGAAGGCAGGGATGGGCAGGGAGGAGAGATGGGTTTCAAAAGCTAACAAGATGTGAAAGTTTTCCAGAAGAAGTTCTTGCAGCCCGCTTTGCGTTCCCGGGGCGCCAGAGCGGGGTTTGAGTTAGCCGAGCGCTCCAGCTCCAGTCTCACTTCATCCTGCTCAGCCCCTCGGGACAAGTCCTCAGACTCCAGGGCTTCATTTTCTGTCTGGCTTGGCTCTGAGAGCAGTTCTGCCAAAAAGTACTTGGCCAGTTCCTTGGGGGACAAGGGAGAAAAAGACAGAGAGAGAGACCACAATTACTCCTTGGCTTTTGGGGCTCACCACTCTGTTCCTCTAAGATACCTTTGTGCCCAGATTAGCGACATGCCAGGACTCTGGAGGAGAAGGGGAGCCCTGGCTTTCCAAAGAGCCCAGCCCAAGAGCTGCTGCGCAGCAGCTGTGCCTACGGCATAAAGCGGAGCAGAAGGGCACTGACATCTACCTGGTGTGGGGAAGAGATTGCTGTTGGCCGTGGCAGGGAGCGAATTCACCCTAGCCCCGCACCGCCTTCCCTTCCCACTGCTCCAGCACACCGTGCCAGGCTCAGCAAGGCTGCTGCGAGGCTGCTGCTAAAGTGACACGGGAAAGGTCTTTGGGTGAGCTCACAGGGGAGGCTGAGGTGGGTCACCCTCTCACTGGGGGTCACTTTTTCTCTTGTCCCTCCAAGACCTGGCTGTCTCCTTGCATGGATGAGGACATCCTCCTGCTGCACCTGGGCAGCTGCCTTGGTTCAGTGCCCTGGATAAGCCCCAGAGAGCTTTGGTGGGGGCTCTGCCCTCTGCAGTGGCTGCTCCTCATCCCCTGCCAGCAAGCACCCAGCTGGGCTGGGCTGAGGGGTGTCTCCCCTTGCCACCCACAGCTGCCCAGCCTGTCACTGGTTCAGCCCTGGCAGGGAACTGGGGAATCCGTCAGGGAATCGGGGTCTGAAGCAAGCAACTGAGGGTCTGAAACAGGGACGCTGGGAAGGTCCAGTGAGAAACTGGTGCTCTATACTGAGGGTACTGGGGTGTCCAGCGGGGAACTGGAGTGATCTGCAGCAGGAAAGCTGGATGTATGCAGTAGGGGAGCCAGGGGCTCTTCTTGGCGAAATGGAGGGTCTGCAAGAGGAATTCAGGGGGATCTCTGGAGGAGGAAGGGGGGGTCTGCAGCAGAGAAGTGTGGGTCTGCAGCAGGATGGCCGGGGTACCCAGTGGGCTGCCCGAGGGGTGGCCGGGGCCGCCCCGTCGCGGGGCTCTCACCTGCTTCCCGGCGGCGGCAGCCAGAGACTTCTGCAGGAACTGCCGGAGCCGCGGGTCCGAGGGGGCGGCCGAGACGGTGCCGAGGGCCAGGGCGATGGAGAGCAGGGCCAGGGCGCACTGCAGGCGGCACGACAGCATCTCGCCGGCGGGTCGGGCACGGAGAAGCGGCGGCGGGGAGGCGCTGACGGCTCCGCTGCGGCTCGGCTCCGGCGTTGGGGATCTCCTCGCCGCCCTCCGCCTTTATAAACCCTTCTCCTGACGTCAAGGCGGGGGCGCCCCCCTCGCCCAGAGCCGCCGGGGGAGGGTCCCTGCCCGGGACCGGCGTGGGGGCCGGGACCGGGGATGCTCCGCTCTGCGCGGGGCCGGCCAAGCGTCTGCGGTGCCCCCCGAGTCCCCCCCTCCGGCCGCCCCCGGCCCCCGGCGCGTTTTGCCCCCAAATCCCCGCCCCTCCGGAGCTGCCCACCCTGCTCGTCGCTCTCTTCTCCGCAGCCGCAAGCCCCTCGGCGCGGCGATGGGGGGTCCCGGCTGTGCGCCGCCCGCCCCACGGGTCTGACCCACGCCGCAGGGCTAAGCCCCCCAGCAGTCCCGGTGCCTAAGCCCCTCGCCCTAGCGCGGCTTCCCGCCCCGTCGGGTAAGAGACGGCTGCAGAGTCCGGGGAGCTGGAAAGGGCCCTGTTAAGGGCGGATTCACCCCCGGCTCCTGCAGGGAGTGGGGAGCGGGGGATGCTGAATTGCCCCTGGGGGTCCTTTCTGCGTTCCCGGCCCCTGCGGGGCTCTCCGGCACTGGTCCTTGCCCAGACCCTCCCCACGGCCCCGGTCAGCTCCACCGGCCGTCGGGCCAGCTCCACCGGCAGCCGGCAGCCTCCGGGGAGAGCGGCCCCGCTCTGCGATAGCTTGGCAGTTCGGGGACAAGGTGACAAATCGGTGGCTCGGTCAGGGCTCACAGGTCCCTGGCTGAGCCTGCAGGGACCCGTCTCCGTCCCAGGGTCACTGGACCTGCTGGTCCCACGGGGGATGCCCCTGTCCCACAGGCATGGTCAGTCTCTCCCACTCCTCCAGCCTGTCACCATGAGCTGGCTGATGCCCACGCCAGGCAAAGCTGCTGCAAGCCTCTGGCCCCTTCAGCCATCTCCCCGCTGGCAGGAGCAGGGCAGGGTGTGCAAGGGCTCTGCCGCTGCCCAGAAAAGGGGTATCAGAGTCTCTCCCCCATCTTAATTTCCAGCTGAGGAAAGTCAAAGACTTGTGGGAACAAGGACCCAAGTACTGCTCAAAGGTCTCCAGAAATCTTAAAAAGGATGTTTTATGTCAAATTAATGTGCCTTCACCCTTTTTAACCCTGATGCTTATGGCTGGGTTCTCTGAGGCTGGGCTGGGACCATGGACCAAGGTGTGGCTGCTCTGCTTTACAGTCCAGCAAGAGGAATCTTGCTGGTCACTCATTCCAGTCCAGGCAGACCTCTGGTTGAACTGGGACTGCCCTCCCTTCGTGGTGCCTCCCTTCCTTTGTGCAGACATTCACAGCCACACATAGCCTTCAACCTCTGTGTCCTCCCCAAATTATGGTGCAAAATTAATTACATCCATGAGAGAAGAAATCTTCATTTGTAGCCCAGGAGACCCTGTGGGTTGGGTTGACTTGTGCTGCTTTCACAGCCAGCTTTTCCTCAGCTGCCTGACCTGAACGAGGCCCAGCCCTGCACTCCTGGGACTCTATCTGCCTTCTAGCACTGGTGTTGCTATGGGGGAACTGGTAGAGAGGGGTCAGCCCCTGCTCTGGTTTAGACACATTCCCTTGTTTCAGGCACAGAACACAGCCTCCTGCCAAGGCCAACAGGAGTCATTTAGACCCAAAAAGAGCAGATTGGCTCCTTGACCACGACCCCTAGAGCTTCTCTCTCCACCATCTCTCTGTGCTATCGTCTGAACCAGCATCCCTCCTTCAATCAAAGAAACAAAGCTAGTCCTGGGCATGGCAAATGGCCAAGGCAGCAGATGCCAGGACATCAGACCTATCCTGGCCCTCTTGCCTGCCTTTAAGCGAGATTTCCCAGGGAGGGTTTCTCCCAGCAACAGTGATTTCCCCACTTCTCTGAGCTATGCCAGTAGCAGCGAGCTGGGCTCCCCCAGTTTACTTGCATTGGGAATAGACAGCTTTTGTAGCCCCCAGGCTCTCATCCCTGGCACAGCACAACCCAAAAGCAAGCAGCCGTCCAGCCCAGCACCCTTCTGTCACTGAGCTTGTCATCCCAAAGGGAAGGGGATGCTGGGAGCCCCCATCGCTCCTGAGCAGGGAGGAATGGCTACCAGCTCCCTGAGCTGCCACAGCTATGGATCTGTACTGATGTGCCACAGCAATCAGTTCAGCATCTATATTTCCCAGCATATAGCAATGGGCTGGAGTGCAGCCTTGGACTGCTGCATGGGATGGAAAACTGCTACATTTTGGCACTGTTAGGACCCATCTGTACACCAACACAGAGATGGGAACTGTAGGACCTGGCACAGTGCAGGAACAACCTCCTTGTTGTTGTTCCCCATCTTTCTTGTTTCCTGCCAACTTTATGTGGGGTCAGCAGGACCAAGACACATTTGATGGGATTTTGCAGAGGTGCAGAGCCTGGTCTGAGGTGGATGAGTTCTGGTTGGGCCAGTGGGGCTGTTTTTAGGAAGCCGATATGGTCATGCTGGCATAAAATGGAGGAAGATATTAGATTTGAGTCCTGAAGCGGTTTTGAGAGGCCATTCTTGATGCCTTGCTCAAATCCACACTGTTCAGCACCCCACTCTTTCCCAGCTACCTGCAGCACCTCTGTGTGCATGAGCCTAGCCCTACTAAAGACTTTCAGCCCAGAGCTGTTCCTTGCTAGCCCCTGTCTTCACCCATCCTTCATTTTTCATTTTAAGATCTATCCACCTCAGCTCTGCCCTGTCAACCCTCCCTGGCCACCTAGCCGTGCAGGACATCCTGCTGCAGAGCAAAAATCCCCAGCTGGGCTTCAGTCTAGGAGCAACATTGCTGCAGTTGAAGACAGGCTCCCTACAGTCTAGTTCCAGGCAAGCACAGACCCCCAGTCACATTGGGAATCCCTGGTTTTGATGGTCACTTTGGCTACTGTTGCCCTTTCAGCCACATGGGGACAAGGTTTGGAAGACCAGGCTGGCTCTGACTCCATCTCTCTGTGCAGCACTGGAGCTGAGTGGCTGTCACCCTCTTCCCCTCTCTACCTGGTGGAGGCTGGAGGGAGTACACTGATGTCCTTTAGCAACAGAAAAAATCTTACTGCAGGGAAATGTCTTGGATCTGTTTCACTGAATTTCAGAAGCTTACCCGATGAAAGCAAGGGTGTGCTCATCTGCTCTCTGGTCTTGTGGCTCATCAGAACATGACTTGGCTCCTGAGGCAGAGTAGCCTCAGGAAGGCTCTGACGTCCACCTTGGCTGTTTTCCTCTCTTGGGATTTGGCTGAAATTGTGAGGCTAGTGGAGGCAGAACCAGAGCCAGGGCTTTGGTGAGAACATTCCCCTAAAACCATCTCAACCTGTTTAAAGGAAAGAAACTGAGTTCCCATCAGATCTGAGCTTTGTTGATAGATGGAGTGTTGAATAGACTGAAGTTCTTTGTAATCTCAGGTAGTATTTTGCAGAATCATTCTGGTGTTCTTAATCTGAAAAGTTTCGATATTTCATTTCAAGGAAAATCTAAAGGAAAAATACCATTTAAATGAAGATAAAAACATGTGCTTTGGCTCAGAAAACCATCTTGTGCTGACCTGAAGGAACCAGCAATAAGGGAGTCCATCTACTCTGTACATCTTCGAACTGTCTCCTACTGGGGGATCCTGGGGAAGGGATAATGGCAGACCTCCAGATGTCCTTATGACTCTGGCACAGGCGTGGAAAGGCAAATAACTTGCAGATTGATTTACCAGTTCCCTCTCCCCCAGCTCCTCTATGGGATCAGTGTGCTCTGAATTTTTTTACGCTCATTCCCCAGCCAGAGAAATCCATCATCCGCTTGGCTGCGGTGAAGGCAATTCTGTTCCTTTCTTTCTGCCGCAGCGCTGCGGGGCATGTGGCTTTGCAGACGATTGAATTGCATTGAATTCCTGTGACTGCTTCCTTACCCCCACGTTTCCAGCTTGCTCCACAGATCCAGAGCAGTCCAGCAATGCCTGGGACTGTGCACAGGCTTCATGCTCAGCGCTGTACCAGCAAAGCGTGCCCTCTGCTGTCACCACGGCCGCAAGCCCGGCTCTCACTGCACCTTGCTTCCCTGGCCATCACCTACAAAATTCTCTCCATACTCTCTCTTTCATGAGCGGGACAGGTTTGCTATGTATGACTGCCTTGCCAGCAGAGAAAACCCCTTTTTCTTATATTCTAGCACTCAACCCGGTAGGTCCAAGCTGTGATCTGGGAGCCAGGGCCATGAAATCCCTCATCCTGGCTCTGGATATGCAGCTGGTGTTGCAGGGCAGTGAGGAAGCCGCCACAGCCGAGCAGCTCTTGCAGGTTGCTGAAAAGCTAATAGAGCAGGACCCTGCTTGCGGAGGGGTGGTGCTGCCCCAGGAGATACAGATGAGCGGAGGAACAGCAGTTGCTTATGCTTGAGTGATAATGAAAAACAAGAGCTCAACAAGGGAGAGAAACTCCTGCCGAAGGGTACCATGCATCCCTGGGACAGGCCATGAAGAGAGCGGTGGTGTCAGGATTGCACGTGGACTTGCCACAGACCTGAAAGGTTTCTGAATTAAACGCTGTTTCTATAGCAAAACTTGGGCACAAATCCAAAAGAATTGGACTCTCCATTAATTACAGGCCTCTGGGATTTCTGCTTCAGGTAACAAAGTCAGAGGGGAGCCAGGCTGTGGAGGTTCACAGAGGAGGGATTCTGCTACCTAATTTTTGTAATGTCTTTGTCTAAAAGCCCAAGCTATGTTCAGGAATTCTGGTGCTGCTACCTGAGATTCTTTCCTAGTTTCAGCCTCCTAGGGTGCTGCCATATCATCTGTAGGGCTGAAAGGAGATGCCTTGGAGTCAAACAGGGGACAGATCAGCACAAACCTGTGCAGGAGCAAGGGGGAACAGGATGAGCTAAGAGAGTACTGGGGTATTTGCCTCTACTGCTACAATGACTACTAGGAACCACGGATGGGGCAGTGTTAGGGACTGCACAAGCAGATGCTGGCCTGTGCTGTAAGGAGTTACTAGCATAAGGCAAAAGGTGATGGATACAGATGGGTGAGCACATGGAATTATGAAATAATGCAGGGCTCTGCTTTCCACTCTGTGTAACTCCCCTCTATAAACACCAGCTCCACAGCAAGAGCTTGGGCCTCCCTTCCTTCCAGCTGTGACACTGGCCCCCTCTCAGAGAGGCCAGGCCAGGAGGCTCCAGGTGGCCACAGGCAGTTGGGTCCCACCCCATGAACAGGCACGGTGCATCCCAGTGGCACAGGATCCCGCCCGTGGGATCACAGTGGCTCTCAGGCTGCTCCTGGCCAGCTGGGGCTGCAGCTGGTCCTTCCCCACAGCAGATCCACACCGGTGGGGACGGGCTGGGCCTGGGGACAAGCTTCAGCCAAGCACCTGCCTCTGCCTGCAAATCTTATGGAATCATGGAATTGTTTATGTTGGAAAAGACCTTTGAGATCATCGAGTCCAGCCGCTAACCCAGGACTACCCAGTTGACCTAAACCGTGTCCCTCAGCATTTCATCGACGTGTTTTTTAAACACCTCCAGGGACGGTGATTTCCACCACCTCCCTGGGCAGCCTGTTCCAATGGGACCATCCTTTCAGTGCAGAATTTTTTCCTAATATCCCACCTAACCTGGATTAGCCGGCACAACTTGGGGCCGTTTCCTCTTGTCCTGCCGCTTGTTACCTGGGAGAGGAGACAGGCACCCACCCGGCTACAGCCTCCTTTCGCCCAGATGTTCTGAGCGACAGATGTTACGCGTCGGGCTGCAGCAGCTGGGTTCGGCGCGGAGCGATGTTGCTCGCGGACTCCTCGCCCAAACCCCGTCTTCGCTCGCCCCCTGCTGGAGGCCCGGCAGAAGGCAGCGGCGCCCTGAGCGCTCCGCGGCCCGCGGCGGGGGGGGGCTCGGCCCGGGGGCTGCTGCCGCCGAACCCTGCCTGGGCTGCCAGGACAAGCAAGAGCCGACCGTGCGGCTGAGCCCAGCCATGCACCCATCAAACCTCCACAACTTCGGGAAGTCACAGCCTCGGTGCCTGCATTTAAGCCTTCCACATTCCAGCGTCGTTTTCACTCCGCACAGGTTTGTCCGTACCAAAACCAGGCGCAAGGAGGATCGGTGGGTGCAGCAAAAGCTGGGTCCCGGTGGGTCACAGCATCACTGTGGGTATCCCCCATCTGCCCTCGTCCCGAGCCCTGCTCAGCCCCAGGAAACCTGAATCCCAGGCCGAGAAGTAAAATGGGGAAGGAGTGGGCACTGGGGCGAGGGTTGTTTTTTAGATTGCAGAAGAAATTTGAAGGACAGGAAAACTCGACAATATCCCCCATCATTGGGCAGGGTTTATGTGGGAGAAGGGGGAGATGGGTACCAAAAGAGCTGCTCAAACAAATTCGGGAAGCTTCCTGGGAACCAGCCAGTTTATCGGTTTGGTGGTGACCTTTCTTCTGAGTCTTGGCAAGAGTCAGACCCTGTACCTGGAGCCAGGTTTTCAAAGGGCAGATATCCCGGCGGTGCTGACACAGGCAGGCCTGGCCAGGTCAGGGTTTGTGGGCTCTGCAGCCATAAAACTCGGTAGGGCAGCTCTGTGTGTGCCTGCTCCCTTGCCTCTGCAAAGCACCATCCGTGCTGAGCAAAGCTCACTGGCAAGGGCTGGCTGTGCCAGATGCACGCAGACCTCTGCCCTGCCAACAGTAAGAGAGCGACTGCTAGTGCTTCAGCTGGATTGCCTGGAAAAGTTGTGACATCATTGTTTAAAAAAAAGTATCTGTCAGGAGGAGGAAACACAGCCATGATCCAGGAAAATACACTATTTATTTTGCAAATGCAGCTGAGCAAGTCAATGGGAAATAGAGGTCGTGGCTACGCAACCTGCTTGTCTGGGGCAAGCGGGGCTGTCAGCCCAGTCCACCCACTTCCAACAGTGACAACTGCAGTAATCAGAAAAGTAGCGAGCTCAAAGACAGGCAGCTCTGGTCAGAGAGGGGAGAGACCTATGTATGTGTGTCAAATGAGGACAGTATATATGTCAAAACACCATCATGAGTACAACCAGCTTTACTAAACATTAAAAACCCACCGGGGAGAGGTGGAGAGGGGAAGCAAGTGAGGCAGCAAAGTGGAAAAGCATGTTTTTGCTATTCCCAGTGCTCAGGCAATGCCCCATTTGTTGTCATTTTTACCCTACCCTGTGCCCAACACGAGTAAGCTGGTGAGGGCTGGTGCTGGGTTCAGCCGGGCTGAGCAGTCAGTGGGATGCACCAGCTCTGCGGGGTAAGAAATCGGCTCCTGCCCCGGGAGGATGCAGGTGACAGGACCTCACCCCACAGCCAGCCTGCCGGCTGCCAGGCAGCCCCCCCGGCTGCCTGAATCAAAGAGGAGGAGGAAGGGGAGACTAGCTCCAGCTCAGTGCTCAGCTCCTGCTTTTTGGGGGCTGCTTCATGTGCCAGGCGATCTGGTCCGCTGGGAGACAGGCCAGAGGAGCTGGGGGCCTGCAAAGCAGTACTGCAAATTGGCTCCCCCCTTCTTGGCGTTTCCCTCCCACGCAGGGCTGCTTTGGTTGTCCCGTGTCCACCTTTGTCCCGTGGTGCATTGAAAAGTCCATCCTCCTCTTCACCTTCAGCTCCTCCTTCCTGCAGCCTCTCCTGACCCTGCAAACAGGTAGGCTCTCCCCTTGCAGCTGGTGTTTCCTAGTCCCCTCACTGTGAATCACTCCCCAAGCTCTGCACCAAAATTATCCATGAGGTAATTTAACTAAAAATGAAACATACCATGTACAGCTCAGACCCTACCTCGGGCCATGCTGAGCAGTGCCCGAGCTCCACACTGGTGCTGGTTGTAGCCAGTCCTGCCTGGGTAATTCAGAGCAGCTTTTTGAATGAGGCTCTTAGTTTTTTTGCAACCAGTGAGCCCTCACCAGCAATGAGCTGCTGGGTTGCTTGCACAGCTCACGAGGCCTGATCACCCTATGGCTTCACCCCTCAGCTCTGCACAGCCACCCAAATGGACCAAAGCATCTCCTCTCACTGCCGCAGGAGAGCAGGGGGACTCCTCAGCTTTAGCCTGCAGCAAGCGTGCAATGGCTGGGAGGCCAGAGATGATGTTGGTCAGCGAGTTCCTGGAGGGGGTTACAGACCCTGCTCCACCAAACCATTGCACAAAGTGGTGGAACTGGCAGCTTCTTGCAGCCCGAGGCTCTGGAAAGTGAGAGGAACAGCAGGCAGCCTTCTTCCCTGAGTGATCCTGGCAATTGCATTGAGTTTCCAGGAAATATAAATAATCACCCGGCCATCTGGAACCGGCCCTGGGCTGGTCAGCAAAAGGTCCCTCCCAGGCTCTGCCCTATTTCCGCAGTGCGAGTGCATGAAGTATCAAGGAGGTGGCACATGGGAGAGTCCCCACTGGGCTGCAGAGCAGGGAGCTTGAGGCTTGCTCCCACCTCAGACCAGGGACCATCTTCACTTGACCCTGGAAGAAGCCCCTGCCCGGGTGCTCAGCCCCTTCCTAGGGCACCAACTGGCCTTCAAGGTGCTGAAGGACAGGCAAGAACAGACCCCTCTCACTCCATCATACTTCACTTTTCTTCATTTTATTCTTTTATTTGTACAGCTATATTTTACAGAACGCATTAATGCAGTTTAGACACAGCCCAAACCCTGTCTCCCGAGATTGTTTATAACACAAGCATGTAAAATAAGACAAAAAAAACCCCAAAACCAAAAAAATAAAAAGAAACATTCCCCGATAGAGAATTCCACCAAAACTTCTTTCGCAACATCAGGCTGTACCTTGAAGAAACTGAGCTCAATATAGTCCATACATTGAAAACTTCCATTGAAAAGAAAGGCACCGTGCGAAACCACATGTTACATATATACAGACTGAGAACTAGAACAAAAAAAATTACACTTTATTATTATTTTAAATTCCTTCTGCAGCTTTGTTGGTTTAATACACACTTTTTTGTAAATTGTAAACCTTCACTTGCAAAAAAATACAAATACACTGATGCATTTAGACAAAATATTTTCTTACTTGTACAGATGCAATACTTTAAAATATCTCCTTAAGTGCTCTATCATAATAAAGATTCTCAGAGTGGCTTCTGCCTGCAGAGTCCAACTGAGCCTTTAATGCATTTTATATATTTTTAATATAGCTTTTTTAAAGGTCTATATATATTTATTTTATATATATATTTATATATTTATATCTATATATATTTACAACTCTGCCATAGATTCCTTCACCTTTGGTTAAAAAAGTTAAAGCCCTCTCTTTAATAGCATACTTTCTTTTTAAAAGAACACACATTTTGCATACAAAAGAAAAAATCTGTTCCCATAAATCAACATTACATTCCTCATCTTCAAACGGCAAAGGCTGTGAAGGTTAGACTCCAGAGTTTATCAACACTCCACTGCACAGACATTTAAAATGACTATTTTTATTTTTTTATGTTTTATATACAGTAAGATCTGAATAATTTTATTTTTCTTTTTGTTTCACATAACTGGGAAAAATAAAACCCGTGTATTTGTAATTTTTTTTTTTAGGTTTCTAATGTTTTTCCACCTATCTGTACTATGGGTTTAGAGGCACTCCATCATGTGATGAATTTTTCTTTTTTTTTTTTTTCTTTTTTCTCTTTTTTCCCCCCCTCCTTTTTCTTTTAAAGTGTTGCAAGTATCCTTTGGACAGCTTCTCCCCTCTCCCGCCCCAAGGTGACCTCCTCCTGGGAAATCCTCTGCCTTCAGCAGGCCTTGGGGAGCTCCGGAGGCACCTCGCTCGCGGAGATACGGTACTGCACCTTGGTGTTGGTGATGGCCCCGTGCTTCTGCCGGAGGTGAAGCCGCAGCTGGCTTTTGTGGCGGAAATGCAGGTTGCACTTCTCACACTGTGGGGCGAGAGGCAAAGGCAGAGGGGGTGAAACACCATGGCAGGGGGCACATCCTTCCCTTCAGGGTGGGGGTCCTGCAGCAAATACCTGTCCTCTGCCCACTACCCCAGGATGCTGCGCCCATTGTATCAGTAGATGAGGGAAAAGTGGGAACGTGGTGGGAGAAGCAGCACCTGGGGGCACCCCATCCCAGGCTTTCAGCAGCACATTCCAGTTTATGGGATGCACAAAGGCTGAGGTCCCTTAGGAGAGGACCCTGGCTCCAATGGACATAGCACCAAGCTCCTTATCTAGATGCTCAAACCAGCTAAAGGGCTATTTTGGGAGCGGCTTTTGACCCCTGCCAAGCTGGATGGCTCCAGGGGGATGTTTGGATGAGAAGCTGTGCTCCAATTCCCTCTCTAGCAGACAGGGAAAGCCAGAAAACCCTCAGCAAGGAGCTGGGAGCCCCCAGGGCTGCAAGCAAGGCAGGGTAGGCTTCTTGCTGGGCACAGGTACCACTGACATGGAGAACCTCAGGCCAGGCTTTCTGCTCCTTTCTCCCATCCCTGCACACAGCGGGTGGCTGTAATTTAAGCCACAGCTATTTGGAGAAGTGTGACCTTCTTCCACATAGGGTGGAAGAAAAGAAGAGCAGCTAAGACGCACCCAGCCTGGGTTGCACGTCAGTGTTTCCAACGCAGCCGCTCATGACAAAATACATCAGCATCGGCTGATGCATGAGAGGGGGACCGGACACAAGGAGCAGGGATGTGACCTTGGTGTGGGGCATCACGAGGCTGGTGACAGGCACTGGGGTGCTGCAACCAGCCCATGAAAATGCCCCAGCGCCCTCCCAGCCGCCAGGTTTGGCAGCCTCTTCTTCCAGCCCTGGCTGAGAGCTCCCACCAAAAAAACCCAAAAACCAACCAAACAAAAAAACCCCAAAAATCCCAGGGTCACTCACATGATACGGTTTCTCTCCTGTGTGGATTCGAAGGTGACTTTTGAGGGTCTGCAGGTGCCGGAAGCGTGTGCCACAGATCTCGCAGGGGTACGGCTTCTCACCAGTGTGAATGAGCACATGAGCACGGAGGTGGGCCACCTAGAGAGAGCAGCTCTGGGTGAGGACAGCCCCAGGGATGAGGGCATCCCACCGGGACCAAGGACATCCCAGCAGGAGTGGGGTTCTGTCCAGATGTCTTTTTTTGTCTACTGGGTTATAGCTGGGAGCCAGGCCCACATGTGTCTGAGGTCTGATACCTCCAACCCTTCACAGCAAATTGAGGAGAGGAGCTTAAACCAGCCATCAGGCTTTCTACTAAGCCAAACTGGCCCACACAGACCTTAAGGCCCCTATTTACCCACACCACCACAGCAACAGCTGCCCAAGGCAGCGAGCGTGGCCCATCAGCCTCCTCCCTGCCATGAGGCATCACCAGTCTTGAGCAGGAGGTCCGGCCATGTCCCACCTCCCCAGGCACTGCAGGTCCCAGAGGCCACATGCACCTGGACAAATCTGGCCCCGCAGGTCTCGCACTTGTAGGGTTTCTCTCCGGAGTGGATGCGCGTGTGGGTTTTCAGGTTGGCCGGCCGGTTGAACTGTGCCCCACAGATGTTGCAGCGGTACGGCTTTTCTCCTGCAGAGCCCAAAAGAAAGGGAGAAGGGTTAGGTACAGGTGTGCTCAGCCCCCATGATCCGTTACATATACATATACATGTATACATATATATATATATATATGGCACTCCCCAAAGCTAAGTCTTCAGGCGCCAGACCCCATGGCATAGAGCACTAGCCCTGACTCCTGTCCCTTTTGGAGGTGGCTGCGGACATTGGTCAGGGCAGCTCAGGGTGTCCCCAAGAGCAGGGTGAGCTCAGGAGGGCCCTGGGCACTGTGGGTACCTTTGTCTTTCTTGGGTTGGGAGAGGCAGCCTTCAGGGCAAGAGAGAAATTTGGACATCTCTGCCAGTGAGGATTAACAGCAGCAGTCCTCCTGGTCCCAGGACAGCAGCTGGCACCTGCATCTCCCTAGAGCCGTCAGTGGGCCGTGCAGGGCCACACAGGTGCCTTCAGGCTCCTCACGGTCCCCAGCATGTCCTGCCTCAGCCATTTGTCACCTCTTTAGAGGAGTAAAAAGAGCTGATAGAGCGGAAAGCTCTTTTTGGAAGACACTCAGTTTTTGGAGGTCTCCTGGAAAACACCCAATAACCCAGCTCCCAGGTCAGCTACAATCACTGCTGCTGCTGGCTCCCGGTGATGTGGGGAGCTGCATAAAGGTTTCAACTAGTTTCTTCAGGCTTGTTGAAGATGGGCTCAATGGGGAGTGAGAAGCAGCCATACACCTTTCCCTTCTTGCCTTTTTCTTTTGTTTCCAGGCTTTGACCACATGCACCCTTGAACCCTGCCCTGGCACTTGTGTCATCTCGTTCACCTGTGCAGCCTTCCTGGAGCTCAGCTGAGAATGCAGGGAATTCATGTCTAATTCAGTGCAGCAGCACTGAGCTGTCAGCCCAGACTTCCCTTCCCCAGCTAGCGAACTGGCTGTTAACATGTTAAGCATCAATAAAAGCACGAAAAAAAAATCCCTAGGTTTGTCAGCAAATGGCTAAACCCTTAATATCCCCTTCCTTTCTCAGCTTTCATTGTGCTGATTCAGAGTCCATCCATTCACAGATTTTCCCATCAGCAGAGTTTCTGCCAGGCTAGATAGGATCTGGATTTCTAGGATGCAGGGGAAAAAATATCCCAGACTTCTCCCTAAATGTTCTGGTTATTTTTTTAAGTTTTCTTTTTTTTTTTTTTTTAAATCTATGACAAGGTAACCCGGAGGCCATGCACCTGCTCCCAGCTGTGCATTTTTCAAGATGCCTTTAGAAACAGTGATGCCCAGCACCTGACAGCAAAGGAGCTTGAGCTCCATCCCTGCTGTGAGGCCAGGCAGCATCTCTTGCCATTCCCAGGTTTGGTGCTCTGCCCAAGGGCTCCCTGGCAGTGCCAAGAAAAGCACCTTGCTCTTCCCACCAGGGACAGCTTGTGTCACAGAACAGGGGATGCTACACCTGCAACAAAGCCAGCCACAAATGCTCACATGCCCAGCAACCCACAGCCTCCCCAGTAAGCTGTCCCGGTGGCCAACACTGTACCTGTGTGGACGGTTTTGTGGCTAGCAAGGTTGCCCTTGTAGCGGAAGGAGGCCTGGCAGCGGTCACACTTGTAGGGCTTGTCACTGTGGACTTGCAGAGAGTGTCTTTTGAGAGAGGCTTCCTCAGAGAACCGGCAGTCACACTCATTGCAGAAGAAGGCTCCATTCTCTGGCAGGGCAGAGAAGAGAGCAATGAGATGGGCAGTGCATGGGCCAGCTCCCCGATAGGCCATGGGATGGGTCTGGGATGGTGGAGAGGGGCAGCCAGAGCAAGTGGTGGAACAACAAGCTGAGTGCAGGTATTCATGGTCAGAGCTCCTGACCTTCACCTTCTTGTGCACACAGCAACAACATGCATGATTTGAGAGTGCAGTCACCATGAGCCATCCCTCCTTCAGTGCAACACAAGCTGCTTCCAACAAGCCAGCATCTCGTCCGGACATCTTTCAGAGAGGTCCATAAAAACACCCAAGTTATCAGGCATCCTCCGAAAAATGGATGCTCTGCTCTGGAGCACCTCCAGAACCTTTAGAGGTCTCAAACCTTTACATGTACAGATGTCTTCCCTGACCATGGGAAGACCATCATCATCTGAAGCGCAAGGTAGGTCCCCCCAGTAGGAGGGTGTGTAACTCTTAAACACTGTATGCAGCTTTGAGCATCACCAGTGGGGTTCCCTCTGTGGATCTCTGCCCATACCACAGGTGACAATTCTGCATTCCCTCTCCCTGAGCTACAGGCAGATGGGTGCACAGATACTTGTCTCTGGGCTTGTAGAGTTTTGCAACAAGATTGCAAGCCTCATTATCTGCATTTCTCCAGATGTGTGCACTGGGCTCCCTGATAATGAAGATGATATGACGGATGCATGAGACACACCATCTTGCCTAATCCCCATTAGGGTCATTACATCTGCCAAGCTTGTTCTCCTGTGGTTCTGGTGGGGTGGGGTGCACTTTGTTTCCTGTCTTCAGCTGCCAAGTTTGCAGCCGGTGACTACCTCCCTGCACAAGGTATCTGGATGGTGCTGAGGAAGGGGAGGAAGGAAGCAATTCCCATGTGCGTGTGTCCCTCACATGCATGCACACAGCTGGTTAGCCAGTTAAGAGGGGACTGTAAAGCACCCTGGGATCCACCAGCATCAGGGACAAGTCTGAATTCCCACTTGGACACTGGGTGGATGGGTGCCCAGACTGCAAAGCCCTCTTGCCTGCTATTTGAAAAAGGTGACCAGGGATGCAAGACTCACCGCAGCTGGAGTCAGAGTATTCAGACTGGGTTTCCCCCATCTCCTCTCCAAAGTTTGAGCCAGGGGTATGAAGGCACATCTCAGCATGTTGTGGGGACTGGCAGCCACAGGAGCTGCACTTCGACGAATGCATGTACAGCGGGGACTGCCCTTCGCTGCTCCGGGGGGACCCATCCCGGGACCTGTGGAAGGACAGCAACGCACACAGCCGTGAGAAGGCTCTTGCTGTGCTTGAGCTACTGAGCCCTTGGTTGCACCCTTCCAGACACGAGGGACAGCCATGTTTTATGGGGACACTTTTGTGGTGAGATGCACAGCATAGCCCTGATCAACAATAGGTCCCTGAGCCTCAATCCTTCAGGTGCCCATTCACCAAACAACCTCAAAGTTCTCTAGAAACATCCAGGTCCAGAGGCCAGCGTACTGTTCTCCGGTAGTTTGGCTGTTCCAGCGCTTACAGCCAAACAAAAGCCTGAAGCACAGGGAATCTGGTGAAAACCAGGGAGGGCAAATCCAGGCTTCAGAAACCTTCCAGAGCTGCCAAAGTGAGCCAGGGATTCCTGACTCAATGTTCCCAATTCCATTGCCAGTCCAGGCTGGAACCGCTACGGTGGGGACATCTGGCACCCAGTTGATGTCACTGGCAGTGCTCCACCAAATGCACAGGCTTCCATCTGCTCACGGCTGGAATCCCCAGCCCAACGCTACAGGTATTTCACACACTTCCAAACCCTCAGCAACAATGCAGGGAGTCCCGTCTCTCGGCGGGATGGGGTCGGGGGGTAGGGGGGTGCAGATCTTCTTACCTGTTAACGATATTGTTGAGCCTGCTGGCTTGCGGGATAGTAGAGTCTTCTCCATTCACGCTTATCTTGGTGGGGGATTGCACGTTGAGATGCTCCGGCTCCATGGACTGCTGGCAAGTGGACATGGGCACGTAGGTGCGAGGAGAGAGGGTTCCCATCTCATTCTGGTCAGCACTGTTCTTGCTTGGTGTTCTGATTGAGAGAGTTGAGGACGATGAACTTGTACTTCTTCCAGTTGCAGGCTTTGGGGTCTGTGGGGCTCTTGGTGAAGAGGGAGCTGGAGTTCTGACTGATGCGGGCATTCTTGCTGCTGCTGGACTCGGTTGGTGAGTTGGGCTGACAGTCTGACTTCTGGGGGCTCTGGGGGCTGATGAGTCCCTTGCGGTCCAGGGGGGTGTTGGTAGGCTCAAAGTGCTGGCTGATCTCATCCTCTGAAGAGGTCCGCTCCTCCTCTTTGGCCACTTTGTCACAAGAGAAATAGGGATTGTTCCGGATCGAAGGGACAACAGGTTTGGGGCCAGAGGCTACGCTGTAGTGCATGTCGCTCCTGGCTTCTTCAGCAGCACCTTCTTTCGGAGCGTAGATGGTAGCATGGCACATGTTGGCCGAGATGTCGGTAATGGTTCTCATGTACTCGGTGGGGATTGTCCTGGAGCTGTCGCATGGCAGGATCCGCTCCTTGGGGAAGGAACCTGCCCTTGAGAGTTCAGAGAGAGGCATCCTCATCTCCCGCAACTCATCATCCACAAGGAAGCTATTTAGAGGGAGAGGGCTGTATCCATGGTAAGAAATGGGGGATCCAGACAAACTATTGATCAAACCGGGTGCAAAGGCCCTCCCATTGCAGAGGGACCCATTTTGGAGAGGCATGCCATTCTCCGAGACATCTCTGCTCCGATAAGCCATCACCTCTGGGTGGCTCAGCATCCGTCCAGCCAAAAACTCTTCCCTTGGGGTCTTCACAGCAGACACCATCTCCGCTTCACTGGAACCAGGCAAAAAGGAGGGAGATGCAGTCATTTTCAGCCCATAAGGATACATTTGCAGATACTTCGTCAGTTCTGCCCTCTCACCCCCCAAACACACCATCCCAGGCTCTCCAAAGTTCACTCACGGTGCTTACCTAGACTTGACAAACCTTCGGCAGGTATCAACCACATGCTCCATCTGCAGGTACAGTGCTGTGGCCATCACGGCCATGATATTGTTCTCCCTCAAGTTCAGGCGGGATGTATACATGAAATCCAGGAGGATGCAAAACCCCTCAGGGTTAATTTCAGGGTCCAGGTTGATGACATTCAAGTTGCACTTGAGCTGGTCAGTGAAGATGCTGTAGAAGAGGCCACTGAAGAGAGGAGACAGGAGAGAAGACAAGTGTTATGACAATTCAGAGGAAAAAAAGGAGAATTTGTCCAAAATCCCTTAGCGCAGAGGGGTTTGTGAACGGGAAGGGAGGAGGAGGCAATTAGAAAATTCCCGGAGCTTCCCCCTTATTATCAAGCTTGGTTTTGCAGCTTAGTAAGCGTCTTCTGCACTGCACTTTTCCCAACTGGAACAGCCTGCTTTTAGATGTCACCTGCTCAACAACTCCCCATTGCCTCCATTTAGAAATTCCCCTTCTTTTTTTTTGTTGTTCTTACCACCACCCACCACCCCCTTCCCACTCTGATTCATGCCTTTCAGAAGCCTCTTGGTGCATCCACGCTTACTCTGTAACTGGGGCCGGGGGGGAGGGGGGGGGGCGGCGGGGAGAAAAAATGGAAATGTTGGCAAAACATTTTTCATATAGTCAAACCTCGGCTTTTTCAAATTTGTATATCTTGTCAGCAGGAGACTCTGGAAAGCATCTGCTGTAATTCAACTGGGCAATGGTGGGATGCTAATTAGTGTTCTCTAGGAAGCAATTCCAGCAATCCTAGGAGCTGGAAAGGGATTTTAGACCCCACCGTGTTTCGGAAAAAGAGCAACAAAGGTGGGTGCAGCCAGCAGCCTGGGAGCCAGGGAGGAATAGCTCTAAAAATAGCAGTGGCCAGGGACGCCGTGGTCACAGAGGGCTCACTCACCCTGGTGAGCACCCAGCCCTCCCTCCCCTGCCCTGTCCTGCCCCTGTGCAGCATTTGTGCTCTGCCTTCAGGGTGTGCCTCATGACTGCTGTGCTCCTGTTTGTCTCTGTGGGCCGTGCGTGGGCAACGTGGGCATGCAAGGAGGAGAAAGGCATGGGCATGCAAGGAGAGAGGTGTGGGCACCGCACTGAAGGCAAAAGTTCTCAGCTCTAATCCTATTACAGTTGCAAATTTCTTGGCAGCCCCTTTCAGTTCTGCTTCTCTTTCTGTCTCCCTGTCTGTAAACCTCAGGAGCCTCCCTGGGGCTGCAGCAGCATTCTGGTGGCCAAAGGCAGAGGGAGCAGGGAAGGGAGGCAGGGACAGGACCCTGCTCTCACCTGCAGGCCATCAGGACTGTTTTGTGGGCTCTGAACTGCTCCCGGTTCACAATGATGACAACATCGGTCAGGATATCCCGGCTCCTAAGGCGGTTGAGATTGAGGAGGACATCGCTCGCATGGCGGGTGAACTGGATGCAGCTATCTGCTGGCGAGGCCATCTTGAGTCTGCTCAAAACAGAAGGAGGAGGAGAATGGGAATGGGAGCTGCTGCCCTGGGACGTGCTCAGATGGCCAGCTGCCACTGGTAGAGACAGCACCAACTCCTTGGTGCCCAGGCAAACCGCCCTGCACCACACCAAGCGCCTGCCAGGCTGCTCAGTGAGGCGTCTTGGCTGACGGTGAGACCTGGCGTGTCTCAGTCCCACGTAACAAGCTGGCGGGCAAAGGCAACCAGACCCTCCTGAAGATTAGCTAACAGGCTCCTCTTTCTCCCTGCCTCACCCACGGTGGCTCCGCCCCAGCCCACTCCTCCCACCACCGCTTGGGTTCATCTCCATGAAGCTCCACACACAGCTTCCTAAGCCTTCTGATCTTCTTCAGGAGCCATCCCCTCACCCGCCGGCTGGCTGGCTGTAAATCCAGCCACGGGAATCAGAACAAGCCTTAAGGTCCCAACTGAGGCTGAAGGATTTCAACACCTGGAAAATCCAGCCCTCAGTGGAGCACCAACCTTCACCCACCAGCAAAATACCTTCCTGCTCCCGAGCGGTGGCCACTCTGGAGAAGACCTGTCCACAGTTTCCCAATAAATCGGTGGTGGCAATGAGGAGCAGAACTCATCTAACCTGCTGGGCTGCTACCCACACCACAGCCCAGTCTCTCCCCATGCGCAAGGCTTGGGTTAGTCGAAGAACATGAAGCCTTCCCCCAACACAACACCCGCTGACCCATCTCAGAGGTGTCCTCCCAACTAGCACCCAGGAGAGCCCACATCTCCCTGTGTCTGAAGTTTAGGCTGGAATGTGCATCCTCACTGTGAAATTCCTCCACAATCCACCCCCTCCCACAACCCTGACTCCTCCTTTTTCCCCAGCAGCATATGAACGTACGGTATTTTCTACAGAGCAGCTGCTCTCCTGAAAACAAATTCCAGCTGGGTCTAATGAAATATTTCATTCAATGTGGTAAAGGGAAGGGAGGGCTAGGAGGAAAAGCACAAAATTTAAATTTACATACCCAATGCCTCAATTCACAGTCCAAAAGTTTCTTTCAAACCTACAAATAAAGGCACAAGAAAACAATCGCCACATTAGCTGGTAATTATGAATTGGCTGTGGCAGGACACAAGCCTGCTGTTTTCACTCAAGTATCAGCTGGATAAAAGCTAAAGATAACAAACCTTCTACTCTCCAGTAAGGTTAACATTTGTTTCTTCGGTACAGTACGTTCTTATCACAACCACAGGCTTTGAGAATCCAATCATAGCTTCTTCCACACCCTCTAGCCCAAACCATGGGGCGGATGCCAAGGAGATTTTCATTTCCATGACTCAGGAACTTAAAGGCAGGTGGGGAAGGGAAGTCAAGCGAGAATTTTCTCACCACTTCTTTTGGAGGTAACTCTTCCCCTGCCAAGACTGAATTCCCGGCTGGTGCCACATTCAAGACCAATGCCATTATTCCCCAGCACCTTGTTAACAGGTATGACTGACAGAAACATCTGCTGCTACTCTGCTCAGAAACCTGGAAAGAGCCTGAATCCAGTCCTCCCAAAACAGTTACTGCCCTTCTATGAATATCTGTGCGCTCCAGACACCGGTGAAAACGCCCTGGGACGGGACCGCTGAACAGACTCGGGAGGATATGGGCGTCAAGCACCAAAGTGACTTGGCTAGGATTGCATAGGAAGCCAGTGCGGAGACGGGATGAAGACCCAGAACAAATGCCTTCCTCTGCCTGCTGTAAAAGCCTTCCCCTAAACCACAAGCTTTGTCTCCGTCTGCTGGCTTCACAGGCAACACTGCTGGGGGCAGCATGGCAAGGAAACCCAGGAGTTAACTGCCTTCCAGAACTCACACCATTACTCCCTAATTTACCTAAAACCAACAAAGACAACTGGCCCAGAACCAACGCAGGAAGAAGGTTCCCAGGCAGCCGCCCCCAGCAGGGAGAAGTACAATAAATAAGTGAACCCACAAACCCCCAAGACCATCATCACATTATTATGAGGATGTCCCCTAAAAACTGGATGGAGTCAGTAAGACTGCCAGAGCTTGTAAAGCCCATTCAGCCCCCTTGAGGACAAGTGTCCCCTTCCCTCTCGGATGCTCGGATCTGGAGCCCAAGTTCCCCTCACACTCCCAGAGACACTGGGATGGGATGAAGAGTGACGTTTAAGGCAAGGTATCACACACAAAACTCAGAAGGATGTCTTACAGCCCCTCCAGCCATCAAATGCAAATCTTCAGAGCCACTCTGAGCCTGGCTAGCTTAAAACTTTACGCACATACAAAAAGTGACTCATTTCCCAAATACTGCAGACTCTGACCTTTCTGTACGCACTTTCTGCCAGCTATCATCAATCGCCCAGCACACATCCGTGCGTCCAGATGAGCAAATATATGCATTTGGGGGCAGCTGGGTGGCATCCCCACCTCGGCTGTGCCAGCAGACGCGCTGCACCGGGCTCCCGGGGGCCTCACCCCGGTGTCACAGACACGGGGAGGGTGACCCATCCATAAACCAACAAAGTTACAAACTGTGAGATGAACTCTGCGCCCATGAGCATCACGTGAGAAGCTGCTGCTGTCGCCAAATTCCCTTACTCACAGTGAGGCTGCAGCGCTGCCTGGGGAGACATCCAGCTCCTCTCCCACAGCTGGACCCCAGCACAGCACCCACCCCACCCCCCCCCATCCCACTCCAAAATCACCCCTCCCCCAGGCTGTGCTGCTGCAAAGCCCACAGCCCCAGAGCCCAGCAGGTGTATCCCCAACAGCTCCCAGCTGCAGGATGTGGGCATGCAAAAGGGGAAAGGGACCTTCCTTCCCCTCACTCTGCAGAGCCAGGTTAACCCTGCCCTTCCCAGCCTCTGCACAGCACCAGCTCTGCACCCCAAACATGGGAGGATGCTCTGACCAGAGAAGCAGACAACAAGGAGCAGAAACCAGCGATGGGGAGCAGAAAAGACCACCACAGCCGAGCATGGTCTTTCACCATGCACACCCCCCCTCCAAAGCCCATGAGGCTCCCCCAGGCTCAGCTGGGGCCAGAGCATCACCCCAAGCCCCTGTTCCCACCCACTGCGCCCCAGTTTTCCTGCCCAGTACCTCACTGGTGTGAGCTCTCCAGCAGCACTCAGGGCTGCGCACCAGGGCTTGCTGTGCCCAGAGATGAAGGTCTGGGTCAGACGCAGGGCACATTTCGGGGGGTGGCCATACGGGGACCGCCACTGCTGCTGCCTTCCAGGAAGGCAATGGGTCTGCCCCAGCGGTTCAGGGAATGGCCCTTCCCCGCCGGCACCTCCCCGAGAAAACCCATTCCTGGAAGGGAGCCCCAGGGCTGGCTCTGCCCTCCCTGCAGCCGGCTCAGCAAGCACGGGGAGAGCGCACCTGCATGTGGGGACCCCCTCGCAGCTCCACCCCATGCAAAGGGAGGACCCCCCACGGCTCCCCCCACCGAAGGGCAGAGGGGGAGAACCAGGGACTTGCCCACCCCCACCCTCCCAAATACATCTCTGCCACGCACAGGGAAACCCTGCCATCCATCCACTCCCCCATTTATAGGGAATCCCTTCTCATCCATCCTCCTCCCCACTCTATGCACAGGGAGAACTCCTTGCTTCCCTGCCCCTCCATGCATGGGGGATACCCTGTGGTCTCTGCCCCCACCCATCCACAAATGCATAGTTTTTGGGGAAGGCATCGATGACTCCCCCTCCCTGGGATCACTCCCCCTCCCCTGTGCCCCCCCTCTCCTACCCCTCCAGAGCCCGCAGCGCCGACTCCCTCACATCACCCTGGAGGGTTGGCTGGGTACAGTCTCCCTTCCCCACAGCCTCATCCCACACAGTGCTCTGAAACTGCCCGCCCAGGGGAAGCTCCATCCTCCCCCTCCCTTTTCCTCCCCACTCCCAGCACCCTGCAGGGTCCCAGCCCCCACAGGAACATCCCATCTGCTGCCATGGCACACTGCCAGCTGCCTCCACCTTGCCAAGGGATGCCTGGTTTCTCCTGAACAGCGACCAGAGGGGACAACCAAGAAAATGGGGTGGTGTTGGGGTGGTGTTGGGGTGTCCCCCCCCCCCCAGCACAGTCATTGGTGCTACAAGCCATGGTGAAGAGGATGCTTTTGACTGGGGGGTGTGCAAGCACCCAGCTCAGCTTTCCCGATGTCATGCAATCAGGGGGCACTAAGCGTCCTTTAGCTGTCACAGCAGAGTTTTATTAATTTAGTAGCTTCTGGTTGGTGTCTAGGCCAAAACGTGGCTGGGTTAATAATAACCCCAGAAGAGACCAAGACAAGTCCCTAGCGCACAGTGTCAGCACAGATCAAAAGCAGCATCGCTAGTGCAAGCCCTGTCCGTATTTTCTGTCGTACCCTTCCGTGAGCGGACTGCACTCGTTCTATCGAGCGGTCTCTGCTAACTTTCAGTCTGATCCAATTTCCTGCCAGCAAACAAATGTTTCTAGGAAATGCAATACATTATCTGGACGGGTTTATTATCAGCATTTGGAACCAGGAAAACTGCATATTTTCTCAAGCGCTGCAGGGAACTTTATAGTTTGTACTTCAAAAGAGGGTTTAAAAGGATTGCCCTTGAAAGCTGGCCCGGCTCAAGTCTCCACATTATTTTGGTCTTTGCAGAAGAAAAACGCAGAGGCGGGGGGGGAAGCACACTGAAACCGCCTCCAATGTTTTCCACTAAAGAGGACTCCCCTGACTGCGAGGCAGAGGCAGTGTGCGCCCTTGGGAAGAGAGGAGTCAAGCCTTCTTCAGCATTTCAAACGACCCCCAAGCAATTTGGCACATTAATTTTTTAAGGGGAAGGCAGGAACCGCATCCCAGCTGAAGTCAAGGGAGCTACTCCAGAGAAACAAGGGACAGGACACCGTACCCTGCCAACACCGAGCCCTGCACCGAGCTGCCAGCCCAACGGCAGTGGGTACAGCTGGAGGCTGGATGTCCCCAGCAGCTGAGCCAGGGTCCCGAGTCCAGCCGGGCCAGGAGGAGGTGCCCAGTCATACCCACCCCACACCGGGGTGGCACATCACCAGCCGGCACCGACCCCTCCCCTCCCTGTCTCTGTCCTCCTGGGGCTGAGGGTGGCACAGCTCCTTCTGGCAGTAAGGAACCACTTAGGCATCCCACCTGGATGGGACGAGACACACAGGCAGCTTGGGGTCCCTTGGCCAGGAGAAAGACAGCCCCTCAGCCCTACATTTAGCCAAACAGATTTAAGGAGACCCATTTCAGAGAGTACTACAGGACACGTTCTTCAGGACTCACTGTCCTGCAGTGTGCTTGTCCCAAGCTGTCCCCTCTGTAAACCGGGGGTCCCACCGTCCCTCGTGGGTACCTTCCATGTAGTCCCCTAGGCAGCACACTGACCAGGAGAAAGAGCGGGAGTAAAACAATATAGACCAAAATTTTCTCCCCTCTCCCAATGCCCTTAGTTCTCCCTGTGTTTCAGCTGTGAAGCTCTACTGAGATTACTGGAGTTTTAAAAACAGTCCTGAAGAATACACACTTGCTCCAATTTAGGGGGTGTGTGTCCTTTTGGCTGCCAGCATCCTGCAGCAATGAGAGCACACAAGATCTAGCATGGATTAAAAAAAAATAATTAAAAAAAAAGAAAAAAAAAAAGCAGGGAGGACTACATTTGCAGTCTAAATTTGCAGTCTGAAGTAGTTTACTGGTCAGATGCTGACTTTTGGATACTCATCTAACCAAACTGCAAACTGTGAACTCCTGAGGTTTGCCAATGCCTGCTGTAAACATGGAAACCAAGTGTCACTTTTTGCCAAACAGAAGAATGGTTTAAAAATAGATCTAGAAAAGAATACAGGCACTCAGCATACAGGGCTCCCGTTTATAGACTCCCATGCTACTATAAAATGGAACAAGAGCTTATGAGCACGCAGGCAATTTTTAACCAAATTTAGATTTTACAAACTTCTCAGAAACCTGCAAACAACATTTCAGGCTCCAACTGAATCAGTAAAAGCTCTCTGTGCAGAGTTCGCAGCCCAAATATTACAGCACATGGACTAAAACAGGCATGAAATGGTTCTTCAACCTCAGTGCCATAAATATGTGAATACCATACGCAAGCTGCACGCTGAGAAATGCACCTACGGGTTAGAGCCTCATTTTACTCCCCTATAGACTTTGTAACAAGATTTGATTTTCTTTTTAATGGAGTATTAATATAAAATGAGAGGACACCCACCCCTGCTCCTACAACACAGGACTGTCTCACAAAGTGTTACCATCTGTATTTGTAATGTGTTTTTGAGGACAACATCACTGTTTATTAAAAAAAGAAAAACACCATTCCTACAAATTAGTATTAAGTTGTTGCCATCTGGGGCTGAAAGCTGTCCCCCGCCCCCCCCCCCCCCCAAAAAAAAAAGAAAAAACAAAACAAAAGAAAAAAGCATAGCTTTACAATACATCCTAAATTAGGCAGAAATTCAAGGGCAGATTAACACCACAACTTGGAAAGATTTTCACATGTGATTTCATGACCAGACCCGGAGAGAACTCCATATGGAAATGTCAGTGACTTTAGTAAGTGCTCGGTTGTTTCCAATTAGACTCCTTAAGCAAGTTCAGTGGCATCCAGAGTTTCCTCTGCCACCTTCCTCCTAGCTGGCAAGCAGTTTTGGTGTTGGGTTTTGTTGGTTTTTTTTTTTGTTTTTTTTTTTTCTTCCCCCCCCCCCCCCCCCCTCTTTTTTGTTTTAATGAGCAGTTAATAAATACGTCCCTACTCTCCCGAGGTTCTGGGCTCCGCCAGCCCCTGCCCTGGCCGGGCGGAGGGAGCAGACGTGACACTAGATGGCACCAGTCAGCTTTGCTGCAGGAGCAAATTTTCCCCTTGGAAAATAAAACACCCCAACCAAACCTGGAAAACATATAATTTTGTCGATGTAATTCTGTTTCTTTTAAAACGCGTCTGAGCAACATTACTTTTACGAGCTTTTCCAGCCTTGTTTTGAAAAACTTAATGTTTCTGCTAGGTTTATTTTTGTCTCATCAGACAGCAGGCTGAAGTCCTCCCAGCGCTGCAAACAAGGATGTCTAAAAAGTATTATAAAGACTTTTGACGGATTTTTTTTTTTTTGGGGGGTGTGATTTGTAAGAATCACTTCTCGTTCCGACTTCTTCCTTTGCAATAATAACTAACCAGTTAACCTCCACTTCCTCTCCCAATATTGACTCAGACAGTCAGAACTGAGGGGGATTGGAAATTGGAATTGAAATGCATCCCCAGAGATCTTTGATCTGTTTTGCCAGTCAAAATTGAACGTTTGGAGATGAAGTCTTTTCTTACTGGAACAATGTAATAATCCATTCTTCTGGAAAATTGCTAGACATCCTTTGAATATTTTAATGGCTTGGTGACTTGTTTCATGGAGCAAAAAATGTCGTCTCTAAGTTTTAAACCTGGGATCCTCTCGTTAGGAGAAAAGAACAGAACATCAGGTTCTGCCTCTCCATGTCTATATAAAGAGAGGTTTCCCCTAAAATATTTTTAAAGCAATTTTTGAACTGTAACCCAAGGGCTGCAGGAGGAAGCCTGTATTTGCTCTTAAAGCACTTATCCTTTAAACCTTTGAAAGAATACAGCAAATAATAATTTGTAGCGCATTTAAAAGCTCAGGAGAGGAATCAATAAGCATCCTCAGATCGAACAAGGGCCTGAGCCCATACCCGGCCCTGCTGACACTTCTGCTGGCACAGGTAGGAATGTGGCCCCAGACAAACGTCAGACCAATGCAGCGCTTCTTTGCTGAGCCTCACCCGCCCGGCCCCAGCCTCCCTTCGCACTGATCCTGCGCCTACTGAAGTCAGTGGAAAAAACTAACCAGGGCCGGGTTTGTTTTTATTGTTTTTGACTCATGATTTTAAGCCCGGATTTGCTTCTTCCCTGGAAATGCAACAGGGGGGTCAAAGGCAGCTTTTTAGGCACATCTGAGAGGCCGCTGCAGATTTTTCTAAACAAACGCCTTGCTTTCTCTTTCCCTCCTTCCCAAGAGGCGATTTCATAACATTTCATACAGTGACTTTGCAAACTAAAGGCGGGGGGGCAGGATGGCGAGGCGGAGGGCCGGGGGGGGGGGGGGGGGGGGGAGGGGGGCAGCCGGGAGAGGTCGCTGCCGCCCGACCACTAAAGTTTTCATAACAAAGTTAGGCTTTTTCAGTTTTGTTTTGCCTTTTTTTTTTTTTTTCAGGGGGGGTTTAAAACAAATAATATAGCTACACACACAAAACCACACACCTTAGTAAAAGGGGGAAAAAAAAAAAAAAAAAAAAGAAGCCTTGTCCCCTTTCCCTACCCGGTTTTACTTTCCCGGGGAGAGGGGTGGGCCGGGGGGCGCGGTGCGCGGGGGTTGCGCGGCCGGCCGCGCCGCTCGCTCCAGGAATAGCGTGTGGCCGGGGGCCAGCCCCGCGGCTGCCGGCGGCAGATTTACGAGCGCCTGTCGCCGCGCCAAGTCCGCCGCGGTAGTAAACACAGGGGAAGGGCTGCGCTGGGGGCACCGGGCGGCTCCCCCGCGCCGCGCCCGGCACCCCGTCCCCTGCCCGGCTGCGCCCCGCTTCCCCCGCCGGCCGCCCTCCTCCCGGCGCAGGGTCCCTGCTCCTCCCGGCGCGGGTTGCGATTATTATTATTTTGAGCCCTGCGCGTAACACTCGGAGTTGCTCCGCACACTTTCTTCCCCCTTCGCGGGCTTCGCCTGGCGTTTTATTTTCCAGCCGGCGAAAGGCGGTCGCTGCCGCCCCGGCACACCCCGTCGAGGCGAGCGCGGCTCCCCCCTGCCCCGGGCTCCGCGGGGCTCGGGGGCCGGCAGCCGGCGCCGGCCGAGCCTCCCCGCGGGCTCCCCCCTTCCCCGGGCAGAGAAATGCCGCAAGTCTTCTCCATCACCGCCCGCTCTTAGCCCGGGGCTTGACAGACCGCGGCGCAGCCCCGCCACAGGTTGCAAAACGCACCACCAGCCGTTCCGCAGTTGCATCGGAGACGGAATAACGATAATGATTTTATATTAAAATAATAATGAAAATGCGGGGGGGGGGGGGGGTAATGATGCGGAAAGGCCGGAGCGGCGGTGCCCGGTGCCGCCGAGCCCCCGCGCTGCCGCCAGCCCTGCTCCGCGGCGGCTTTGTGCGCTGGCGGCACGACAACAGCGACATAAGACGCACACAGAAAAAAAAATAAAATAAAAGGGAGGAAGGAGAAGGGGGGAGAAAAAAAAAAAAAAAAAAAGGAGGGGGGTTAATAACACACCCCGACCGAGGGATCCAGCCATTGGGAGCCGACCCCGAGTCACGCAAAACGCCACCAGCCCGGCGGCCGCGCTCGCCGCCGTCCTGCGCCCGCGGGGCGGCTGCAGGTGCAGAGCGGAGCCGCCGCCGTCCTCCCCGTCCCCACCCGGCCGTCACGCGTGCGGGAAAGCCAATAATCCCAGATAACCGATAATCCCCGGGAGAGGACGGCGAGGGGAGACACCTCCCCCCCTCGCCGCCGCCGCCTCCCCTTATACACGGTCCCAGCGTTAAGACATGCAGGCACCCCTATTTTTCTCGCCTGACAGCGGGCAAGGAAAGAGGCGGTGTGCGTGTGTGTGTCTGTAGAATTAAATAAATGAAGCGGGGGAGGGGGGGAATAGGAGAGAATAAAAAAAAATATAATAAAGGGCTGCCGGGGCACCTGCAGCGGGAAAGGGGGGGAAGGAAAGAGGGGGGGAAAAAATGGGTAGAAATATATAGAGGCGGCTCCGCGCCAGGCGTCGGAGCGGGGCAGGGAGGGAAAGAGGAGGGAAAAAAAAAATGGAGAGGAAAAAAAAAAAAAAAAAAAAAAAAAAAAAGAGAGAGAGAGAGCGAGCGAGAGAGAATTAAAGGGTAAAATCGGCCGCGGCAATAGAAGCAGCAATCACCTGGTCTCCGGGCTTTCCTAGAAACTCCTTGCATCACCACTTCTAAGAACCCCAGTTCTAAGAATCAACAGAGCCCAATTCTCGGAATTTGAGCTGCAGACTCTACCATTGCGCCGAGCATGGGGAGGGCCGCGGACCTCCCCCTGCCGCTCCGCCGCCGCCGCCGCCGCCCTCCCGGGCCGCGGGCCCCCCCCGCGCCGCCCCCTGTGGGGGCGGCGCGGGGGGGGGCGCGCTGCCCGGGAGGGCGACGGCGGCGGCGGGGGTCCCATCGAGTCGCCCTCCCTCCTTCACTCCCCCCCTCTCCCCGTTCCCAGTGGTCTCGCCCGGGCGGCGGGTCACGTGGCGGCGGGTGCTGTGTGTGACGTGGGGGCGCGGCGGGGTGGCGGCGCGCGGCCGCGGAGCAGCGCGCGCGGCGCGGAGCTGCAAGCGGCGGCGGCGGCGGCGGCGGCGACGGCGGCGACGAACGGGGGGTCCCGGGTGCAACTCCGGGCGGTGCAAACACACATCCCACCCCCCCACCCCCCACGCCCCGTGCCTCTCCGAAAGAGAGGGAAAAGGAAGAGATCTGAAAAAAAAATTATTACGCCTTTTATTTTTTTTTTATTTTTAATTATTTTTATATTTAATTTGGGGCGGGGGGTCACTTTCGCGTCTAAAAGCAACCCTCCCCCTGAAAAAAAAACAAAAAACAAACCAACCCAGCGAGCAAAGCCAGGATCCTGCTGCATTGCACTGGATTTTTACTTTCTTTTTTTTTTTTTTTTTTTTTTGTAATTATTTTTCCCTCAATCAGCTTTTTTTATAATTTTTGCAAACAGCCACGTTCAGCTCACGGCCTCCGACGGGATTTACTCTCGGGGAAAGAAGCTTTTTCCTTAAAGACACCCACCCCCACCCCCACCCCCCCCCCCATGTACTCCCTTCCCTTCTTCCTTTTTGTTTTGAATTTTTCTTTTTTTTTTTTTTTATGATTTTTGTATTTCTTTGCCAGGATTCTCCAGACAAAAAAAAAGATGATTTTTTTTTTTTTTTGATCCGTTTTCTCTTTTCCTTTCCAGGACTCTGGAGTGGTGGGTTAATTCTTTGTAGCTGTTGTTACTATTGTTGCAATATAACCTGTAAGTCTGTAAATACTCTGCTTGTATGGAAATGTCGGACTGTGCTGGGGATGCAAAACCGCGCTGGCTTTGCTGGAAGGGGTTTGATTTCGGCACTTTTTGCCTCTGGCTGGGCAGAGGCCTCTTTGCCGGTGGGCTGGGGCGGCGGGAGGGCAATAATGCAAAACCTTTGCAAGCCCTGGCTCGGCTGGGCTTTGCAAGGGGGTGCAGAGGGAGGGGGCCCATCACCCCGGCCTTCCCCCGGACCTCTATGGAAATGTATGACCCTGTATGTAAATCCGTCGAGATTTCTACCTCTCTGTCCCCCAGCCTTGAGTATTTATTCCGAGCGGGCCTGCTGCGCGGTTGCTCTCCGGAGGGGTGGCTCAGCACATCCAAGGCTCATTTGTCTTCCCCCGTCGGGTTTGGGGGCTGTGGGGTGCGGTGGCGGGGAGCAGGGGGAAGGCACGCTCCGCGATGCCATTCCCGGGCCGTTGCAATTAATAGAAATTTGTTTACGAGAATAACCACCGCAGGTCACGGTGCCCTCGGTCCACTAATGCAATTGCTCAGAGCTACTGATTCAGCTACCGCCGAGCCCCGCGGAGCGGCCACCTTGAACGCAAAGTCCCCAGGTGCTGCTTTTATTTTGATTTCTTAGCTGAGCTCTTGAACCGAAATGCTTTGAAGCAAGGAAGGGTGGTAGTAGTGGGGGGGATGAAAAATTAGGAAGAAAGCCCATCTGCTAATCCGACTCATCATTAAAAATAGCCCGGTGGCAAGACAGGGATGGTGCTCCAGAGACACTTAAGATGGAACAGATATGCTGGAGACGGCTTTCCTGTAGTTAAAAAGCAATATTTAATTCCCAGCGAGCGAGCCCAGCCTGAGCTGTGCGACTCCGGTGTCGTCCCCGGGCAGGGAGAGGACCCCGGCCGTCCGCGAGCGGCCGGAGGAACAACGGGCACAATAATATAAATTCAGCTCCGGGATTTTTTTGAAGTTTGGGGTTTTTTGGGGGTTTGTTTTGGGTTTGTTTTTTTTTTTTCTTTTTTCTTTTTTTTTACAGCAATGAAATTAAAAGGAAGGAGGTTGCTGGTGGTGATGGTGGCGGGGGGAAGACCTTTTCTGTTTGTCATTTCTCTGCAGCTTGTGACGCTGTCGCTGCAGCCGGAGCGGGTGCCCAGCGGAGCCCGGTGCCCGCGGGACGGCCGGTAGCAGCGAGGGGGCTGCTGCTCGGGGTTGTGATTTGGCAGAGACCCGAGGTCGAGCACGGCTTCTGTTCAAGTAGCACTTTTATGGGGGAGATGTCTCGCTCTGCCCGGCCACCGCCAAGCCGGGCTTGCATCAGAGTTTCCATCCTCTCCCCCCTCCTTACAGGGACGCAGAGAGCAGCCACCAGCAGCCCCTCTGGGCTGGGAACTGGGCGGCCTGGGTGCCTCTGTGGCGTTTTTGGCCTTTCTGCTCTGGTTCTGTACCTTCTCTTCCCTGCTCTCCATCACCCAGGGCCCGGCCACAGCTCTCTGGTGGCTCCTGCCACCCACTCCCACCTCCCACTGCTTCCTGCTGTCCCCCAAAGCAGCCCAGGTCCCCGCAGTGCCTCACAGGGGGCTTCGGGGTGCCGGGGATAGGGTTGTCTCCCTGGGACCCCTCTCCCCCCATTGGCCAGCAGGGTCAGGGCCAAGCGAGGCCTTGTCACCCTCTCCCCTCGCCTGTCCCATCTGGGTCGCAGCTCTGGGGACCAGCGTGGCAGGCGGTGGTGGTGGCTGCCAGGCGGGTAGGGTGGCGATGCCCCACGGGATGGCCTCCCTCGCCTCTGCTGGCCCGCAGCAAGCGGCTTGGCTGTGCAGGGGGAAGGTGGCCCCATGGTGGGGAGGGTGGGAAGCCACCAGCAGCCCCCGTGTTGGCTGCGGGACGCTCCCCACCGGCCTTGGGGCAGCTCCCGTGCACCCACGAGGTGCCTGTGCGGCACCAGGAGGGGCAGCAGCTCGGCCCCACCAGTGGGGAGCTGCAGTCACCCCGCTGTGGGGGGCCAGCCTCATGCATCCCCCCCTCGAAAACACCCTTCTCCCTGGAGAGACCCCCCTCACCCAGGCAGGGGTTTGAACCCTGATGCGCTGCCTGGCGGTGCTGGGACAAGGACGATGCTGCTGGAGAACTCCCCTTGGAGTTGGCAGGGGTATTTCTGGACACACTCCGAGGAGTGGGAGCGGAGTCAGGAGCAGCACTGGGCATCGCTACAGGTGCCTCAAACCGCTCTGTGGGCATCCTGCTCCAGCCTCTCCATTGTCCCCCTGGCAAAGCTCCTCGGATGGAAAGCAGCCCCTCTGCCTGCATGTTGGCGTGTGGGGCACAAAACGGTGTGAAATTATTTAGCCCTCCCTGAGAGCTGCAGTTTGCTGGTGGAGGCCCTTGGAGCTGGAGGGGCACCTCTGCCGTGATGGGAGCCCCCGGGGCTGGGGTCGTCCCCCCCCAGGGGACACAGAGCGGGTTTTTAAGCAGCGTTGAGGCCAGTGCGTATTTTTCCCAGGTGAACTGCACTTCTGGAAAGAAGCGCTGCTGCTTCTACAAAATACTGCTTAAATAAACAGTGCCCCACTATAATTTTTCTTTCGAAATTAACTCCTTCAGGCCATGAGGCTTACCCATCACTGTACAAAATAGCTGCCAGGACTTTTAAAGAAAACAAAAATCGTGTCTGGGAGAGAAAAGTTTAGCCTGACAGAAGAGAGCCGGTAAATCTCTCCCCTTCCCCGTGGCAGTTGAGGATGGGTTGCGGGAGCAGCCTGACCATTTTGGAGCCGGGTGCCGCCGCACAAACGTTACTTAAAAGGAGTTTTGTGCATATTAATGTGCGTGCACTGAGGCCAGGCTGCACGCTGCGCAGGGACAGCCTATTCCCTGGCTGTATTGAACTATCTTGTTTTCTAATCTAACCTACTTTTTTTCTTTTTCTTTTTTTCTTTTTTTCTTTTTTTTTGTCAGAGGTTGGTGCTTTGCAGGAACCTGTTCTTAGTGCAATCTCAGAGCTTTTTGTGGGTGTCTGATTTCTGTAACACGTTTTGGTTTCCAGTATGAATGTAACGTACAGAGAATATCATGACACTGCTCTAGGTGTATGTGATCTTATCTACCTGACATTTAGGGGTTTTTTAACCGTCCAATTCTCCTGATTTGCATAAAAATCACATGATTTTTCTTTTTTCCTTCTTTTTTTCATGCATCATCATAACAAACTACTCAGGTTTACCAGGCTGTTTTCTGCCTGTCAGCATGAATGCAGGGCCCGTCTCTCTCCCCCTCCTTCCTCCCCAGTGAAGGCTGGGGATGTGGAAGGTGGCACTTGGAGGGGACCTGTGATCCCTGCCAGCCACTGAGATCCTTAATAAGTGAACGTGTACCGTTTAACTTCCAGGAAAACAAAGCAGCTCAGCACACATTCCATCCGGTTCTTGTTAATTTAAACAGATGAGACTCCTTTTTATTGATAAGGAAACTCCCCCGGAACAGCCCCCTGCATCCCAGAAGGCTCCCCCTGCCGTGGCCGTCCTCATTACAAAACAAGGCCGCAATTAAAATAAACTCCAAGAGCTAAACAAACTGCTGCCTCTCGCTGGTCATGTGTTAGCTTTAGCCTTTAATGCAGAACAAAATGTTTTCCTGGGTATCGGAAGAGGCATGGGCTCTGGCTGGGGAGAGAAGAGGGAGCAGCAGCCGGGCGTATGGAAATGTGGAAATGGCAGAGAGTGGAGTACTGTGATGCTCATCGGGGCTCCTTTTTCTTGCTTTCTTTTCCTTTTTTATTTTATTTTTTGTTTTGTTTTGTTTTAATTGGCGTGTTTGTGATCTGTCTCAGTCCTTACTGTGAGGGGAAGGACTGGAAGTGGAAAAACTTGAATGTCGTGGTAAAGCCTGGCTGTTCCAGCACGCCCTGGGTACACCTGACCGTCCCTCGCTGCCGCCCAGCCCAGCTCTGAGTCAGCCCACCGACCGCTTGCCCACCTGCAAGCCCCTGGCCCAGTTTGCTCCCATCACACCTCCTGCAGAGGCTTTAGACAGCCATAGGTACCACTTGGCATCTGCTGGCATCTGGAGCCGGACTGGTATGTGGGGGGGGGGGCGGGGGCGGGGCAGGCACGGGGCACCCCAGAGGACAGGACCAGAGGGATGGTGAGATGGGTGGAGGGAGCGATAGCCAAAGGCTGCGAAGGGGCATGCGGCTGGCCGGCCCGCAGTGCTTCCGTGACAAGACATGGCTCTCCCCACCACCTTGCTGCCTTTGTGCCATGTACAGACGCCCTGCTTGGGGTGACAAATTGTGCTTGGACCAGTACCCTGCAAGGAGAGCCGCTCTGATGATGGAGGGCTGTGTGCCCGTGCTGCGCTCAAATAAAACCCCAGGATAATATTCCTGCAAAATTGCCGAAATAACTGGCATATCTGCTTGGCTGTTGCTGCCAGGAGACAGTGCAGACTTGCCTGTCAAAAATTACTTTCCTCCCACATAAGCAAAGGAGTGAGATATCTGCCCGTCTGCCTGCCTAATCTCCCAAACACTGAGTATGAGTAAACATCAGTTACCAGGAGGTGTGTAAGGAGTGTCCCCGTCCCACTGAGCACCTACAGCCCCGTGCCATCTCTGCCCCATCTTTGATTTAAAAAGGAAACTTCATCCAGAGGTTTTCCAGCCACAGATAATTATCTCCCACCCCTCCCCGGTCCCAATCAATTTTTAACCAGTTACGGACCAAAGCCTGGCAATGCCTTGGTGGGTCTGTGCTCAGAGAGGACCCTCCGGGCAGGGCACGTGGTGGGCGAGCCTTTGCCCGGCCAGCATCCCCAGCAATGCCTTGCTTGTCCCCAAATCTTGTCACCCATGAAAATATGAAGTGTGTGACCTGTGGAAACTGAAAATGCCTGGCCCGTGGCTGAGTGGCACCGCTGACCTCTTTCCTTTTCAGCAGATCTGTCAGCTCTCAGCTGTCAAGATTAAGAAATCCTCACTAATCCCTACAGATACTTTCCTGATAAGGAGTTATGCTGAGGTGGTTCAAGCTGAATGCAAAAGTGGTTGCTTTGTTGGGGAAAAAAAAATAATGAAAAGAATAAAGGCAGTGCTTACTTTGGATGGTTAGTAGTATTATTTATTACTCTTATGCCTCGGACAATCTTGCAGATCCCTGATGTTAAAAAGCAGAAGACAGGCTAAGAAGAAGGATGATGCCTCCAAGTTTTGCAGGCACAAACACATTGAAATTAAAAAAGGGGTTTGCATCGATCCTGGACATTTTGAAACAGGCCTCTCAAGTTCAGGCTAAACCAGCCTGTTGTTTTTATTTTGTTTTTGTTTTTGTTTTTTAATAAATCCTCGGACATCTCGGCCAGTAGAGTGCTACATGAATTTCAATTTCTCTCTTCAAATAAAACATAGACGTAATTTTTTTATTCTTTGAAATTATCTGTACAATTTTGTTCACTGAAACCCTCTGATTTAGACTTAAAGGATTTAGTGACTGGATGGCAGGGTATCTGGAAGTAATGGTGAAAATGGTAATTATTTGTTTTACTGCCTCCTGAAATTCTTTTATTTCTCTGTGCTATCTGTAAAAGCATGCCTGGCAATAGCAAACTGTCTCTGAAAAGAATTCAATTAAATGTATTGCCAACAGAATATTTTAAAATTTTTTATACCAGTAGTTAGAGTGTTAAATAATATATTAGTAGATTTATAGACTACATTTAGGTACAACTATGAATAGCTACAGTAAAACCCCAGAATATTCATGTAAAAAGGGAGGGGGGAAAGTTTGGTTTCTGGGTTTTAAGATTTTTTTCTCCTCGTCCTTCTTATTTGAGTTTCAGTTTTAAGACTTAAAAAAAAATTAGATTTTCTCGTATTTTTCTGTTATTCTCAAATGACAAGAATAAGCCAGCTATTTTTTGAGACGAAATTCCCCGTGGGATTTCTCCTTGTTTTAAATAATTAAATATTAAAGGAATAAGAAAGAAGCAGGCAGATTCTACGATATGGACATGAATCGAATGGGATATTTATTTGCATAGGTACATGGCAAACAGGGAAGGATTGATCCCGAAGCTGTATGAAATTGCCAGTTACTCCATTACAGTGTTAGAAATAGATTATTACCCATAAGATCGTAACTCTTAATGTCCTAAAAATAATTTAACTCTAGGATTATTTTTATTTGATCTGGTAAATGACAAATATTTTTTTAATTCCTATAAAGCAGAAATAAAATGTCTCCCAGGAGCTGAAAACTAAATCCAGCTGCTCCCCCCTACCCCTCCTATTTTTTTATGGACATTTATTTCCTTTTTTTTTTCTCCCCCCTTCTTTTTCTTTTTGAAGTCTCCTCAGGTCTTCTGAATTTTGCAATTCATTTCTCTTTCCTTCTCCCCCAAGAAAAACACTTTTCATCAGAAAACATGATACATTTTTTCTTCTTAGCCTCCCTGCAAATTGCCTCGCTCTCTCCAGACAAGTTTCTAGGATCAACAAGTTAACCTTCAGAAAGATTACAAAGGTACAAGTGGGCTGCTTAAGAGGTGAATCATTAAACATAAGGTGAAGTATACGACTGCAGAAGGTTTCAATTAAAGTGACAGTTCAGGCAGCCTTTGCCTGCCCGGGAAAGGTATGCTTTTATTGTCGGTGCCGCGTTGGGAGCTGCATCCATCCCAGGCAGGGAGGGTTTGTTCTCCCCGGCCGTGTTCTGCACTGCCAGGGCTGCTGCTGCTGCTGCGGTCCTCACTTCTGCAAACAGCTCCGCCGGTATCAGCGTGATAAATTCAACTGTGACAGCATTAAATACGGGAAAGGGGCCAGATCTCCTTTCTGACCCACTCAGGCTGGAATGAAGGAGCCCATCTTGGACCTGCCTTCCCAGAGGCTTCACCCGATGCTCCTCATTTCCCCGGCCCAAGGGAGAGCAGGATCAGGCCCGCAGCCTACCCCATTACTTCCCTGAATCCTGCTTGCTTCTATATTCTATTATTTTTTAAAGTAGTTTTGTTTTAATATGACAGCATATTTAATAAGCAGCCCCGAGGTGGAGGGAGGAATGTGAGATCCCTGCCGAGTTGTGGAAATCTTGCACTTGTGCTGCCTCGTCCCCAAACCCCTGCAGCTGCACGGAGTGGGGCTGGCACACCAGCACCTCTGGTCTCCTTGCCAAATTTTCTGTGGGTGCCCAGGGACTGTCTGCCCCGGCACAGAGCCTGTATCTATGCGCAGAGGGCAATGCATGGATGGGCAGTCACAGGCAGCTGCAGCTGCTCTGCCTGCCCTGCATGGAGATCCCGCGTGCTTGGAAGGGGTACGTGCAGCCTTGGCTTTGGGGAGTGCAGGCAGCTCGGTGCTGAGGGAGGAGGTAGAGAGCGGTCAGGTCAGCTGTTCCCCCCACCTGGAGCAATGCTGTGACTTTTTCTGGCACTTCCCCAATTTAAATTTTAAGTATTTCTGGGTTTTGTATTTCACTCCAGCATGTTCCTGTACGGCAGCCCCAAGCGTGAATGATATCTTCTCCACAAGGATGCTCCAGCAATTGGGTTAATTCCCTCCTACTAATTCCTTACATAATCATGTGGGCTCAGATCCTCAAAAGTATTTGTGTGCCTGCCTCCCTTGGAAATCAGGGAGTTTAATTGTCTGCTAAAATCATTGTGTTTTGTTTTGAAAGCAGAACAGGAAATAACAAACTTGGGTTTTATGAGATTTGTTTGTCTCTCTGTGGTCACAGAGCATTTTATCCACCTTTGCAAATAAATTCATAGCTAAATAGTGTAGTGCCCCGATTACAGATGGATTTTTTGACCGTGACCTGTGGGAACTGGGTGCCGCCATATGTTAGGAGAGCTGGGTCTTGGCTGGTTGGTGCTTTTGGTCCCAGTTGGTAAAATGCGTATAGGACAATGGCACAATCTTGCAAAGATGCTGGAGGGAAGAATCCATTAAAGACTATGAGATGCTGAGATAGGAGGATAATAGAGATCACGTCAGTGAGAGATGCCATCTATTACAGATAACTATTGCACAGCTGACTGCATCTCCCACTCTGGAAATGGCTCCTTTCTTAGTTTCATTTTTGGCTATATGACCCGAAAGAATTCTTCGCAGTCCTTGGCGTTTGTCTCCTTCAGATATTGCACGCAATATGGAAGAAGGAGGAATCAAAATGCCATGACATTGAAGTTTATTGCTGATTCTGCTCACGTCGGTTGAAATCAGTCACTAAAACCTCAGCCTGCAGGACCCCGTGCTCTGTATTTTTCTTGTCTAGGTAATCGCAATGGCAGCAGGGGGAGGTAAGTAGAAGGGAAAAGGACTGATTTTATTAGGTGTTAGAAGAGCTTATTAGAAAACAGGGGGGGGAAAAGCAATAAAATTATAAAGACAGGAATTAAAACAAGTGATGAAATCCAGTCCCTGCTAACTGCAAGGGGACACTTCTCTCTTCACGCACCCTTTCTCAGTTTGGAAGATGCCCAGGCATTGATAAACATTTTACAAGAGCCCGACTCCACAGCAGCAAGCGGTGGTGAATACCAGGAGAAAAAAACACTCGGGTGCCAGGATCAGCCCGACAGCTTCAGAGGCAGCATTTAACCTGCTGTCTTGCAGCCTGTGGGTCCTGTTTGGGTCTGTTGTCAGCCAGCTATTTGGATCTGCAGTATACCTAGGCTATATTTAGGCCAATTAAATTAATTGCTGGAACAGACTACCCTTTTTAGACCCAAGGCACTTTTTGCCCCCCTTTTCGATCTGTAGGACTGATGTAGTGATTCTGGGGCTTTGGTTTGGCAGTCAGAGCATGTGTGTATTTTACGTAAGAAACAGCAGCAGGAATGGATGCTGCTAGACAAATATTTGGTTAATTTTTGTAATTATTAGTAATAACAATACTCTGCTCTCCCAAGCACCTTTCATCTCCGAGTGTTTTCGAAACATGAGTAAAGCCAAGCCACGCAGCTCTGCTCTAGGGGCTGTAATTAGCTTTAGTTCCACGTTGTAGATGTGGAAAGTAAGGCGGAGGGAGGCGAGCGGACTGGAGGTGCAGCAGAGCCGGGGAGCGGTGCCCCAAGCAGCAGCCAGCAAGGCCTGCCTGAAGCGAAGCTCTGGCCACTGCTGGGCTCTTGGTGGACCTGCCCTGTGAGGCAGGCTCGTCTCACCCTGTTGTGCTGCTGCTTGGGCCAGCGCATGAGCCAGGAGTCTGAACTTTCCCTCCTGGGACGGGGAGGTTCAAACGTACCCTGGCCAGAAGGGTATCCCTTGGCCACCAGCCCATGTCATCTCCCCTCAGTGTCAGAAGTGATGGGACAAGACAGTTTAATGTAGTTCCCTTTCCCAGCCCTCCCAGTGCCCAAGCTCCACGTGCCAGAATCACATGAGATGACGACAGTCCCTCAGTGACCAAGAACAGGAGGGACCTGGTGGCTTTAGAGCCCGGTCCCCACAGCTCTGGGACACCACATCCTCTTTGGCAGCTACAAACTCACCAGGTTGGCTTTTTGCCTCTGGCTGCCTGTTGCAGGACCATTTTCCCCACGTGATCAGGGCACTTCTTCCAATTTCCACCCCATGTTTGTTCATAGACTGTAGGTCAATTCTATACCAGCTTTGCCTCCCTGCTCCTGTATACTCTAGGTCTCTTGGACATCTGTGACCAGGCTGTGTTTGCCTTGCTTCAAAATGGGTAGAAAACTCAAGAATTTGAGATTATGCCTTAGGAAATTCAGTATCTCATTCCAAAGTGATTTAATAGACCTCTGCCCATTTCTGACTGACTGATTCCTGCCCCTCTTCTTGGCCCTGGAGCGGAGATAGCAGAATGCACTGTGTGGCCTACAACCTGGCCACCAACCTGGCAGTCTGCCCTGTGCCCTTATCACCTCATCCTCCTGCAGTTAGTATGTGGGGCTTTGGTCCATGACTCTTGTTGGATTCAGCTGTGGTGGCTGAAGAGGTTGCCATTCCACACTGTGACTCACGGATGCATGTGGAGGACACAGATCTCTCAGGAGCGAACCCTCTGAGATTTCAGGACATGGATAAGGTGATTCGCATGGGCTTTTCCAGTCTGCACCTTCCTTTAGTAGGGTCACGCCATGTTAGTGAGGAGCTAGGTCTAAAATTAAGTTGGGTAAGTTTGTTCCAGATCTAATATTGAAAAAAAAAAAATACAACCCCCACCTTAATAATATATTATTTCTATTGTATTCTATTCTGTTCCATTCCATTCTGATGCATCACAAATGTGTGTTCCCAGCAAGTTTCCTGGTTTAAACCATAAGTACCAGCACAGAGATCCTGGCTCTAACGCTGAAATTAGTTGAACCCAGCAGATCATCAGAGCTTCGACCCAACACAAGGATTCAATCATCTAAGTGTACTTCAGATCCCAATTGACCCGGTACTTCTCTCTTTTATTATCCGTGCACAATCTCTCCTGCTGTGCCAAGATTTCTGTGTTCTTCATTTCTCTTCCGTCTCTGATGCCACAAAGTCAAGTGAATGTCTTCAAGGAAATCTCTGTAATAAAACTTATTTCCTCCTCCCTGCTGCAAAGAGAAAGCAGAGTAATAGTTTCTTTATCCATCAGGGACCAGTTAATGCCTTGCTCCTCATCATCACCAAATGCAACTAATAAAGGAGTAAAGGAGATTTGGCAGTTTAATGCAGCAGCTAATTTTGTGCCTGCTGCCCTGCCAGAAAGTATTTTCACTTTTGGGTGATGCCAGAATAGCAGAGCTGATTAATTAGTCTACTTTTGAGCAGGGAGAGCTCAGCTAAGATGCCTGCAGCCCCCAGATATCCCAGGTATTGGTCAACCTTGTTAGTAGCTGGCATTCTCCGTATCTCAGGGGTTCATTGGTTTGTCTGTCTGGGTGAGGCAAAAAGATGAAGGTGCAGAGCTTCCTCTTGGGAGGGAGCAAGTCTATTATACAGATTAGGTCTAGCTCTGTCATTGAGACAGCTGGCTAGAGAAAGCTCCTAACATGTAGATGCTGGCCAGGCACCACCGATGTGGTGGCTCTCAGTGGGTCACTACAGATCCCAGCTCTGCATTTAACAGTGGCAGTGCACAGACTTTCAAGTCCCTCTGCAGATCCAGCTTTGGAGGGGTCAGCACAGCAGCCGTCACATACAGGTGTGGGAGTCTATGCAAGATGGCTCTCAGGAGTAGTAAATACATTTATGCAATGAATAGAAATGCAAAACAAGGGAACTCCAGCTTTGAGAGTCTCTCAGCAGAGACGTTCAGACTCATTCATTGACTGCAAATAGTCAAATGCACAGGATACACCAGGCACACGCGATGACAGCCCCCCAGAGCAGCAGGTGCCCACGGGACCCTGACAAACAGAGCCCCCATGCTGGCTCAGTAGTCTCTCTATGGGCCGCTAACTTCTTGTGAGCTCTCCCTGCCCTGCCTTTGTCTTCTGCAAGGTGTTTCAGAACAGCTTAAGCCTGTGGACAGATTAATTAAACTCAGAGACAGGAACAGACAGTTTCTGTAGGGCCTGGTCATTTTCCTTTCCATGTAATTTTCTCAGAGGTTTTATGGTAATGCCTGTAAGAGTTTGCAAGACCAGGAACTTAGTGAGTATGTTCGTAGGCAGAGAAACTCCCTCCAAGCATGTGATGTGTAGGATGCAGCAAAACAAGTCCTTTGGTCTTGGTTGGGTCCTTCTAGATGCTGTGACAGTAATGGTAATACTGAGAATTTCAGTCTGGAGGCTTGAACAGCTTCTGCTGTCTGAGAGCTGGTGAGGAGACAAGTGGCTGTGAAGAGGGGGGAGCAGGCAGATTCCACGGTGGGCTTCTCCTCTGGACTTGCTGCTGGGCTGCAGTGTGAACCTGGGCTGGTACCCCAGCGTGAGCATCTTCACTGGGGCTGGCTAGCTGTGCTGCTTTTGTAATGGGTACTGAAAACCAGATGCTCTGAAGAGGTCCTTCATCCCATCCCGAAGGAGCAGTCCATGGTAGGCTGGTTGTGCCCTACAAGCACCTCTACAGACTGTCCAGATGGCTACCTCAGATGCAAGCACCAGCCTTGCAGATGTTCAAACACAAGCCCCGTTTGTGGTTCCCTGCTGGTTCCCAGCAGCTGGGGCTGTGGGGCTGGTGCTCAGCCTGGCAGAGCACTGGCTGTGCCCTGGCTCAGGGACAGGCTGTGCCCATGCTGCTTCTGCATGGCCAGGGTTACAACAGAGGATGGAAACTCAGGAGAGGCTTTGGGAAATATGAATCTCCATCTCTCCTCTTTCCTGACCCTACAGCAGAAGGTGGATAACTGTTTTTTATGATCTAGGGAGGACAGATGAGTTAATTAAAGTCACAGGGCCCTCCAGATGGGAGGCCACTACAAGTGCACGGTGTTATTATAGTGAACGTTATTTTATGATCTTTACACCGTGTCATTACTCTATTTGAGATGTTGCTGTGGGGAGCAGCACCTGCACTGTACCGTCTATGGGCAGAGGAGAAGACCCCTTTGATCCCACCTCCCCAAATCCGCTCTCCTGGGAGCTATGCTCAGGCACAGCTGTGCTTCACCAGGCTCACCCCGACAGACCCAGTTTTCAGGTTTTTGTTGCTTGCAGCACACCCTGCTTACCTCAGGCAGGGTACAAGGGCCTGTTGTCCATCCCGCTCTGCCTTCGCCTCTTAGATGCCGCTGTGTCAGGCTGGGCATCCAAACTTGCCCATGTGCTCTTCTGGCTCTGAAGTGGAGGGATTTCTGCCCCAACAAGTGGATATCATCCCCATCCTGGAGGTAGCATGGGACCCCCAGGCTATTCCCACCTCCTTGGGCTTTCTGAGCATCACTTCAGCCAGCCCCATGTGTCAAGCTGAATTTCTCCACTTGGGCACTTATTCAGAGAGGCACAGGCTTAACTCCATCCTTATTCATCAGAGAGCTTGAATGCATCCTTAGTAGGAAGCAAGGGCTATACCCTGTTGCAGGTACGTGAGGTTCAAGCCAGTCTGTAAAGCAATCAGGTCAGAGGGAAACATGGTGCCTCTTGCGCAGAAGAGCTGGCAATAGCTGAAACTTGCCATTTCAACATGCCAGACTGCTAAACTGCAACAGAGAGGGGAGACCTTGATCCAGCAAAGGAGATAAGGTGTTTCAACTGGTAAAAAGTAGACAGTACAAAACTGGACTAAAACCAAGAGAAGGTTGCATCTATGGGGTGGTGCAGCCTGGTGATGGGGCGGTAGCCTTCAGGCCCAGTGCTCCACGATGTAATGCAGAGATAAGAGACAACAAGCACACGGTCAGAAAGTGTAAGAGGATCAGTTTTGCATTTTTCTGGACCAAAATATTTTTCCATGTAAAACATATTGTGCAGGCATTTCCATCACACTGTATCCAGCTTCACGGTGTGGTGGAAAAAGTTGCTTTAGTTCCACCGATCAGTTTTTACATGGCTGCTCCAGTTGGTACAAGACCCTTGGGATTGCTTGTGGGATGCAATGGCAAAGCATTTAGGAAGGGTGGCCTTGGCCTTTTCCAGGCATGGTGGTGTGAGTGCATGATGAGAGCTAGATGAGGCTATGGCATCCCCCTGACCTTGCAAAGCAGTCCCCCTGTTCCTGGAGAGCGGTATGCCCAGGTCTGGTTGTGCGGGGGTAGGTGGGTTCCCCAGTGCACTGTGAAGGTGCAGACAGAGCTGTGGGGGCAATGCACTGGCTGCATGCTTTACGGTGTGTGGCAGAGACTGACAAATCAACTCACCTGGATTTGTCTTGCTTTCCCAGATGATATCTTGAAATGTCTCAATCCCATTGCTCCAGCCCGACTGGCCAGATAGGAGACAGCTTGTGCATGGCTGGGACAGGGTTTAGGCAGCGAGCGAGTCCAGCTGGCAGGAAGCGCGTCGCCTGGCTGCAAGGGGACAGATCTTTCTGCTGTGGCAGTCACGAGATCAAGAAATACTTTTTCTTCAGAAGAACTTGTTGATTTTAAAAATAAAGCAGCCACAGCCTATGCTCCCAGGAATGTCTGGGATCAGGAGCATGGAAAGACTTTTTTCCGTTCCTAGTGCAATTTGTGCTGTAAAACCTAAACAGTGTTTGTCCTTCTGGACCTCCTCAGCTCCACACTTCTGCAGCATTTATCAACACCACGTTTTGGTGAGTGACCTTCCTCCAAATCACTAACATGGCTGAAGTGATGCTGTGATAGTGCCAAATTCCTGGTATCTGACAGCTTCCCCCTTCCTACCCACAGAAGCCAAGTGGATCAGGGGAGTGCTCCACTCATGGAGCAAACAGCCTGATCCGAAGGTATCTTTAGATCAGACCAAGGCCCAAACCTGTAAAAACTTGTGCACCTGCTCAGCTCTGACAGCATGAGTAATCACAGAGACTGAACATATTATTTCTATCATTTATTCATATACACTATTTCTATGGCTCTCTTCCCCTATTATCTCAGTGTCTCATAAACATTAACGAATGGTTCTCAGGTCCCAGCACACTGCTTCATTGTTTGGGTTGCAGGCCACAGGGAATGATTAAAGTGATGGGAATAAATGGGGGGTTGGATTTAAAAATGCCTGGTTTTATTAAAGTTTCTTTGCCTAGCTTCTGGAGCATAGGAAATGCAGGTTACACTAATTGTGTTTTTTTGAGCCATTTCAGAAAATAGAAACCATTGCCCCAGCTGCCCTGTTTCATCCTGCTCTGAAAGATTCATGAAAGCTGTTAGAGGTGTCTCCAAACCTTGCTGTCACTAAAGAGTTAATGCACGTGGCTATAAATCAGACTTCAGGGTCATTTTGGATGAAAAACCATTTCCTCTCACTTAACTTACTTCTGAGAAAAATGTTGCTCCTAACCTTGGCTGCCTGATTTTATTAGCTACTGTCATTTTCACCAGGACCTCAGAAAGATGGGGCTGGCTGAGGTCCATTTGGGCTGGGCTGGGTGACCCCTGCCCTCATCCCCTGGGAGGCTGCTTGTCCCCTCCAGCCCTGGGTGCTGGTGCAGGGAAGTGGCTCCCGTGTCTCCCATCAGGAAGACAAATTTCATCAGGGAGCAGAGCCCTGAAGGGTTGGTTTTTCTGCAGCCATGCAGCTGAGGCAACCTCATGTTGGGTGCTTGGGAGCGATATTTTTGTTTCTTGATCGATGACCGGGTTGCTGTAGGGTTGGGACAGGTTGTGTTGGTGTGAGATCAGGATTTGGGATGGGTTCCCTGGCCTTCAGACTGGGGACTGGCCTCATGTTCTCTGCTGTCATGGGAAGGAGAGCGACCCACACAAACTCAGCCAGGAGCTGAAGGACCCCCATGTGCCATTTGATCCCTCTCTGTATGACACCACATTGGGAGGAAACCTTGCCAAAATGTTAAAAGGACAGAGCTGCCCAAATACAGTATGCAAAGCCTGGTCTGGAGATGTACCCTCAGCAGTGAGATGTTGGGTGCAAATGACCGGTTGAGTCAATTCACACAATGGCAAGGGCTGGAAGATACCCTCAGTTCCCAGGCTCAGAGCTGGAGATGGGTGAAATTCTTTCACCTGAAACTTCCCTTGTGTGAAAAATGCAAATTTGGTGACAAATACTTTTGAGCATTAGGGCTGGTTGTACTAAATTGTTTGTCCTGAGAAAAAAATTCCAAGAAAGTGCATTTGCAATGTTTATTTCAGTTTGAAATTCCCCTCCATTTTACTTGTAAATTGCTCCAAATCAAAGTGCAGCATTTTATCCTCACCTTTCACGTTTGCTGTAATTTAAATAAATAGTCCTAGTTGCAATCTGAACTAATTCCCTCCTTCCTGAATTTTCAGAACTACTCATGAAACAAAACAACTCCAAATTCATTTTTTCAGACAGCTCTCCTCAGAACTATTAGGCACATTAACATCCACCACATAAATGAAACCACAGGCTATCAATGTTTTGAGGCAGCTGTATTTCCCACCAGAAATTTGCATAGCATCACCTTTGTAGCACTCTGACTTACTCCACCGATATTTTTTTTGCAGGAAAATGCAAGTTACTGGTAACAGATCTAGAATTAGGAGACTAAAAGTCCCCAAGCAAAATCCCAGCCGTGCTCTTATCCACCAGTCCTAGGTCACTCCTCCTATGTGCTAGCACCGAGCCATCTTCATTCCTTACCCCATCTCTCCTTACTGTTTCTGTCCCTAAGAATGTGGCGTCATCCCATTTTCATAAACCACTGGCAAAGCCATCCTGCTAAAAAATCTGGTGCAAAGGTTTAAAATGCCTTTACAGCAGCAAAGCATGACCTCTCTGAGGGTTCCAGCAGCTCTCTCTGCAAAAATTTTCATTTTTGCCACCACTTAAGGTTTTCATCAAACTCCCATCTAACAAAGTGTAGTTCTCAGCAACTGGAAGCAGAAGCAATTCAGCCCTCTGGGCAGTGATATTTGTCTGCATCAAGAAAATTCTCCCGATTAGACAGAAAATGGATATTTTTTTCCCTGTAGTATATACTTCTAGTGAAATCTCCCGGCTCAGTTCCCCTCCCCCCTCTGAAAAATATTAAGAGCAGAAAGAGAAAATAATGAAACCAAAAAACGGTTTTCCTGCAGAAAGCACCATTTCCTGGTGAGCTCTGCCACCAGCGTGCTCCTGCTGTGTCCTTTGGGAGGCACAAGCTGGGAAGGTGCAGGAAGGCAGCAGCTTGCCTTGGTACCTGTGTGCTGTTCCTGCCCGTTTTCTGTCTCCCCCACTCCCAGGTGACCAGCCCCGTGGAAACACAAGGTTTTGCTCTCCCCGCAGTGGGGAACGTGGGAAGATGAGCCTTTTTGGAAGGGACCAGCTTTGCACAGCTGAGTGGAGATGAGGAGCATGTGAGCCGTGTCTTCTCATCAGGGATGCTGATGGAAGTGGCTCAGCTTGCTCCATGCAGTGTTCTGCTGGGATATGCAGTGGGGCCAGCAGCTGAGGATTGTGCCACTGGGTGGAGGGGCTCAGTGTGGACCCTGAGGGCCACAGGAGGCTGGCTCTGTGTGGCCCACGGGCTGGCATGCAGCACTCAGCACTGTGTGCCCACCCCACTGCCTGCACCCGTGTGGAAATCAGGCAATGTTTAAGGAAAAAATGAAGGAGGTGGAAAAAGGGAAATGAGAAAGAAACACGAAGGAGATGATGAAATATTTGCCCTGCCTGGAAAACTGCCTTAGCAGGGCAGGGGCAACGCGAGCAGCACTAGCAAAACATGCTGACGCTGCCCCAGAAGCAGCCTGCGGAAAGATGTGGGTCAGTTAAGATGGGTGTACTCGGAGGCCCGTGCCCAGAAATGCCAGCTGTAGGAGCCCTGCTAGGCACATGCCAGGGTGCTGTCGTTACATGGCCATTGCAGAGAGGTGCTGCCAGGGCTGGAGAGGAGGAAGAAGGGGGAAGGAAGGTTTGGGGAGTCTCTCATGTCAATGCCACAGGTTCTGGCAGCCCAGCTCAGCTCTGTTTGCCCTGGGAAGTCTGAGTCTTGTCTTGCCAGGTTGTGCTGGAGCAACTTGGCTGAGTGAAGAAGGTCCTGAGCAAGAGAGCCCAGGCTGGGCATCCTCCACTGCTCCACCTCTTCCTCTTGCCTGTGGGTCTGGGGGCTAGAGCTGCTCAGTAGTTTAACAGTTAACCTCTGACCTGTCTCCCTAGGCTTCCCCGCAAGGAGTTTGGGCCTTTTTCAGCCCATGTACTCTGAAGTGTTGCCCAGGAGAGCTTGGTCCTTGCAGAGCTCATTTACAAACCCTCACGGCACGTTACTTTGCAGAGTAATCCTCTGCAGAGCTCCTTCTTCTGGGAACAAAATTCCTCCTGAGGACAGGTCTCCTGAGAGGGCCTTGAGCTGGTACCAGATTGTCATACCCAAGCAGGGACAATAGTTTGTGTGGAAAAACTTCCTCTAAGAGGATTCAGACTTTCTCTGTGTCCGGCAGCATCTCCCAAAGGTGTGCAGGCTCTGCTTTACCACATACCCTGGGTCAGATGCTGCCAGTGGGGGAGTCTCCATCCAGTCCCACGTGCAGCACCACAGCAAATCCAGCACAAACAGCTAGAGAGGGTGTTCGGGAATGTGCCTGTCTCTCTTACAGCAGCAGAGCAGGGAGCTGGCGATGGTTTGGCTGGCCCTGCCAGGCACTGCTTGCCCCCTCCACAGCTGGCAAATGCTTTGGCACCTGCAGCTGCTCCCCGAGAGATGTCTAGGAACGGAGGAGCTGTCTCCTGCTTGCAAAGCTTGGCATGGAAGATCTGTGGAACAAATCAGGATGAAAGCACTGCATGTGACTAACTGAGTTTTAGAGATGCGGCTGAAGAAGCTGTGTAGCCACCGTTGGGTATTACCTGTTATTTCTTTCCCCAGGCCATTTGTTTGGGCTCCACAGAGATGTGCCGGATTCTTAGAAACTCTCAGGTTCTGAAACTTTCTGCCCATATCACGGGAATAATGAAAACCCAGCTCTAGTCATCAGGTTATCAAATTTAATCATTCTAAACCATGTCAGCTTTAATCCCAGCCCCCATGAATACTTTATGACATCGACTATGTGTTGACACTCTGAAACCAGGTATTTTTCAAGGGATTGTTCAGATCTTTTATAATTAAAAGGATTTAAAAACATAGAAATGTATTAATTTTTCTCTCTCTGGTTTCTGTCTCTTCCTCTTCTGAACAAGCCGATGAAGTCATAAAAAGCAGGTGTAACGGAAAACAAACCCAGAAATCTCCCTGCTGAGAAATGTTGTCTAGCAATGGATTATTTTTTTCTTATTATTTGAGCAGGAGGAAATGGTGACATCAAAATGATATTGTAACATAGTTGGCACTAAACAAGTATAAAGTGCCCTAGATGACAGCCCATCATCTCACTTGCCTTCCATGCTCTAGGTGTTGAAAATAAACCACTTGTCACATAGACCATAAATGTATTTCAGAGACTGAGTGAGATCCAGGAACATCAGATATTGCAGCTATCCTGGATGACTGGTTGCATCGACCTTCCCCCTCACTGTGAAGCATTTCAAAAACATCCCAGTGCCCCCAGTGGCCTCAGTGGCCAAGAACCACAGCCCAGTGTGTATGCCCAGCATATGCAGCCCAGGATGGAGACCAAGCCTGATGCAAAGTGTTCTTGTGTTGTCATCCACACCAGGATTTTGCCTTGGCTGTCACACTAACAGCTAGTCCCCCTTTCCTGCTTACAAAATTACATCAAGTAACCAGTGTTTTCAGCAGATTTTCTTTGATATTTCACTCTCTAGAAAGATCCCAAGTAGAACAGTTCTTCTTAGTTGCGGTCATAGGGTCTTGCTGCTCTCAGAAGGTCTGGATGAGTCCACCAAGTGTCCCAGGCTTGCATCTGGGGACTGATTTAAAACAGCCAGGAGGCAAAGAATGAGCCTGTGGGCTTGGTGGGCAACTGTATCACTTGTCTGACATCTGAAAGTGTCCCACCTGTTGCTCAAGGCATCTTCACCTGCATGTCAGCTGCTGCTGTGTGCCACTCCTGAGCTGTATCTTAAACTCTATCCCTTGCTTTCCAGAGCCAGGCCCTATGCAGAATAGTCATGGTCCTTTGCATCCAGGGCCCATGGCCTTGAAATAGATTTTGTGAGGCTGTACCATCCCCATGGGCCATGGGGAACAAGAGGTAGAAGACAAGCAAGACTTGGACTACCTTTTGGAAGAGGTTTGTCCAAACATCTCTACACTTCCCAGAGCCTTCATGCGGCATCAGCAGCCTTGTTCCCAGGGCAGAAAACAGTTGCCTCTGACCACCCCCATGTGCCAGCAGCTGACAGTGGCCACAGCAACATCAACAACAGCATCCCACCACTCAGGTGCTTTGCCACGTGCACTTTTACCCACCCCAGTCCCTGACCCTTGCTGCAGGTATAAACTCTCCTTGCCAGGAAGCCTATTCAGCATGGCCAAGTATTTATCTAGCTCCTGCAGTGCTCCCAGTGGGGCCAGTGAAAGCCATTTCAGCCAGACGTGGGCATGCAGCGATGACAGGGTCTGGCAGCAGCATGGAGAGAAGATTCGGTAGTGGGGGAGGCCAGGTGAGCAATTCACCTTGCATCATGGCTGGAAGCTGCTTGAAATACCCAGATGGTTTGAGGTTACCTTTCTCCATCCCTCTGACCCTGACCCTCACCTCATTCCTTCCCACGTCAGAGCTCACCCAGTCCTTGCCAATCTCATGTTCATCTTTTCACCGCTGGGCCCCAGGTCCTGCTTGCTGTTCTGCAGGTCTTCCTTGCTGGGTTACCACTTGATTCCTCTGCTTTGCATGGTGAGGGCATGAGCTAGCCACACTTCCCTCTCCTCCTTCCCTCCTGCCCTTAGCAGGTTGGAGGGAACCAGCTGAGAAGGAACTGGGTGACTCCTCCTTCAGCCTAGCAGAGCCAACTGACCTCCTGCAATGTCTCTCTTTTAGGAAGGGACAGAAGAGTCATTCGTACTATGTTTTACCAGTTCCTAGGATAATGTACAGCATGATGAAGAGGAAAGAAACCCAACCGCTTCTTTGAGGACTTCAGGACTGACTCAATTTGATCTTCATGTTCAAGTGGGGAATGATTGAGCAAGAACTTGATTTTATCAGAAGGAGGTTGTCCATTCTCTATTCCAGCAGGGATTTCTTTGGTTATTATCTATTCACGCATTTAATTTCTTTAGAAACAGCATCTGCCCAAAAGCTCTGGGCAGTGTGCCATTCCTCTGATGTACAAAATGTACTTGTTATTGAACCTGGGAATGCATTAGCTACTGATCAGGCCTTGGTCTTGCTAAGCCTTTTCCACATGCTTAATGCTATACGTATAAGAGATATGCAGAGGAATAAAGCTAAGTTTACCATTTCTCTTTGTGTTGCTGGAATTATAGTGAGTCACATTCTGACCACTTTTAAACGTTGTATGATTTTTCCCTTTCCCTGAAAGACACAAGATCCCACCGCATATGGACATGTGGAATGCAATGAACCTTTCCTATCTATGAAATTATGTCAAGTAGTGTTTTCAGCAGATTTTCTTTGATATTTCACTCTCTAGAAAGATCCCAAGTAGAGCAGGTTTTTTTCAGTTGCAGTCATAGGGTCTTGTTGCTCTCAGAAGGTCTGAATGAGTCCACCAAGTGTCCCAGGCTTGCATCTGGGGACTGATTTAAAACAAGCACCTGCTTCGAACTGTACACAGGTTGCAGATCAGTAGAGCAATGCAAGCACTTTAGGCAGTTCCAATGAAATCACATACAACCTCCTCCAACTGCTTCCCGCACAAAAGCAAACATTCCCCTTTGCACAAGGGTTTCTGACAGCAAAAGTATCCAGAAGAAAGAGGATGGCAGAAGACCCTAAATCTAGAAAAATACAAGTTCCTTGGAAAATACTCACAGATGCCTCTGGAAAAAATTCCAGCTGCAGTAACTACCAATAGAGCCTATTTTATACCTTTGCGACCAACTGAACTTATGCAATCACTCTGCTTCTTACATAACGCTGGCAAAATGCCACCCCCTCCCTGTTCTGGAAGAACCAAACCGACGTGTTAGAAGAACATGATTGGAAAGGCTGGCCTGGGCCATCAGTTTGCACTTAAAGGACATGTGGAATATACTCAAGATGCCATGAAATAATAGCCCATGTCAAACAAGTTCTAGGTCTCCTAACGCGCCTTGATCTGGCCACTGAACACACCTGTTCCCAAACTGGGGTGAGATGTCCTCCTTCCTTGGGAGTGCATGGGTGGACCCAGACGTGGTCTCCTCTGCCCCACCCAGCTCAAGGGGGTGGGTGAATCCAAGAAGGCACCATGGCAGGAATTAACCACATGGGGAAACCCACACCATTCCCATCCTCCACCACCCTCACCAGTAGCTCGTGTGTAATCAGCCCCTGCTGAGGAGGTGAGCGCAGGCCAGTTCCCTGGGTAGTGCTGCTTTCCCCTCCTTAGTAGAAAGGAACTTCCCCCTCCTGGTTAGTTTGGGCCTTTTGTCCCCCACTGCTGCAAGGACCCTGCTCAAAGTCACTGCTGCTGAGGATGCTCTCCCTCAGCTCATGTGGTTGAGTGGAAGTCTGGTGGGAAGGGATAGCAGAGCTGCTGGTAACGCTTGGGTCTGGGATTGCTTTCCATGGGCAATGTTCCTTCTAGCTCTGCTGTGGAAGCATAAAGGAATAGTGGAAATTGAGAAATAAATAGGAAAGTGCAAAACTTCTAAGAACCTTCAATATATTTTGCAGACATTAAAAAAGAAAGAACCCTGAAACAGTATCTGTGGGCTCCAGAAGTGGAGGCATGAGCACATGCAGCTGGAGACCTCCATCCTCTCCTTCTGCACTGCAGCTCTTTGCCTCTTGATCGCTTGGGTCCAGCGCTGGCACGGGAAGGATGGTGCGAGGTTCATGGAGGGGTGGGCAGCACTGAGGGGTGCCTGACCCTGCCGCTGCCCATGCCACCGGGGAGCAGAGTGTGCCAGGGCCCCGCTGGGTGCAGGAGCCAGGGGCACAGATGCAGCCAGTGCCAGAGCGAGCACTTCGGCGTAAACACTGGGGTGGGGAAGGCGTCTGGGCCAGGGCAGGCTCAGACCTGTGCGGTGCTGGCAGCCTGACTCTCTCCATGGGGTTTCTGATTTCAGGAGCAAAGGCGTTCCGAGAAAGCACCCGTGCTGGGCACGCCGAGCCATCACCAGACACTGCTTCGGCTGCGGACTTCTTCAGCCCCTTTCTTTGCCTCTCGGCAGCAGCTTTTCTGTTGTACAGATGGAGTTATGGGCACAGGCTTTTAATAGAATAAATAGTTTGTGTAAAAAAAAATTATTGCGTGGTTATTGCCCTCTTAAATCTGCTCATAAAGGGCTACAACAGGCGAGGGAGGAAATTACTGCCGACCTGCAGCTGGTCAGCTTCTGTGAGGGCTCCGGCCGAGCTTGACGTTTCACACTTAGCTTTTCAGGATGTCGTCTCATGAAATTTTACAAGCTCAGTGGGAGCAGGCGAGGTCAGCGCCTTAATGGGAGAGGAGCAAGGCGATGCCGGGAGCGGGTGCGCTGGTTTGGCAGGCAGTGCTCTTGCCTGCGCCCGCTGTGCCGTGCTGTGCCGTGCCGGGGGAGCCACGCTCTGGAGCGAGGCTCTGATGACTTCAGTAGCTGCAGATCCCTTGGCTTTGGTTTTCAGGAGTGCTCAGGTGGCAGCCCCAGCAGCCAGGCCAAACTACTAGTGGGTTGGAGACAGAAGGCCACAGAACAGGTTTGAAGGGATGAGGAAACATTTAGGTCATTTTTATCCAGAGCTAGTCTGCTATCTCTAAATCTTGCCAAGTGGGCACGACACCAGGAACAGGAGGTGAAGTGCAAGAAAAAACAATGCCAGGCTTTTTTCTTTTTTTTTTTTTTTTTTTTTTTTATCACCTCCTTCTCCTCTCCCGTCAGTTTCAGTGAGATTACAGCAAACACAACACATCTGAATGCACGTGGCACGATGGAGATGTGGGCGGTTTTAGGGGAAGGGAGCCAAACTGGCGACCCAACTAGTTTGGTGGAAACTAAACTTCACTGTTTGGAGATCAGCTTCTCTGTACGGAGCGAATGGGTCATCTCCACCAACTCCCCATGCGGGGTCTGCCCAGCTGCACTAACAGGGAAGACCACAGGGATGAGGGAAAGTTCTGAACTGGTCTTCACAGGGTAGAGCAAGGACTGCACATGGGGTCTGAAGTGAAAGAGATCCAACTAAACTCCTCAATTCTCCAGAATGCTCTGTTTTTGAGGACAGAGTGGAGTATTTATTTTTACTCCTATTCCTTTCTTCTCCTGGCTCTGGAGCAATGCGGGCTGTACACGCAGTGTAGGATGTGAGCACATACTGTACATCTGAGGTGAGATGAAACACAAATATGCCTTTTCATAATAGCATTTACACCTGGAAGAGAAGACCGGTTTATTACCTTGGTAAACAAAAGTTAGAATTCAAGCAAAGTACAAACTTTGCCCTGGGCTATTCTGACAGAGCACCTTGTGTTTGTGAACTGAACTCGGTTGCTAATGTGCAGCATGAAGCAACGGGGCTATTTTCAACCCTCCCCCATCCCCTCATCCGAGGCCCCAAGTTTAAAAGTTCATTAATTTTTTTTGGAGGGGGGGCTTTTAGGTGCTGAGATGCACCCCGGCTGTGCCAGCTGAGGTGGCTGCTGTTGGTGGGGAGGGCTGTGCATGGTGTATCTCTGCTGTGCATTGGGTTTTCTCTCTTTCCAGAGAGCGTGATGATTTTAAGGTGTGTAGATTTAGCAATACGTGCTGTGCTGAGCTGCAACTTGTGCTGCAAGCCTGTGTTAATGGGGGAGGAATACCTAGAGTGCTTCTCGGCACATGGCAGCAATGCCAAGTCCCAGCCTGGTACCTGGGAGGACCTGAGGACCATGGACCTTGCTGCACCCATGGCGTGGCTCTCAGGCCTCCAACACTGCAATGTTACAAGGCTCTGGACCTCTTGGAAACTGTCTTATGCAGGGGACACATGAGCCTAAACCCAAAAGCCTCCCGGGGACCAAATTTCACTCTGCAGCAATGAGAATAGCTCCCATATTGTACAAAAGAGCAAGCTCTGCCCTGTGCCCCAGCTTGCTTTGTTGCAGTCCACACAATCTGCCAGCTGGGCAGGGAGGAGGGGGATCCAGATAGATCCGAGAGGAGCTGGAGCAGCAGGATGTGTCTGGCACCATGCTCCCAACCCATCAATCCTCAGCCATTTTTCTCCATGCCAGAAGACGGTTCCTGGTCCAGGCATAAGTCTGGCTCTGGGCTGGCCTGCTCTGTGTCCTCATTAGGCAGTGCCATGTGCTAAGGGCAGAAAACTGCCAGCTTTTCTTGAATAAAATGATGAGCTTGTTGAAGTAAAATTTACAACCTTCCCCAAATTTCTAGCTCAAATATCTGACTGAGCAAAATCACAAACTTTTTTTGCATGTTTGAGAAGTCCATATAATTTCACTCTGTTTTCATCAATGCCTTGCTTTAACTCTGGTAATGCAAGGGTAAGCAATTGCAGCCGGTGTCAGAAAGGCTTTTACCTTCAGGATCTACAGCTTATAGGAAAGACTGGATTTATAGTGAGACTGTTCTTTTCAAAAGTTTCTGAAGAATCCCCACTCCTGGATGTTATTTCCAAAAATCTTAACAGCCCTCTCAGGGCCTCCATGGAGCTGGTGTATCCAGGTTGTAGTGAGGATGCCGACTTGCCAAGACAGCAGAGCTTTGCCTGCTGCCTGGCAGGTGATGGTGTCCCCCTGCGGTGGCATCTGCTGACCCAGCTCTGGAGGTCATTAGCAAGATGTTGTGCATCTCACCAGGCCGTGTATTTTACTGCAGGTCACTGCCTGCTTTTTCTGATGGCTTAAACACTTTCATCACTCTGCACAGGAGCCATACCATGAAGGGGAACTGAATCTTTGAAAAATCTTGGCCTTTCCTAGACCACAGTGTTTTATTTAGCTCTGTTGGCCCCAGAAACCTCAAGGGTTACTTTAAGGAAACAAAACCTGTCTTTTGGCTAGATGCAACTGAGCTGGGAGATAAACAGGGTATTTATTGTCAGAGCCCCATGTCTTCAGCAGTAATAACGTATTCCTTATACCTTGTGCAAGCCCAGCTACTAGGGCATGGCATGCACATTGCAACTTATCTGTGCTGCAATCTCTTTGGGCTGCTGGGAGGGGACCTTCTTGCGTTATGCTTTCAAGGGAAGAAAACCAGGACCCTGGACTGTAAAAAAATGACTTCTACAACCGCATTTTTTCTGAGTCATTAACTGTGCTTTGTTTGTGTGAGGTGGAACATCACCCTCCTGAAAGCAGTCACTGCCACAAAGGGGCAGACCCATAAGCAGACTTTCATGTAACCTATGAAATCCAGCAGAGGCTCTCAGTGGAGGCAAAGCGCCTGCAAGGATACGTTAGCAAGTGTCCTCTGCCTAGGTAAGGGGTCCCTGGATGAAGTGCCTTAAATCAGGGAAGTGGTGGAGGAGATGACAGAGAAGAAATGCTCACTCAGCTCTCTGATCATAACTTACGTTGACCTGCTCACTTTGCTGGATTACAAGATAAAGTCATGAGGGTTAAATTTAATCTGAATATAGCAACCCCATTAATACAAGTGTGATTTCAATTTGTTGAATGATGGCTTTGGCTATGTTTATTGCAAGGTCTTAAAAATTCTTGGAAGACGAGTGCTCACACAAATTAAATGCGTTTCTGCATAGGATTTGTTCAACCACATCAAACATGCTTAAGTATATACTGTGCAACTGTGGGACTGAGTTCTCATCAGAGATACAAGATTCCCCAGTGCCGCTTCTGCGGCAGTATGACATAACTTTGCCTGGCTGTTCTAGTCCCCTTGCTTGAGTGATCAAGAACAAGACGAGGCAAAGCAATGAATATAGCCCAGGGAAAAATTCTGCCTGGCTCATGAGAGATTGCAAATGGACCTAATAGATCAGTTCCATCTCTGACTTCTTTAGATTCTGTCATGATTCCCTCAGACATTTTGCAAAATATGCGTGACTGTACACATGGTTTTGCAATGGGTCCAGAGATGTATCTAAACCTGTTTGAGAACAGTTGTGTGAACTGTGGGTTCTGGTCAGTATTGTATAGAGAGGGCTGGCTGCATCTCCAATTTACACGTCTTTAAGCTAGACCAGGAAAAGTCTTGTAAGTTATGAAAGTCTGCTCCATCTCTTGGTATGTGATACCCACTGTGGCCATAGGATTTACAACTGTTTCTCAGGGGCCTGGGTCTATTCTGGAAAAGCACCTATTTTCTCAGTCCTTGTGTTTGACCTAAAGCTTGTTTCTACAACATCCCTCCAGAAAATCTCCAACTGGAGACAACACAGTGACTGGAAGACAACCTTGGTTTTGTGTACTGCGAGACATCACTGGAATGGCACAGCTACACCCGGGCTCCAGGCAAGATGGGACATATTCTACTGGTTGTATTGGCATTCGCAGCACTTGCACCAGCACTTCAGCTTCAGCTACCTGCATGTGGCAATGAGACCAGCTCCAGTCACTTGAATAAACACAACACACCTGTGCAACATTTCTGAACAGCTGCTTTATGCATGGTGAAAGCATGACATGGGTCATGGTGTAAATCAACTTTATTCAGTGGTCCCTATGATAGACCTCTTCTGACATTGATCCTGGTCAAAACCTGATATTGATCAAAAAAGAAAGTCATTCAGGCAGCTCAGCAATAGAATAATGAGCCCCATGGGGAATGTATCCTTGTTGTGAGCAAAGATGTACCCGGGAACAGCTGCCTGTGCATCAGGCTTCCTCTCCATGTGGCTGGCGTGAGCTTAGCTGCAGCCCGAAATTGCATCTGAGCCACAAGAGGCATCCTCTGCTTAGGAAGGGCTTGGCCATGGGTTGTCCATCGGTGGATGGAGCTGTAATATGCTCTGGTATGTCCATCCCTCCATGAACAAGAGCTTGGCTTGTAGCCAAGACTTATAGCCCCAAACAGGTTCAAGCTCTGGAAGAACTGCAGAGAGCTCCCAGACTTGAGTGAAGCCAGCGCCCTACTTGGGCGTGAGGATTTACAATGTGAACAGTCCAGGGAGCAGAGTCTGAGATTGCTCAATGGACAAGGCATGCCCATCTCGGGAGGCCTCCTGGGGCAATGCTCAGTAAGGGACAGGGATGTCAGGTTTGCACCTGCAATTGCACCTGCAAACCCTCCAACACAGAGGTGTGAGTTTGCAAAGCTGGACTATGGACATGGACTGAAATGGGATTTATTTCCCCATATGCGGATGCCACTTTCAGGTGTGTCTGCTGTTGTGTGCTGCTGCGAGTGACTGAGGCTCCTCGGGCAACCCCACGTGCACGCATCCCCTCCGTGTGCTGGAGGAGAACAGGGCAGCTCTAGGTGCTGGGAGGTGAGAGGAAAGAGCTCTGTTCTGAGGCTTGGAACGCTCGGTTCAAAGACATTTTAACACCTCATAGTTACTTTGTAGAGGAATTATAGAGGACTGTATGAAAAATTTATTTGTAAAAAGGTTGTAATGATTGTTAAAAACATAAGGTATGAAATGTTAAGAAAAAAAAGAAAAAGGGGGAATTGTAGAAGAATGAAGCTGGGTTAATTAGCATTGATAATATACAACTGTGGGCTGGCTTCAGGGGTGTCGAGTTGGCTGATGTAGACAAGGTGCAGCTGTGGCTGTTCTGTTAAGAGGTTGGGCAACCAGTAAAGAGGGAGCAGTCAAGGAGGAGAGAGGAGGAAGAAGCGGAGAGAGAGGAAAATGTATGGCTGGGATGAGGAGAAAGTAGCAGAGGGACTGGCATGAAGAGGTATGTTGGTATGAGATGGTAAAAGACCTTGCTGCCCCTTGATAATTTGAGAGTGCTGCGATGTTACTTTCTCCATGCTGTACTGCCTACCCCTTAGCATTAATACAATTGTCATGTTACATCCATAGTAAACCCATTATACAGACTATAACTTTCTATTTGTTGCTTACTAAATGCATCAATAACCAGCTTTGTCCTAAAGCATAAGGCGTTCCCAGCAAATGCTTGCCTGCCTAAGCTAATGTGAAACAAATAACTATTCAGTTTACAATTCACAAAGTATCTCTTAAATACTGAGACAACAATAATAATTGTGCTTTCATTCAAAACTTTGTGCTTATGTTTCTTCTCTTATCGAAGATCTTAAAGTGTGTTACAGAAGGTAATCGATAAGGCTTCACAAGAGGGAGTTGGGCGTTGCTTTGATAAAAGCATTATTTGTTAGGAAAAGTCTCAGATTTGGAAAAGCTTTGAAAACTTCCCCAGATTTCTTTGCAGGATCTGCTTCCTGATGGAGGTTGTCTCTCCCCAAAACACTGCTGTCCCCTTCCCACAGAGCCCCATTAGGATTTTGAGGGATGTCCAGTGGCCTGACCACCTCAGTGCAGACACAGCAGGCCTGGCTGTGCCTGTGGGATGCAGAGCAGCTCTGTCCCACTCCGTGCTGGGGTCTGGCCAGGCTCATCAGCCCCACAGCATGTCCCCCTTCACTGGCACTCAGTGTTGGGGTCCATACCAGGAGCACACGGTCTTCAGACAGACAGAAAGACTCTGCAAGGGGAAATGGGGGAGACTTGTTCTCCACATTGGCTAAGGCTCTGCTGCAAGCCATGGCCTTATGCTACAGCAAGGAGGGAGCTAATTCAGAGACGAGGGAGCAGCCAGGATAGAGGTGCCCTGCAAGTGATTGCCTGGGAGCTGTAATAAATCCATGTCAAGATGGATCCAAGGAAAAGACAGACTGTCTCCAGAGGACTCGGGTGAGGTCTTTCCCAAGCTGGCTCTGAGATGCTCTGATGTGGTGACCCAAAGTGCTCAGCAAGGTCCCCACAGAGCCTTCCCAAGCCAGGCATGGGATGCTCTGATTTGGCGACCCGGGCCTCTTGCTGCCCAGCTTTGCATGTAGGAGCACTGCTCATCCAGCATTATTTATGGCGAGCGGCTGAGCGCCCAACCATCTGGAGCCCAGCCCCACTAATCATGTCCTCTGCCAAAACAAATTGAACCTAATTGGTTGGAAAAGGAGGAGGGGGAGAAGCAACAACAGCAAAATCACCAGCAACAACAACAAACACCCCAACTCACCCCAACCCAATACTCAAAACAAATCATCAAGAGTCATTTAAAGTCAAATTGCACCAACTGTCTGACTGAGGCTTGTCCAAGTTTGGCCTTATCAGCATTCAGCACCACTGCCCTGGGATGGATGAGGAAACAAAAAACACCACTAAAGGATAAGCTGGGGAGAGAGGACCCATGTTTCTTGTTCACTCCAAGGCCCTTTATGCTCTTCTGGAAGACAGAAAAAAAATATTTAACTGAGAAACAGGTCTTTTGATTATCTTTACTTAATCTGGCTAGATGTCTCTCTTCCTCCCATTCCTGCTCTTTGCAGGCAATGTAGTTCACACCTCCTGGCACTGGGACTGGAATGGTGCTTGAGGCTGCAGGTCAGTTCTGGGCTTTGCTGCAGTCCTCTGAGAAAAAACTACCCTACAGCCCTCCTCCTGGACCATTCCTCCTTCCATGGAGGAGCTCAGGATGATCCCTTAGAGTGTGCCTTGGTACCAGGACATCCACAGGCACTTCTCCACCTTGGGTTGATACCAAGGGAGGAGAGTAATCAGTGTGCCTGCACCTCAGGGACCTTTCTGCCTCAGTGATCATCTTCTGCCTCAGGGGTCTTCTGTTGCCTCCTCCTCTGGTGGCTTCTCACACCACCTCATCACCATGGGATCTGATCTTCCTCCAGCGTTAGGGGTGGTGGTGTGGTTTACATCTGCTGCTTGTTTGCTTTCTCACCCTCACCCCCGGGAAGGATGGTGTTCAATGGATGTTCTGTTTTGTTTTTTCTCTGTGTGTGTATATGTATTTTTACATATGCATATGTGGAAACACAGATACAGGCAAGGACTTCCCAGCTTTCACCTTCACTCCCACTCACAGATTAATACATCTAGGCACGCTGCTCATTCCTCAGAAATAAGAATGAGTCTATTTGGTTGCACAATCTCCCGTCCCCAGTGTATCCTTGTCCTGGACCTGTCTTTTAAAGAATGCAAGCATGGAAAAATACATCAATATGTCTTACACTTAACAGGTGGGGGTCTTGGTCTGGGCAGGCTGTAGTTTCCAAAATCACGGAACAGGTTGGGTTGGAAGGGGCCTTAAAGATCATCTAGTCCACCCCCCTTGCCATGGGCAGGGAGACCTCCCACTAGACCAGGTTGCCCAAAGCCCCATCGAACCTGGCCTTGAACACTGCCAGGGATGGGGCATCCACAGCTTCTCTGGGCAACCTGTGCCAGCGCCTCGCCACCCTCACAGTAAAGAATTTCTTCCCTAATATCTGATCTAAATTTACCCTCTTTTATATATATATAAATACCTTAAATTTACATGTTGTGGTTTCTCCTCAAAAATATTTCTACCAGAGGACTTTCTCTTAGACATTAAGGAGGTGGTGACACTGGGCCAAAGAAGAGATGTTGCCTTCTGGGACCCCTCTCCTGGATGTGGCATGTTTCCTGAAGCAGAAGTTTTTTTTTCCCATTTCAAGGCTGTGGCTCAGATGTGATGATAAGGTTGGGTATGGAGGGGTGCATACCCACACCCATCTGTCACCCACTGGGAAGGCTCCCTGCTCCTACAGGAGCAAGGCTCTCCCTGACCCACAGCTTGCTTCTCTTTGGAGGTTTTTATGCTTGTAACTAGGTGGCTACAGAGGGAAGTCCCAGCTGAAAGCCATCAGAAACTATTTTGCTGACTGCAGTTTCCCCTAATCTTCCTGCTGTGTGTCAGGGGTGGTGGAAATCCTCTGGACTCATTTAGGAGCAACGCCTCTTGGGACACCTCTTAGATGTTTCAAAACAGCAGTAATGGGAAGACAGAAATGCTTTGGATGTTGTGATGTTAATTTTTTTTCTGCCTACAAGCCACTGCTGCCTTCCAGGCAGGCGGTGCAGGGATAAAGACAGGTCATCTCACCAGAGGGACAGTTCCCCAGACCTTGTTGACAAGGTGAGAGATGTTTCACCCATGATTCCAGAAGCTCTTGGCCTCTTTTTTCCCTTTTCTGTAGGACTTATCCATTACCCATCTGGAAATGCTTTCTCCTCTGCTCCTTGTGAGCCTCCTCCACAGAGCTCAGTTCCAGTTCTTGCTTTTCCATTTTCACTGCCATTTTATTTGCCCTTATTACAGCTATAAAGGACTTCCTGGTCCCCTGCTCATCCAACATTTTATAATCCCCTCCAAAAATGATTCAAGCTTCATCCTCATACTAGTGCTGTCCCTTGGAGCCCCTGCTCCTTGCAGGCAGCTGTTGCCAAACTCCAGGCTGGTTAGAAGCCTCCTCCTAATTTTTATCCCAAACCTTTTCATACAGCAACTGATCCCCCATTTGTTCTCACGCCAACAGGATCTTTTAGCTTGGATAGCTCTTCTCCCACCCTGGTGTTCATGCCTCTGGTGTATTTACAGACAACAAAGCTATGCCCTCTCCTGCTTAGTTTTGCTAGACTAAACAAGCCAAACTGTCTTGAATGTGGGTGAGAAATACATTCCAGAGACGTGGGACACTGACGGGAATGGCTGCTGGGGGGGTCCTTTGGGGCCCTGCAATGCTTTTACTTCGAGTTGCTGGAAGCAGTGTGCCTGCCTGACTGCCAGAAGAGTTTATCTTCCTCCATCCCCATCTTTGGACAATTTCTCTGCTGTCTCCTGCTGGACAGTTCCCCCACTCCCGCTGTGCTTGTCCTCCTCCAGCCAAACGATTGCTCTCTCTGCCCACCAAGAAGGGCTGCATCTGCCTGTCTGCCTAACCTCCTGCACTGGATTTTTGGATGGCAAAGCTGTTTGCGTGGGTAAAAGCCGTATTTGCCATCCAGTTTGGTGACACACGGGTGGGCTGGCTGCAGAGCCACATCTCCCTCCTTCCTTCCTCTTCCCTCCTTCTTCCAGTTGCTGTGGGCATGGTAAAGCCTTGCACAGCCCCTGTGTTTCATCCTTTCTGTTGTCTGAAGGAAAAGAGCTCTGTAATCAGTGGGGCTGGTCATTCCCTTGCACTTGTGAATTTACTCAACCAGCACCTAGCAAATGCCTGTTGTCTGGGAGATGTTTGTGCTGCTCTCATCTTGGGTAAGGGCATAACCAAATAAAATTCTGTCTAGCTACCCTATGTCCCAGAGCTGTGAGCTGTGCCTAAGCTTATCTTTCCTTCCAGAGTGAATAAGTTTCTTTTTATTAATTTTGAAAAGATAAAGTTAAGGGATGGGGAAGAAAACAGACATACACTATAGGTGCCTTTCCTTGGGCTTGGAATAGCAGTGCAGATGATGAAAGGTCTCCTTTTCCTTTTGCTCAGCCTGGTCAAGGCATTTGGGCTAGGCAGGTTTTGCTTTTCAAAAGACACTTTCTAGTTCTTACAAAGGAGAGTGGATCTGGCTGTCTGGGTTTGCAGCAGGGTGTGTGCGTGGTGGGGAAAGGCCTGGTTTCAGTGCATTGGGTTTTTTAACCAGTGAAAAGTCTGCCGTCAGATTTTGAGCTGAAATACACCTTGTGGGGGACCACTGAGCTCCCTGTGAAGACAAGGTTTCGATCAGCTGCAGCTGTGGGCTGGGGTGCGGAGACCTTGCCCAGACAATGGCTGTCAGAAGCACAGAGAAGTAGCTGTGGTCAGCTTTCTCTTTATGCGATTTCCCCTTTTTCATTATGACTTCTTGGTCAGGCTGCATCCCAGACCTGCAAGGCTCCTGCAGCAGCCTGCGGGCAGCAGCATGTAGAGCAACACATTCATATCGTGAAACCAGACGGAGTGCTGCGATACAGCAGCCTTCCCGGGGGCTCTGCGTGCGTGCCTGTGTGCCTCTCTGTGCACACATATGCTGGTGTCTCAAAATGTGATTTAAGAGCAGAACAAGTGAGGAGAGTTCAGCGGAGAATAAAGAACGGGAAGGTAACATTATGAATATAATGAGTTTCAAATCTAGGACCACCTTACTTCATTTTAAGAAAGCCTTGGGAAGAGTGTATTTCAGCTGCAGCTTAATATATATTTGCCAAAGAGTTATACCTAATTTCATATACCACATTGTTCCTGCAGAGCACCAAAAGCACTTTAAAGAAAGACAGCAAGCTATTGAATCGGGTTTGAAGCCTGTAGCTGTATCCTTGAGACACTCTTTTTTTGAGATAGCCTTGGCCTAGACTATTTTAAAGCGGCATGAAACTCGGGCTGGTAATTTCTCTTCCCTAGCACAAAAGAGCTCTCTACAATAAAAGTTCGAGCTGTACTCGAGAGAGACAGAGCTCTGCTAGGCAGCTGATCCATGGCTGTGGGATCCCTCAGCCTGTGATCTTTACCCTGAAATCAAGAACTGGGCACTGAGCCCAAGACCGTCCCAAGCAAATCCCTGTTCTTTCTCACCCACAGCCCAGGAGTAATAAAGACAAAACTGTATGTGACAGATACTTGTTGCTCAAGCAAAAAGCACAGAAATAACATGATGAGCAGGCTGGTGTGAGAGTCCAGGAGGGAATTAGACACCCCACACAGTTGCACAAATGGGGCACTGGCATCCCTGGTGGTCACCCAGCAGCTGGCATCCCTCTTTCCTGATCATCATTTGTGGTGCAAGGGCGGCTTTCAGCAGTTCGTGCAGAAGCCTGTTCTGCTCATGAGAGCTTCAGAGCTGAAAGCCGGAGTCCTTTGCTGCTTCAGGATGCTGCAATGTAAACTCAATGGGTTTCTGACACCTGCACCGTGCAAAACATGGCAGTTTCAGTTCACAGTGGCTTGGGCAATCACTTTCCATTGCCTTACCTTTATGCCTGCTTGAGTTTTACTTTCAGTTTAGGGTTCAGGCTCACCCAAATCTTTGAGGTAAAATGAGCTCAATAGAAAGTAGCATGAAAGAGGACACTACCCGGATTTCCTCCAGCCTGGGCCTGTGTTCTCTAGAAATGCGCATGAAACTTTGAAATTGGAGGCTGGTTCGTGTTTTTAATAATATTGTAAACAAAAATATGAATCAAAACATTTTCTACTTTCCAACCCATGACGCAGGGATTGATTTGAATGCATCCTTGCAAATCTTTAAAGCATCTTGACTCCTTTGCTCTAAAGCTCCCACTGAATCCTCTGCATGGGCAGTATGACTGCTATGACTTTTCCTCCTGAGCTGGAGTTGTTTTCAACACTACTTCTTTTAGTTTTCAGTGTACGAGCAAATCATCTCTTCCTGTTGGAACCAGACATCACCCTGATAGCCTGAGGGATGAAGTCTGAATTGAAGTCATAATTATTTAAGCTGCTGTGTGATTTCCTTTTCTTCAGTATTTGTCTTGAGTGGTCAAGCAAACCTCAGATTTTCTTGCAGGCTTCCTATCTCTGATCTGCTGCACAACATTTTTGGAAATTTAGCTTGATAACTTGATATCCTTGCCCTTCACATTTTCTCCCCAGCCTCCCAGCTACCTCTGACCTGCCCTCGCATGTACGTGCTTCATGGAGTCCAGGCTGGTGCTCCAGGCAGGAACTCATGTGGTCCAACAATGTCATGTACCTGGCCCTTAGCAATACTGCTTCTTGACACAGTCTGCTTTCTAGAAGTAGGTTCATGCCCTGTAATTGTTACATATATCCCTATATTACAACAACGGGCCCATAGAGTGAAATGATACAGTGGGTGGGTGACCTGCTGTGATGACTCTACAGTTTTAATTGGACTTTAGTAACTTTCAAGATAATTAAAATCCCTTCTGTGCAACCTTTCCATGTTCTGGGTCAGAGAGATTAAAACACAAGCCCCCACACACCCGGGGCAGACTTCTTGTTCTAATACCTTCTGAGCCCAGTGAGACAGTTCTTCTGTACTGACTCAGAAGGAAAAGAACACTCTATTGAATCAGCAACACCACTTCCTTCCTTTGCAGTTTTACCATTCACATCCTTACCCTGCTGCTCTTGAGAGAACCAGTGAGAGCAGTCCTGAGGAAGAAAGGCTGGAGGTGCAGAGAAAATACAGCAGAAGAGATACAGGGTAAAACACACCAGAGGGGGAAGGCAACCTTAATCCTCTGCAGCGATATCTGTGATTACTGTGCTCTTTATTAAACAATGTAGCTTGGCTGGAATGGGTGTCATTGAGCTTAGCATCCTCCCAATAGCTGATGAAATGCATCATGTCACACTGCCAGGGCACGAAGGATGGCTCTGGGGACTTCTGTGGAGAAAGGATCTTTGACCCAAGCAAAAGGGAGCAGCTGCTCTTACTAGGCTATGCCATCTGATGGCTCTTGCACCAGACAGAGCTGTCTCAGGATGTCTGTCATGGCCGATCACAACAACACTGTGGTGAATAACTGATTTCCCTTCCCTGCTGTAAAAACTCTGGGCAGCAAGACCCATCCACTAGCTCAGCTCTGCTGGCAGGATAATCAAAACCTATTTTTCAAGACCCACCATATTGTCATATTTGGCTCTCCTGGCTGAGGGAGGCCTGGAGCAGTACAATTCCACATGCCAAGGCAGAGTGCAGGGGTGATAGCAGGGCTGAACTCCCCACTATGGAATGATGGTGTTGGCTGGTGCATTTTAGTGGCCAAGGGTCCAGCTCTGTTGCCTTCCACTGGCTGTGGACAGGAACTGCACATGGCCTCAGCTGCGATGGAAATGGGGACCCGTGGTTGGTACAGGTCCTGCCTCCATGTCCCTGGTGCAGTCAACACTGGATTTCATGCAGCCTGATGGAGAAGGCGGCAAGCAAATGCCAGACAACTAAAAAGCTTCATAGGCCCTTGTTGGGATGTTACATCTTCCCAGGGACTGTTATAGAAAAGGATGAGTTTATAAAGCTTCAGGAATGGTCTGAACAAATGTCACCAGACTGTCTTCGCTCAGCCTCAGACTGACTGTACAGGCATGCGTGCAGTGCCCGTTATCAGCATCACTGGCCAGGAACCATCTCAAAGGAGCTGCTGACGAAGACACGGAAAGAAACCATCTACCCATGTCCCAGGCTAATAGCAGTGCCTGGAATTGACGTGGCACAGCTGGATTTGAAGCAGTCACCTGTGGGCCAGTCCTCGATCGAGCCAGGTCCCTGCTCACTGAACAGTCATGCTGGTTTGAGACCATGTGGGACACAAATGCAAGAACAGACATGAGGAGGAGGGTTTTCTTTCAACCTAGAGACATGGTAACAGGATTTGATTTTTACTTTTGCTAATCCTTTACTATTTTGGCACTGTTCTGACTCTCTAAACTTTTTTTTTCCCCTTTCTTTTTCACTAAACCTCACAGAATTGTGTGAACCAGGGAGCTCAAAAGCTGGGTGAAATTTTTGCCCCAGGCTCTCAACATGTAAGGTGTGTTTGTGTGTGTGAGTATACATGTCTTCATACGCACAGATGAGTCATTCTTATTCTTGTGCGTGTTATTTCCGGGAGGGGGAAGTGAAGTGGTTGAATCCAAGGTAGGGGGATGCAACACACAGACCTCCTGGCATGGCGGGATGGCATTTACAGAAGTTTTTCTGGCTCAGCGGAGGAGGATGGAAGGGGAACTTGCTGACAATTTCCTGGTGGAAGGGTGGGCAAAACAGCCCTGTGCCCCCAGGGCCTCGGCTTGTCAGAGAGCGGCAGGTGTGTCTCATCTCCGTTCCCTCACTTTCTGTATGTCACTGTGGGCAGAGGCAAGGCTCAGAGAGGAAACCACAAATGGTCCGGACTGCCGAGTCTTAGCAAACAGAAGAATGGGCTCCAGGTGCAGGCTGTTTGCTTTCCAAAGAACCTGGTGCACTTCTGTCTGTCCCTCTGCCGGGGAAACACCACCTCCTGCGTGTTTGCCAGGACATGCCATCTTCCCCTGCCCCATCTCCCCTTCTCCTTCCACCACCTTCCTGAGTACAGACTGACCTTTTTTGTCTCCCTTTTGTCCCTTCTTATTACACCTATCTGATGGCTGGCAGATTTAGGGCTGGCAAAAAGGTGCATGCCCAATAAAAACTGACCCAGATTGTCACCCATGATTTGTACTGAACTTAAATGGGACCATTCCTGAGGTTCTCAGTTATTTAATTCAGTGTAAGATGAATTATTTTTAATCATCTCACTCCTTCTGGGTCCTGGCTGGGGACAGTACCGTCTATATTATCATATATTAAAATGGAACTGAGGTTGAAAATACATATCAGCAAAGCAAGCTGTTCCCATGGTAATTTATGGCTCATCCCATAGCAGAGACCAGTGAAAATCCTCCAAGAAGGTGTATCCTGCAGAGAAGGTGAGCCTGAGTCTGGAGAATCAAAGAGTGTGGACAGGATCTGGATAAACTTTTAGGGATGAGATCCATTGGTGTAAGCACTGTGGGAATCAGAGGGGGGAAATCAGACCAGGTCTGGCCCAGACCTTTGGTCCTCACCCTTATCCCGTGGCTGGGAAGGAGAAGAGTAATGCTGCTGGCAGAGCTGGAGGTTGCATACCCCACTTCCAGGCACTCATGTTGCACCCCTGGTTTTGTCACACGGCCTCTCTGTGTGTGGCAGGTGCCTCTGTGCCCTCTGCTTGTGTGTAGGTTTTGCATCCTCATGTTGCATGTCACTGGTGGAGGCTGACCTGGCTCCCCAGCTACCCTTCTCTTACCCCAGAGCATCGCCATCATTACAACACAAGTGTGCTTGGCAATGTTCACTCATTTGGGGCAAATGTACATCTTCTGTGGCATCTTTCGGGACTTCTGTCTTCTCTGATGCCTTCTTCCAGGAGACAACACACAGGTCCCCTTGTCTCCTCACACCATCCTCCTTGCTCCTGTGGTTCAGGACTTTGTAAAAGCCATTGGCAGCTCCATTTTCCTGCACGTTGCTGGACATCTATTCAGAAGTATCACAAGCAGAGGCATTTCCAAAGAGCTCTCGGCCATCAGGAAGAAAATAAGGTCAGTAAACAGCTCCACTGGACTCTGAATGATATTTAATGCAACTCTCCCTCTTCTGTCTCTAGGAAGATGAGACTTTCTTTGGGGGAAGCTAGTGGTTGTTTCTGCCTGTGGGGAAGAGGCAGGAGGCTGCAGCTTCCGCAGGCTGAAGCTTCCTCTGGGCACCAGTATAAGAGCTGTCAGTAAGCTGAGTAGTACAAATATCATTTGTTGAGGTTGCAGCAGGCACCTCAGTCTGAGGACAAACACCCCAGTTGCACCCCTCTCTGCAGTACTGGGGAGCACTGGAATTCTCATGGTGACACCAAGGATTGCCCAGGGCTGCTCCTGAGTCAAGCAGGGACTCTGTAGGCAGGATACCTACAGGCCTATGACCAAGAGACCAAAGCCAGGCGGGGACATCCCTCCTACGACTTTTTCCAGAGCAGGTCTATTTCTGGAGCACGGGGGTAACTGGCTGTGGCAGCACTCGTGGGGAGGTACCCAAAATGTAGGATACCATTGGTGTGCCAGCTTTGCTGCTTGCTGTAGGGGCTTGCTGGAGAAGGTGGTGTTTCACCTGAGTTGTAGAAACTTGGCAGATCACAGTGGGAGGTGCAGAAGCTCTGATGCAGGGTGACCTAGGAAGGCACATAAGGTCAGGACTTTTAAGACATCCTGGATTTTTTTTCCCCAGTGACACAGAAGATTTTCATTAGTGTGTAGATGAACATTAATAACTTTTCAGGTTTTTTGTGTCATTCTGGAAAGTCCAGTTTACTTTCCCTTAACTAGCAGAGCCTTTTCCAGGCACACAGATAGGACAGAGGAATTATTTTCACCGAGTTATTTCCAAACAGCATCAGAATGTGTTTTCAGAAGATTGATAGAAGAGGTAGAGGACCTTGACACAGTAGCCTGATGGAAATCAGAGATGTTCTGCTAATGTGGTAAGCCATGGTTGTGATTTTTCTAGTCTTTGTGAGGTTTAAGGGAAGGTCAACGCACAGGGATGTGATAAGGACACTTGCGGTAAATGTTCTGAGCAGCCAGAGAGCCTGGGCTGATGCAACTGCACAAGAGCAGGTAGTTGTGGATGTATAGTGTTTCTGCTCTGAGCCTAGGGCCATGGTAAGAAATGCATACGTCTGTGCATAAGGCCTTTATTAAAATGACCTCACCCATATGTATACATTTTAATCATGTCAGTGAATGCCTGCTGTGTTTATTTTTAATACAGCACTTGTTTTGATGTTACAATTGTTATTATGTGGTTCTAATGGTGGTGACTCTTCATCTTGGGCCTCAAATCCAGAGCTGAAAGTGAAAAGACACTTTGCTTTAAAATACAAAAGGGTATGTCTCTGGGCAAATTAGTCCTTCATTTCCATTCTAGACTGTAGTCAGCTGTCTGCTGCCCGGAGTCCACAGTGCACAGGTTGCTCCGGAGGTCACCTGAGGTCCCTTCTCCCGCAGCTGACCGATAGGTGACAGAAAGGCAAACAGACCTTTGAGGGAAGGTTCATTTACAGCCTGAAGTTCAGTATTACCTCGAGGCTAAAACACAGTCTTTTGCCAGCCCCGAGTTTTGAGGTGCTATTAATTCCCCTCTTTCTTGCCCTGAGTAGCTCAAAAAAAAATTCCCCAGGAGGAAGACATACACCCTAATACTCAGGTCTAACAGGGCTTTCTTCAGACACCATGGTATTGGTGTTATCTGTTACAGCAGCAGTTCCCACCAGCTTTTCATAGAGGAGAGCTGTAAAGAAAAAAGGTGTAAACTGAAAAAAGACCAGCAGAGACGCTGGCAGCCCATCTGCATGATGGAGCCTCAGGAAGACCAGGGATTTCTGACTTCAGCCTTGTGCTCTCTCCTGAAATTGTAGCATCATTGCTGGATCTGCAGAGATCTCACAGTTTTGTAACGCATGACGTGTGCTGGTGATAGACAGGCAAGCCAGTGAGCCGAAGGCAAGCTGCCAGCCTTCCCTTCACTTTGAACGCCCTTGGCTGTCCCGAGACTTGTTCCAAAACATTTATATTGCTTAAGTGTGCAGCGATGTGTTTTAATTAGTGCAGAAGAAGGGGGCAGTAAAATGCAGGTCCCTTCAGTACTAATTTAGCCTTGTGGTTGAGGCACAGGTGCTAGAAAGCCAGGAGTGCCTGGACTTGCCTCTGCCTCATCGCAGAATGAGCAGTGCCACAATTTCCCCAGCCTCGGTGGGGCTGAGGGTGCTGAGCTGCCTTCGCCAGGTGCCTAGGACACCGGGTACCGCGGGAAAGGTGAGTATAGCACACAGGTATTCATGACATCTTGGTGCTCTGTCTAGGAAATGAGCTCCGCAAAATAAACAGCAGGTTTATTATTAAACAGCAGGACCTGGAGACTGAAGCCTTCCTGTGACTCACTTCATGAAAAGTTTTAGTAAGCTGCAGAGTTTCCTCCAAAGTCCTCTCTCTGATGCAGGGCAAGCGATAGCATCATATGAAGAGATTGTGCTCCCCTTGCATGGGTGCCCGGGGACACAGCCATCACACAGCTCACAACCTGCCCAGGAAATGTGGCATTGAATTAAGGCTTCACACATGCTGTTTGGAGGCTCACACTTGTGGTTTATCCCAAGACCGTTTTTCATCAAAATACTCTCCCAAACAACCTATGTGTAGTCTGAGAGAAGGGATATTTCTGCGTCCATTATTTTCCCTATGAGCACAATGGGCAAAGGCAAACTGGAGAACTTTCTGGGTCATAAATAATGTAAAAGGGATCAGATTTTTGAATTTTCAGTGACACCTGGATTACTAGGGATTGCTTGCTGGCTCATTGAAGTGGCCCAACTTCAGCATCTACATCCTAACCATGATTCTTTAATGAGGGGGAGGATATCTTGACTTGACCATGTGAATGTATTGTCCGCTGCAGTGCCAGCGACACTTCCTTCTGAGGGACGCAGATATTTTAAATAATGGCTCAGCCTGTGACCTGGTCAGGAGATCTGATATTAGATGACCTGGCCAGCCAATGACCCTACTGCATTTGGAAATAAAAGGTCAAATTCTCAGACAGGCTGCGATAGACTAGAACATTTTTGTGAGAGATTTCCCTTTAGAAAGCCACCCTAACTGGATCTTCTAAGCTCCTCAGATACCCAGAATTTGAATGGCAGCTAGGAATGGCTTCGATTTTGTAGAAGATTTATTGGAGAAATTTAACCAGCACCTGCAATTAGTCAGCGTGAGTTTTACCAGAATGGTCAGTTCCTTAATTTAATGAGCATTAGAACAGTGATTCATTTCAAAGTGGAACTTCATTATATTGCTGCAGAAAGAAGAAATGACAGAGAGGAACAAAGAGAATGAGGAAATAGTTGGTTTAGGCTGAAAACAGCGCAATATGTTCCTGGAAGTACACTTGCAGCCCCTATGCAGGCCTGGCTCAAGCTGAGAGAGGAAACCCTGTATACAGATGGCTCATCTTTTCTTAACAAGGTTGGCCTGGCCTCATCTCTTCAGGCCAAAGCTCTGCAAGGCTGCAGGTACTGCCTAACACCACATGCCAGGCTGCTCTGCACTCCGGAGCCATGCAAGGAGCTTTTTCTGTGCATTTCCTTGTTCCGTGAAAGCACTGAGTTTAAATGCTTGCATAGAAATGTAATAATAATGATTAATGCATTCCTGCCCAGGCTCTGGCCGTTCTTCTGACATAACCTATCCTTTGAGACTGTAGAGCCTTTGCTCACGCTGATGGGTGTTTGGTCCTGCAGTCTGACTGAAGCCAGCGGGAGATGAAAGTGTTGCACCTCTTGCAAGATGAAATCCACCCATTCTTGACCAAGTATATGCCTTCCAGAGTAATAAAAGCAATGTAGCAACTAAGCCTGTAAGTAGGAGATCAAGCAGAGAAATCGGAAAGCATTCATTGCCTGGGAAAAAGGCCTGGCAAAGCTCATGGTGGTGAAACCAAATGGAAATGTTGCAAACTTTCACCTAGAATAAACAATTCAAATCAGCTGGAAGTGCTTTCCATTGCACTGGTTCCCAGGAATGGGTTGCATCATTTACTTGACACAAGGCTGCCAAAATCTGTAGCGACATACTAGAATCCTGCTGATTAGCCAAGCTCTTGGCACACTTGTATGGCCAGAGATTTTTATTTATTGTTGTTTTTCTGGTAAGAATTGCTGGTAGATTAAAATTGGAGGCAGGCAACACAAATACATATTTATTTGGGTGGAGGAGACTTTGGCTTTAGGGTAGAATAATGCGTTGTGTTACGTGGCAGCTTTCTGTCAGAGGACCTCAGACATGAAATACCATTATTAACCTCCCAGAGTCGTCTGTGGCAGATGAGACATGTTCCATTTCTCAGATGGTCAAAAGCTGGCCAGAGGTATTAGGCACCAAATACTCTCAGATCCCCTTGAGTCAAGCCTGACTTGCTTCTCCATGGCTCTGAGGACCCTGGTCCACGTTTTTATGTTAGCTTTTGAAAGCTGCCTGCAGCACATGCAATTAGTAGGTGCTCTGGTCGAGGAGTTGGTGCCACACTAGGATTCAGAGCTCTGGATCTCTGGCTTTGCTACTTGTTGGGTTATGCTTGGAATCAAGGACACTATCCCTTGGTGTTTGCACTAGAATTATCCTACTGTGAGAAAATCCTGGGTTTCTTTTCTTCACAAATGTCATCTTTCATATCATGTCTGTTCTTCAAGCACTGCCTAATCCATCTGTTTCAATGACTGTCTAGTCCTTGCTGCTTGCTGCTCTTGGTACACACAAACCAGGAACTGGAGCACCTCCTTCACCCACCTCATCTTTACCAGTTCTCCCACAGTGCCTACTTCTTCTTTTCACCCTTCACTGCCTGTGCCAGCATCCTCCTGTTGTTCAAGGCAGCCTTTGTACACACTTCCTTTTTCTCTGAAACTCTAGCAATGCAAGAAGTATGATCTCAGAAAAAATTAAATAGCAATGGTGAGGTTTCCCCCTCTCTCAGCTCTTTCTTCAGTGTGGCTTCCTTTGGGAATCCTGTTCATAATTTCTTGCCATTTGCAACAGCATCCCGGGAACCGAGATGCAATGTAATACATCTGGGGCTAAGTTTGAACAGGAAGCCAGATGTGGACAGGCATACTGGAGCGGAGGGGAAGGAAACAGGGAAAGTTCAGACATAACTGGACATCCAGCAAGGTCTTGTGAAGCCAACTGGCAGCCCTGTCTTCCAGGGAGCTGTCTGAAAGCAGAGATTTGTCTGAATCAGAAACTTCCATCCAAACATGCACGAACTTTGAGAAGGGTCAGGTCCAGATTGCTTCCAGCTGGACTCCAGACACTGATAAGAGAGTTCCTCCCCTGGGCCTCAAGAGCATCTGAATCCTCAGCCAGCCTCTAGATTGACCTCTCCTTTCCAGGGTCTCCAGGATTTTTTACCCAGTTACTAGGTCATGAGGAGGAGACCAACCCCCTTTGGGATTGTTTGTTTCACTGTCCAGGGACATTTTTCTTTCTTCAATTTTTTTCAGGAGGGGAGGAGATTCAGCATGACTCAATGATATTTAAGAAACAGGGGAGACAAATGAAGAGATCCTAGAGGTACTTCCTTTCTAAATAGCTCAGAGATTAGTAATGCTTTGCCATACTTGTAAATAGTTCACGCACAGAGAGGAATGCCAACAAGTGCTCTGGAAAGCTGCACCTCGCTACCCCTTGTTTGCAAAGTGCATTTGTGATTTTTCAGCAACCACCTACCGAAGCCAAGAGAAAATAAAAAAGATCCCTGACCTTTCAGTGCTCTGATTTCCTAATAATTTGGACACCTTTAATCCTTGCCTCAATCCGTAGGGCATGGTTGTGTAACACAGCCACAGTCCAGGAAGGGCCTGGCACAAGAGAAATGCTGGACCCAGAACATCGTCAATGTGCAAAACAGCATGAGGGATGGAAAGAGGAAAGCATGTCTGGGGGCTCACAACAGCATTGACCGTATTTCTGCGGTGTTCGGGGAATCAGTCAGTGTGTGGAAGGTTTTTGCTTGTCACCAAAATGGCCATGCAGAGTGGTCAGACAAGTTGGGCAGCAAACACATGCACATTAATATTTGCTGTCACTGAGGTTGCAAAACAAAAGCAGACAGATCATTTCAGGACTTGGCCTCCTTATCTCCACCTACCACAGCCTATAAAGTTGCATAAGAAAACAGAACTGAATAGGAAGGAGTCTGAGGTGGAAACCTGAAGAGAAATGAAGCAGATGCAGGAACACCGAATGGCAAAGCTCCCCCAGAATGGGATTTTATGGTAATGGTAAAGTAGTTCTGAGCTTGTCTCAAACCCTGACTTCAGGTCCTACCCAACTTAGGCCAAAAGAAGTTAAAATTAAGGAGGCTTCTTTTGTGGTTTGTCATATACTCTGTGATTATGGACACTCAAAAAGCTCATTCTACTGAAAGACTCGAGGATGTGCACCCGACCGGAAAACTTCCTTGTTTAACGCATGTAATTCCAGTATGCAAAAACTTAATGACTGAGAAAAAGGGGAAGTTGTTCCAGTTGTGGTTTAGTGGTGACAAAAGGGTTAATCATCTCCCAACACTCCCGACAGGATCAGGGCCACACTAAAGGCCATTTGAGTCCCAGCCTTCTAGGCTGCAGAGTGGGGACAATCCCTGCAGGAACCCAGCGTGCAGAAGGAAAGGCAAAGTGGCTCCAGAGTGCTTCTGATCTGTTGGAAGCCCTGGCTTTATTTTTAAAAAGTGAAGATTTTTTTGTTGTTGTTTGGGAGACACAAGCATCTGCTTAGTGGTTTCTCAGTACAGGGGACAAGCAACTCACTGGTGTCTTGCCAGGTAAACAGCAAAAAACATTAGGTCATTGCAAACTGTTCTCCTTGGGCTCCATCTGTCAGATAAGGACCATATCATTGGCAAGATGTTTGTGGTGACGAACTCTCCTTCATTTAAGAAAAGCCAAATGTGAAACTTGTTAAGAAAGAACCTGAGATGCCTTCCTTTGACCAGCAGCAGCCGATTTGCTGCCATCGGTTGGTTAATCTCTCATTAGCTCAGGTCAAAATGAGCTGCATGAAGAAGAAATGTCTCTGTCATGACATGTCAGACCTGTGGAGCCAACTGAATCCCAAGTGCAGAATCTGTTTGGGGCTCTGGGGGTGGTTCTGGCTCCGAATTACCCCTGGCTGATTATGTGTGAGTGACTGCATGCAATCAAGACATGCTCTGCAGCGTTCTCCAAGCTCAGCCTGCAGGAGACGAGTGTGTGTCACAGCCTCACCTTCACCGGCTTTGGAGCAGCCCCTACTTAGTGGCCATTCAAATACGGTGCTGTCAAGGAAGAAGCGCAGCACCTAATAGTGGTGTAGATTAAGATGAGATTAAAAGAAAAGCTGTGGTTCAGAGGAATGACACCATGGAAAACATCAAGGAAAATGAGATGGAATGTGCAGTCATTAGCAAATTGCTTTATTTATGGCTATCAGATACTGCTGTTGTGCCATATCTTGAATTTATTTGGTGCCATGGATTTCTTCATTAAAATCATATTATTGAATTGTTTTTTGCTGCAACGTGAAATGACTGTCCTTTTAGTCCCTTTAGCTTTTTTTTCTAGATTTTCCCTGTGTGTGTGTGTGTATAAAAACAGGTCAGTCTGTGGGGAGAGAGCACATTTCTAGCTGTGCTTGTTAAACGGCATGGCTGAGCTCTGAATTCACTCACTTCTCCATTTTGGTTTTTTACTTCACCTCACAGGCTGCACCGCAGTGGCTTCAAACCTTTTCCCTCCCGGTTATTAACATTAAGCTGAAAAGCTTTAAGAAAGGATTTTCAGGTGTCTTTACAAAGCTTGTGTTGGCTACTAGGTGTTCCCAGGAGGCTGTAGATCCTGGACTCTTCTACCCTGGCAATGTGCCCAGCCCATTGCAACTGTGACCTTACCAGGATCTCAGTGCTGGGATTTTGCAGCTGTTCAGAGGCCTCCAGACACCACAGCAAATGGCTTTTGCTCTCAGAGTCAGCCAGTTGCTGCTTGCAGATGATGCAGACGCAACCCTTTAAGGTTTTCCCACTGTTCCTTTCCAGAACTACCTTCAGAGTTGGTCTCCTTGAGACAGAGATAGAGCAATGAGTGGAGGATGGCGACTGTGTCACTTGTCTTTAGTTTGCTAATGCCAAGGTTTTTGGCAGCTGGTCTTCAAGGAAAGCACATGGAGATGGCAGGATGGGGGACAGCTGAGATCTCCACAGCTGGTCATCAGATCAGCAACCAGGTCTGCACATCAGCTGTACTACACAGAAACCACATCAGCCCTCTTCTCTCACGATAATGAAATCAGTTACGTGATGCTGCGTGGATCCAAATGGCATTCAAGTAGTTTTATGCTTCACAGGCTGCTGGATCACTGCGATAGTTGTGCAAAGCTGACAGTAGCTGCAGAGGGACAGAAGCAGCTCATCCCCAAGCCCTGCTCCCTCAAACCATGCTCTCCTCTGATGCACATTCGTGTGCTGGAGCACCCTACAGAAACCCTAGAGCTCAGACTCTGGCCTGTCCGATGGTTTCAAGTCATGAAGGTCTGCAGGTCTCTCTGTTCTGACCAGATGCGGTTATAGTAAGAGCACAGGTCCTCACCAAAGACACACATTGCTTTGTAGTGACGTGCCCATCATCAATCCCTGCAGGAAGATTTTTCAGTTTAGAAGCTCACAAGTCCATCACATACCCTGCACTCTGTGCTGCTGTTTTGCATAACACTTCCCAGCCTGTTTGAACCTACTCCTAGGTTCTCTCAGGTTTCTTCTGTCCTGGGGACAAATCTCTCTTGAGAACTGCAGTATCAGCCTCGTGTGTTGCTCAGTTACAAGCAAGCAACCGAAGGCTGGTTACAGCCACATTCATTAGTAGGTTTCACATCTTGCATGAAGCAAGACCAAGCAGTTTGCATTTGTTTTCATGTTGGTTGTTTTTTGGTTTTTGGCGGTTTTTTTTTTCCCCCTGTGATTTGGAGCACTCAGGGAGTAATTGGCTGCCAAAGCAGGCTGAAACAGGTAACACTTGGGACATTCAGGCCAGGGGGCAGTGCTACTAAACCATCTCAGCTGGTGTGATACTGTCCTGACACCAACCTGCACCCATCACTTTGTAGCCCTTCCTTTTGCTTGAGGACCTCATGAGATGAAAAGCCCAAGTGCAGAGCAAACTCTGTGGTGACACCTCCCCGGTGCTGCCCTCTCCCACAGGGTTTGGTGGCCCCGTGGGAGGAGAAGTCTGTGCAGGGGCACTGGGTGGGCGCTCACTGGCCTTCAGCGAGTGGCATCTTGCAGCTGCTGAGGTCCAGGGTGGAGGATTCAGCATCTTCCCATCCTGCATGTTTTGGGTCTTCCCTTTGTCTTTCTTCAAGCAAAGGACTCTTATCAGGAGCTGCTCCCCACAGGACTGGAATCTAAATAATCGCTCTAATTAGCTTTCCACAAAATCAGGCTACTACCTTCCCTTCCAACACCCACCCCCCACCCCCCCGGAGGGTTGGGTGCAGAGGTTTCGGGGCTGGCGGGGCGGGGGGAAGATAAGATGCTGCTCTGTCAATCAGGAACACTGTGAATAGCATTCACTCTGCTTTTTGGGGCTGTTAGGTATTTCTTGGCCCTTTCCCGTGACCCTTCGCCAGCCCTTCCTGGGGATGGAAGGTACGTGGCAGGTGGCTCTCTAGACTGCCATCCACAGACCAGCCGGGGCACACACACACCCCTGCCCTCAGCCGGATGAAAATTAGACATGTCATCTATTGCTAAAGAAGGTTTCTTCAGTACCAGAATAACCAAAACTTCCTTAAGATATGCAGGAGTGCTTCCAGATTGCAAAATGAAAATCGTTGCCCGGAATCACTGCATTCAAAGTAGGGAAATATCCCTTTAAAGAAACCCATTGGCAATGTAACTAAAGGCCCTAAGGCCAGGCTGATCTTCAATATAACTCCACTGAGTCAAGAGAAACACACCAGATATTAAGTTTGGCCTGATAGCAAAAACCACAGGCAAGTGTGAATGATTCCCAGAATCAAGCTGACCTGAAAAATGTAGTTAGATTTTGCCCTTAAAGGAATCATTTTCTTAATAATAATAGATAAAATGAAATGCTTGTCAAAATTATTACAAGCATATGGGGATAAGATGATCAACATTGCATGAACTATTTCCTTCAGCAGCTATATTTCTGGTTCATTCTTTAGCTATTTTTCTTTAATTCCAAAGCTTGTAAACTTCCTACCGGCTTTTCTAGATTTATTACCTGCCCTATTACTTCTTGGCTTACTAGAGCCACAGACTGTATGGTTTTGGTGATAAAGGTTTTGCTACTGAGTTTCTGTGGGATTTTGGTGAGGGTTTTTTTGCCCAGTATCCTCCAGCTCCATCTCTATGGGTACATCAACATGTGAACTGATTGCTGGGCAATGTTAATGGTAAAATACCTGTTACCTTCCTGGACTGGACCCTTGGTCCTCAGCTTAATGCCTTGCAAATGTTACCAAGCAAGGATGCTAGTTAGCATGAAGACAAAACTTTCTCAGAAGCAGTGCCTGCATATGGGACTTGCTTCCCAAGAGAGAAGAATGAATGACCACAGAATTAATCTCTTTCAAAGCTCTGTCCAAAACTCATTTGTTGTGTTTAACTTGTTCTCAGCAAGTCCTAAACACACACTCAGAAACAAGGAGTGGAAAACCCAACTGTAGTTGTTCACAAAAAGCAAACAAAACCAAAACAGGAACAACTTGCTGGTGTGCTAAAAAGATCAGTACCAACAAACCTCTACAAAATAATCAAGTTATTTCACTTACAGTATTGAAAAGGCAAAAAAGAGAAAGGGTAGAGGGTTTGCTTTTTTTTTTTTTTACATTTATCGGTTTGGGAGCAGTTACTGAGAACTTCCAGGGTTTTTCATTTGCTTTCTCAGCCTTTCATACCCTCCAAGGGGCAGCAGGCCATTTAAATTATATTTTTCTTTCCCAGCTTTGTAGTTCTCAGTCCCAGAATTCATGGCTGCAAGGGAGGGCTGGAGACTCCCTCCTGAGCCCCAGCACTACAGGGATCCCCAACTATCACTCCCTTACCTCTGTGTTAAACTTGTGTCTGGCAAAGCACAACTTGATCTCAATCAGACCTCCTAGGAGGGCAGCCAGGCTGGATTTGATGGCATCATTAATGACAATGTGGATCCAATCCTTCCTTTGGAATTCATTCCAAAGACTAGGCATCTTCACTGATAAATGCATGCTGCTTTCTTACTTGAAATTGCTGGGCTGTAGTGTGCTTGGCCTTGGCCTTTCCTGGGGTTAAAGGCTTTTTTCCTACCACCACCTCTTCCTGAAGATGGTTACACATTACAATGACTTAATCTCTCGCTTAATTTATGGATGAGCTTATCAGGTTAAATTCTTCAAGCCTCTCAACTTTTTTCTTAAAATGCAGAGACCAACAAAGGGGAAGGTATTTGTCTGGCTAAGACCACCTGTGGAACCAGAACTGGTGCATACTTCAGCGTGCAGCTCCTCTCTTTGTCCACCCAGAGCTTCTACGAGGCCCTTTAGCTGCAATATCACCCTCAGGTCAGGCTGCTTGTCTGCTCTGACCTCAGCACCCTTTCCTGACTCCCTGCTCTGCTTTCCAGGATAAGTGTTCTCCTTCCCTCCCTCCGCACAGGGTCAGCATCCCTGGCTCCTCAGCGCCGGGCTCAGCTGCCTAGGCAGGAGTTCTGCCTGCCCGAGCCTGGCGACCCACATCTCTCCACACCGCTGCCCCCAGCTCTTCATCAGCCACCTCTCCGCCTGCCTGGTGTCATCTGCAGGTTTTGGCAACAGTTATGCATCACCTTCCAGACAGTTGATAAAAGCATTGAAAATTATTGGATGTCCTGTCAGTCCGAGGGTCTCCTCTGGTGACGTGCCCTGGGTGTGCATTTTGGCCCACTCTCTGTTTCTCCATAGCGATTAGTGACTGGTATTTAAGACAATTTCTTAACAGAAGTTGGGATCGGTGGTTTATCTCCTCATTAGCTTGGTAATATCATTAATTAAGGTTATGTCAATGGACATGATGCCACAGCAGATGGGTGTTATCAGTCCCCAGGGACTGTTCATTTGGGAGAGCTTTAATCTCGCTGGTCCCTAAACCATCTACAGCATAGGCTATTGATACCACATAGTCTAATTTGTTAAGAGAATGTGCTAAGTCAACCACCTCACCAAAATCTATCCCATCCAGTCGCTTTTCCCAACCAAACTTTTAACCTCTGCAAAGAACATAATTAGTTTCGTCTGAAAGGCCTGGTTTTCATTTAAAGACACTGAACTGACTGCCGCAAGTAATAGTCACAGCTTTTAACTCCACTCAGTTCAGATCCCCAGCAGCTTTTCCATCATGTTGTCCACAACTGGTTTCATCCTATTGTGCAGTGCAGTTTTGCTTTAAAACCTTGTAATGCCCTTGTGATTTTGAAGATGCTGTGCCATGCTGGGAGATGTCTAGGATGGGATGCCCAGTCACCATCTATCCTAAGTGGGCCAGGTATTGGTCTGAAACTGGTAGAAGTGCTCTAGCATGATGTATCTACTGTTTACATGCAGAGGAGAGGGAGGGGTGGGTCTGTGCTAAGAATAGCATGGGAAATTTTCTTTTCCCTTTTTTTGAACCACTTTTACCCCTCGTTAAGTGCTTTCAGACCCAGCTTCAGGTTTGATTTATTTTTGAAAGGCCATTTTTAGCCACTGTGTCTTAAAGGAAAAAAAACAAAAAGCAAAAAAAAGAATAAAAGGAGCCTGCCAAGCTTCCACACACATGCACATTTTGTCACATTTTATTCGCTTCTCAGTATCCCACAAGATCCTTCGCACTGTGATACCAGGGTATTGCTCCACTCCTCTTACCTATAGCTATATACAGCATTGGGGTGGTGGTTCCTCTGCTTTCTAGGCTGGAACATGAAGAGCAGTAATCTCACAAAAATACCAGAGTCAGGAGTAGCCCACTTTGGAGTAAACCACCTGAACCTACAAGTTGTTGCACTGTTGATTAGCTAGTTTTTGTGTTCAGGAATGGGTGTAATGAAGGCTAGGGAAATGTGTCTCAAGCAGTATCTGCCGGCGTCCAACACCCAGGCTTTCTTCCTTGCTCTGATTTTATTCTCATTGCTGTTAATTTTCCTTTCTAGCTGCCCTGATAATGTGAGACTTTGAACTAGCAGCCTCTCCTCCTGAATTTTTAAGCATTTACTGAGCAGTGCTTAGTTAAGGGACCAGACAGAGATGTACACCAAAGAGGATGGGTTATGGTGGGTTGTGGTCAAAGCACAAGGCTCTGAATCAGGAAATTATCAGAATCAGCTTCGAGAGATGGGTCCAACCCACAAAGCTCTGTTCTGCATCTGCTCCTGCACCAAGCTCCAACTGCCCTCAAGGTCAGTCTGATTCCGTCTGTGGCTGCTGTGTGGAGATCACCTTTCCTTCCCTTGGACTTCCACAAAGCAAGTGCTTATTAAAGGCATCACCGAGTGTGCCAGATTGCAAAGAGGGTGCAAAATTAACCAACCAAATAGCTTCCCAACAGTGAAGGAGTGTGGACCCTGTGGACATCACCTGGCTTGCAGGTGCTGTGAAGACATTCTCATCTTGTCTCCCAAGATGTGCTGTGCGCACACACACAGCTTTGGCTTGTCCCTGGGCTGGAGGGCAGCAGCCACAAAGCCAATGGCATCCCTCTTCTCTGAGCTATCCATATACATCAAGCCGGAACTATCCACGAAGAGCAATAACAAATTCCCTCCCCACTGAACAGCACCACAAAAGATGTACAGTATCTGATTCCCAGATGGCAATGTTAAAAACAGAAGGCAACATGTCTGGGAAAGTACCTGAGGCATACCTGAACAATAGAAATAATAGAGATGTAAGAAGAAGATAGATCCTTTCTTTTTTTCTGATCTATGCATGCCTTTTGATCACTTAAAAAACAAACAAGCACCTTTTTTTGTCAAGCAGGAAACAGCCTGGCAGAATAGAAACAGTCAGAATGCCAGAGTGAAGTAGCTGAAATAGGTGAAAGGCTGGTAGCATGAGCAATGTGCCAGACTTGTGTGCTCCTGATGTCTGTGTTGTGTCACGTGAACACGTAAATCCTTGGAACCCCTCAACTTTTGTTCGGACACCAGCAGACTGAGTGCATATCTACCTTGCCAGTGACTCGGCAGATTATTCCTAACAGCCAGGGTCCCCTAGCTAAGTCTGCTTGCACACTCAGAGGCTTGAGATACGTTTTTATGCATAGGTTTTATTTTATGCTATCTTAGGACAAGGTTTAAAAAGCTAATGGGGGGAAGAAGTGGCTGCCTTGTCTCACATGTTCCAGAAGCTAAATATCCTGCAGAAACCAAAGATGGCGAATGTTTTCTGAGATACCTGTCTAAACGTCGGTGTGATGGAGATACCACCCCGATGAGCAGCAGGCAGCTTCATGCAAGCATACCGGCTTCTGTCTCTCCGGTCTGGCCCCGCCTGCATTTGTTCCTCCTTTGCCTGATGGCACATCTCCCCCACACAATGGCATGTAAAATCTAATCTCTACTGAAAGCTCTGCAGGGCAGGAACTCACACATTCAGATCCAAATAGGCTACTCATGCCTTTTTAATTTCACTGGATCAGAATAACAACAGCAAGGAAATAAAGTAACAGCCAAAGAACCAACTCAGTGCAGTGAAACAGGTCCCTTCCCTGTTTCAGGCTACATCCACACCACCCTAGTGGTAGCGGTGGGAAGTCTTCTGGCCACAACTGGCAGATCTTTTCCAATGAAGCAGCCCCAAAAGCTCTTAGCCACCAAGAAGTCCCTGGTGATGTCTGCTATTCCCAAAGCCACGCGGACTAGACCATCCCTGTGAAGCATCCCAGGGCTCAGAGGTGGCTGGAGAGCCCCTCGGTGCGAGCTCAGGGTCTGGGAAGAGCAAGCCTGGGGTTGGTGCACTCCCACGCGCATCTGCACCCCGGGCTGGCACGGTGCTGATCTCCGCAGCCATCAATCCCGCTGCCATCCCGATGACAGTTCTTGCACAAGACCCATGCCATTACATAAGGCTGGGGCTGTTTACAACTTCCCGCCCAGCGCACACCCGCTGTGTGTTAATCAGGATGGTTCATAGTCAGTCCTGGAGTAAACAAATGCAACTTCACCAGAAAACATGGGAGCCACACCTCTTTACTCCAGGTGTGCATTTTGGCCCACTATCTGTTTCTCCATAGTGATTAGTGACTGGTATTTAAGACAATTTCTTAACAGGAGTTGGGATCGGTGGTTTATCTCCTCATTAGCTCGGTAATATCATTAATTAAGGTTATGTCAACGGACATGATGCCACAGCAGATGGGTGTTATCAGTGGCAACAGCCTTCCAGGGTTTGGGCTCACAGTCTGCCTACCAGGATGCACCAGTGAGCACCCTGCCCAAGGTGGGGACCTGCCCTTCCCCCACACTGCTGCCTACAGCCTGCCCTGCAGTAAATGCATTTTGAAGCAGCCTCCAGAAATCCCCTCAAAAGTCCCTGCTCTCTCACCCATCCCTGTATCCCAGGTGAAGAACTAGCTTAGAGCAGGGAATGAGGAACAAACATGGAGTTTTGGGAGGAAACAGTAGGGCTACAGGGGCTGTATCCCCTGCCATGCCCACCCCAAGAGCAGTGGTCCCTAGGGCATGGGTTAGGTCCCCCACCGAACGCCAACGTGGCTGCTCATTCAGCTACTCCACATTTTTAACTGAGAAAATTGGCACGTTCCCAAGGGATGTGGTGGATGCTGTGCCATGGCATTAACTTCGGGGCTGGAGAGTTTAGAGCAAACAGGCTAGCAGGGCCAGAAGAAATTGAGTGATTATGATGTTCTCTCTGGATGTAAACCATGCACATCACAAGAACCATGAATCTGTGAATTTTGAGGCTTCAGAAGTGAAAAGCTCATGTGTTTAGCCTGTCCCGCTCACATGATACACTTTGCCGTAGTAGAAAACTGTGAAGACCTTTTAAAAACTTTCTTCTTTTCCCCCTTTTACTCCAGAAGACATACAGTAAATCAAACACACCATTGGGTCAAGTCCTGCCCTGGTTTTGTGCAAAAGTCCCAATGTATCCCAAAGACTCAGCACTCCTTAAATACACCTCAACAGTAGCATGTGCTGGCCAGAAGAGGTTTTGAAAAGCGGTCCTTCAAATGAATGCAGTTACAGTTGTTTTCCTCGGTTGTTTGAGGTCACTGTTCCCCCACCCTTGTTAATAAAGATGTGATTAATGACTTTTTGGCAAAGCTGCTGCCTGAAAGAGCCAATGCTTTAGGAAAAGCAAAACCAGTTTTCAGGTATTTTCTTTAAGGTTCATCTCCGAAACACACAAATACATTTGAAAGCATTTACAAAACACGCTGACGCCCCGTTTGCTCCATCCCCACCCCCCTGCAGACACCTCACCATTTGTAACCAGCATAATTATATTCCATCTACCTGGAAGAAAGTTCTCGCTGTGCCTTCAGCTGGAAAGGTTCCCCCTCCGCACTGTGCAGAGCAGTTACCACAGGGCTTCCTGGGGCGGCCGTGCTGCAGCAATGGCTTTGTGAGACACAGCAGTGCCCAAAACTCTGGAGTGAGGACCCGAAGTCCCTCTTTAAGTAATCACAGTGGTAGAGGGGAAAAAATCAAACCAGAAAACTGAAATTGTTTCTTCTGAGAATGCTGGGCTCATGTTTTGAAGCTTATTTCTGCAAGCAGTGAGGCTCAGAAATCCTGGCAGTTAAAAGCACAACAGTGGAAGCTGAGATTGTCACAGCCGGGCCCACGGTGCTGCAGCAGGGATTTGGGGGAAAGCACTAAAAATCAGGGGGTTTATGACAAGTGCACTAGCAAATGTAACAATTTGAGCAGCATTGCCTCTGCTGAAGACCCCCTTATCCTAGGCAGGCCCTGTTTTTCACAATGGCTTGATGTGGCTTAGCTTTCCCAATCAGGTGGCTTAAAACTTCCTGTTGGTGGGGTTTAGCCTGCACCATGGGGGCCTGTGCTGCTTTGGAGAGGGCCAGAAAGGATGTCTGAGAGAGTAATCCTGCTTGGAGATAGCAGTAGGGATAAGGAATAGGGATGCTGATGTGGATGCAGATGCGGATGCACGGGACAGGCCATGCTGCCCATACATGAGGTATCAAATTCGCCCTGCAAAGTAACACCACAAGACTTAGGACCAAAGCAGATATGCTCATGTCTCAGCCCAAGAGGGTGCAAAACCCACGTGCCACTAGTGTGAAGAACACATCAGCTCCTTAGTCCTCCACGCTGACCCTCACCCCGCTGCAGCTGAGCTCTGAGGCTGTGAGTCAGCCTGTCCGAGGCAAGCACAGTGTGGGCCAGCACCTGCTCTCAGCCTCCATGGCAGGTGGATGTAGAGCTGGGGATGGCTTTGGGATGCCTCCGTCCAGGCACGGGCACGTTGCATACCCCACACTGTGCTCTGTGGGGCTGCATTTGTAAGGGGACAGTTGTGCAGCTTTGCATGGGGAAGGGGTGGCTGTGTCATGAAATGTGCTGTGTCCCCGGCACGCAGCACTTGGCAGAAGTGGTGTTTTTCCAGCTGCAGGAAACTGTTGTGGGGAGATCCAGTTTGGATGAACTTCTGACGTTTTATAATCTGTTGGAAAGAAAGGAGTGAGGGCTCCAGTGTGAGCTTGTCTCCAAAGCTGAAGCAAATCCTTTAAATTAGGAGGACACTCAGGCTAAGGGCTTATACAGAAATTCCCAGGCTGTGTGCTTTCCTCTGGAGGCACCAAGGCAACTCAAAGCACCGCTAAAGTCCAGGCAAGCAGAAGATGTGTCTGCGGGTGCTTGCCACTGGGTTTCTGGACTGGCCCATCCAAGCAGATGGTGAATTGGCAGCACTTACAATAAGATCCTGATCCATGTGCTGAAGCTTCCCCAAAATTGCTGTGGGTGGCTCTAATTATAACCTGCGTCCTACTGCCTCCCCTTTCTGTAAGTAGGAAGGAGCTGAGCCTCCTTGTTACTCTAGCTGCCTGCCCGTTACCAGGTTGAGATTGCTGGTGGGATAAGGGCTTTCCATTTGTTTGTAGTACTGATGTCCTACTTGGCAACACCTGCCTCATTCCTTCAACCCTACAAAGGGAAGAGCCCCGAGCAAAGCAGGTTTGCAGCTGGCTTAGCAACATGGCTGCTCTGCATTCCTGTAAATTTCCAGGTTCAAGTGCAGTTTGCTTTTCTTTGTTGCCAAGCCAAGTGGACGTCTCACTGCCCCCTGCTCCCCCCCCATCCCACTGCTGAGCCTTTGGGAAGGCTGATAAGACCTGAGAGAAGCAGTGGCCCTGGAGGGCAGGTGTAGGGCTGCAGTGAAGCAAGTGATGCAGATGAAGGTGACCAAGAGCTGCACCATCCGCCCACCTCTGGGCTTCCAAAGCAAAAAGGAAGCTTGCTCTTGATGTCTGAGGTGAGGAGGTAAGTACAGGTATAGATCCAAGTCCCCAGGGCTAGTGTGATTTATTTGGCAGTCCAGCCAGTCAATACTTTTAACCTTGGACGTGATGACTCTTTCTTTTTAGCATGTGGCTCATTCTTGGGTTCCCATTACTTTATTCCATGTGGGTTTGGTGTTTCTTCATTGTTTTCTCCTGTGCATGATTGACATGAGCAGGAAGGAAATGTGGAAACTATAGAAACTGTTCTCTGTGCTGAGGGAAGGTGCCTCGTATTCTTCTGAACCTGACCCCATTGTTTGCTGCTGCGCCCACAGGCACGTTCTCTGCCACATGCTGGAAGGACCAGGGCATCCTCACCCCAGTTCGGGCAACGGTCACCAAGTGAGAGTAGAGGGCTGGCTCTATTCCTACTTGAGTCCATAGGAGTTTCACCCCGATTTGATCGGGGAGGAATCAGGCCCCTAGTTACACTATATAAATAGAAGGATTTGATTTCAGACAGATGGATATCAAGTTGTTCTGAATTTCCCGCACCCCCCCCACCCCCACCCCCCCGCAAATTTCATTAGCAAGGTGATTTGTGTTACAAGGATAACTTGTTCCAAAGCTGTCATTATTTACCTGAAATGCATCTGCACTTTGAAGTAGGCTCTGGAAACACAAGCAGAATGAAATTGCCCATAAAGCAGAGGTGGAGTGGCTTTTTCTGATGTTTGAGACTGTTGGGTTCCCTCTACATTGGAATGCAAAATTAATGTTCTAAATTTAAACACTCACTAGGCTTTATTTTTGCATTCATGATGTGAGAATGAATTCAGTCGTAAAAAGAAATGCAACTGACACATTTGGCATGCAAAACAACCATTGTTTTTGCCAGGGGGTTTCATGTGCACGTGTGTATGTGTTTATCTATAAAACAGCTCAAGAGCCTTCATGGACGACTTGAGCGGTGGAAACGTTGGCTTTGACTGCTCAGAAGAAGTTGGCATCCATTTGTGGCCCTTAGTCCCTTATGTATCATCCAGGTCCTACTTTAAGGATCCATCCAGCTGTATCCAGTTACAAAGGCTTAACATTGTACAAGAACACTGCCGTCCCCAAACCATTAAATAAAATAATTTAACAACTACATTTTCAGACTGGTAACTTGTGTGAGCTCAGACACAGCACGTGGCTTTGTGCGTACGCCTTGTTTTCTTCCCAAATGAATGGTGTGATAAAAGTAGCAGCAGCAGCTTAGTGCAGAGCGCCTAAAAAAAGGTGTTTGTTTCCATCACAGTGCTTAGCTCATTGTTCCTGCTACTCGTCCTGTTGACTGCCAGCTCAGGAAGGCCATGTTCCCAGAGCCAGGAGCTCCTGCCTGCTCCCTGCTGCTCTGCCACCAGGTTCCTAAATTCACACTTTTTAGCTCCAGTGACCCCTTCTCCTCTTTGTTGAAAGAGGTGGGGTTTTTTTACTTCTCCCACAGGGATGTGGTAGGGACTCTTAAAACCTTTGAAAGCTGCTTACAGTTCCTCAGACAGCAAGAGAGAAACGCACGCTGGTATAACTGGCAGGAGACACATGGATGCTGACCTGCCAGCTCTCACAAATCTGGCTTTCCGAAGCCATGCAATAAATTACACCATCCTTCATCTTCTGGCCACTGGAGGGTTAACTGAAATTCCTTTGTATGCTGTACCTGAATGAAAATGCCAGCAAGCTCTGGTATGATAATATTTATATCTGGATCATTTTGGACAGTCTTGGGATGAATGGGATCTCACAGAGACGGAGGTTTGCTTTCAGCTTCACTATTTTTCACTGGTGCTGCTCTTTTTCCCGGAGAAGGGACATACAGGAGCAAACCCCCCTGGGCACTGCCAGCTCTCCAGGCAGGGTCCCTGCCCACCTCTTGTGCCTCCAGCAGTCGGGGGGCATGGGCTTGTATTGAAGGGCAAGAGATGAGTCAGTCTCCGTGCTCGGCTTCTGTTCTGTGTGGCTTCCTGAAAGCAAGCATTGAATTACACAGCCCTTTTTTTTTTTCTTTTTTTTTTTTTTTATTTTATTTGCCCACCAGATCCGGAACTGAAACCATCAATTCATTTCACTGAAGATCTCATTCTCAACTCAGATCAGCAATAGCTATTTCAGCTAGCACCAGGTTTCTACCCACTGAATCAGCTGTCTTGGCTTCTGTGGGAATGAATGTACCTGTTCTGCAATGTGAGGGGGGGTTTTGATCCAGAAAACAAGATGAGAAGCTTCCCTAGACATGCACTACCATCTTTATGTCCCATCTTGGAGACACACTAACCCCACAGTCATGTGCTGAGGTGGAACAGGTGAGAGCTGACAGTGGGAAACATGTGAAAGGTCCACCTGAACATGAGATTTCCCATCCCGAGCCACACAATCTGATCAGCGAATGACTCCCATAGCCTCCAACTGTGTCAATTTGAGATCTAATTCCCAGATCATGGCCCCGTGTTACTATCCATTTCCCTAACCCCATGTCCCACTGGCTGCTTTCAGAGCATCAGAAAAGGATGGGGACCACAGGACAATGGCTGTGGGATGGAGCTCTGCTGCATATTGGTCTTGCTGTGGTGTGTCAGATAGGGATGGTGCTGCCCCAAGCTCCAGAAACACAAATTCTCAGTATCTGTTCTCATATCTTTTAGAGCTGAACCAAATTCCACTGAGATCAATGGAGTTTTCACACTGGCAACCATGAGTTTTGGATTCAGTTTCCTGAGATGAAAGTGTTAGAAGCAGGCAGGAAATTATCCACTAGGAAATCTGTTTCAATCATCCCCTTTTATGGCAGATGCTTTGGAAATTATTATGTGCTGTGTAAAGAAATATGGCCTTCTGAATTTATTCAGGCAAATTCTGAGCGCACCTAAAGCTCTTTTATAATGTTCAGGCTGTGCAAAGCGCCTTAATGCACACAGAAATTAATTTACAACCAATTTAAATTGCCTTTGTTCTGCCAGAGCCATAGAAAGCAGAAAACCTGGATCTACATTGTTTTTCATACTTGTGTGTTGGTCAAGAGTGTTTTTTTAAGTACTGCAGTTAGAGTGATAGAACATCAGGCAGAGTGATTCCCTAGTGTGGATGTAGTGATGGCTTTATTCAAGTATAATTTATCCCCCTTCTTATCAAGGAATAAGCCCCACAAGTATAAACACCTCTACAGCATTAAATTCCAAGCACAGTAGGGAAGTTTCCCTCTTTACCATGCACAGACAGAGGCTTACAGTAAATGCCTCCTCACTGCATACTGTGGGATCAGTTCAAAGGAAAGTAGTGGGACAAATGATTCAACTTTGACAAAAATCTCATTTGCCATGGCCTTGATGAACTTCTCTTACCTTCTGTTTGCTGCAATTACATGCTATTTGCCACACGCAATTTCATGCTATTTGCCACACATCTTGAAAGGTTTCCAACTGGCATCAATGGGCTTGAATCTACCTTCAGCTGCCTCAGAGGGTCATCTTCAGAGTCTTCTTATCCCCACCACCAGCTCAAGCCCTGGAAGTGCCAAGAGACTCCTTAGGCAAAAATGAGTTGTTGCGTGTAGATGGATCTCAGCCACTCTAAAAGGTCACTGGCTCACACACCTGCAAAACTCTTAAAAAGAGCAGTTCTGATGAATCTTCCTTTTCTATTCACAAGGATATCCCTTCCGATACTTGCTTCATTTTTGGGGCTGAATTTTTTCTCTCCCTGATTTAATCGGCAAACCCCTAGGGGTAAGGAATCTTGACTCTTATCTCTAAAAGCACTAAATCTAGATACGCTATGTATAAAACACAGTATCAGAGACAGTCATGAATTTGCTTATCTCTTCCTTGCAGGGGAGGGCTGAAGGATAGCTGTTAAAGTTGTTTTTGGCCACTCCATGCTGGAAATCCCCTAGGTCTGAATAAACATCTAGGATTTTGGTCTATCTGTGAAAGAGGACAATCCATAGTCCATCCAGAAGTTCTCCACACTGTCTACAAACAGCTGCACGCTCGGCACTGAGCTCAGGTGACTTCCAATGCCTTTACAAGGAGAGGAGTCCAAACTCTCCCTGCTGGTATTGAGATGGGGCAGTGTGGGGTGAGGGCTGATCCCTTTGCAGCCCTGTTTACCAGGAAATCCAGGAGCTTTTCTAGGTGCTTTCAGCCACATCTAACCCCTAGTGATGCATTGGAGGCACCACGGGCTCCAGCCTCTGCTCTGCCTGACTTTGCAGGTGTACCCCAAGGGGCTGTGTTCAGAGCGGGGCTGTAAAAAGCCAGGTGTATCGCCTGGGTGCAAAGCAAAGGGAGACCACAGTTTGCTTTCTCCCAACAGAAGAAGGACTCTGTTTTGCTTTCCCATGGCCCTCACGGTTTCACTGCCTACGTGGCCGTTGCAGGACAGACTCCTCAACCCATCTGAATCTCAGGAAAGTCAGTTAAAAAATGCTCTTGCTCCCCGCTGCAGCGTCTCCAGGCTTAGGACTGCACCAAACCCATCGTTGCTGAAATGCCTCTGTATTACTGGCACGTGGACTGGTCACCAAAGTTGACCTCGCTGTGTTCCCTTAGCCTGAGCGTGCATTTATGGCTGGCTTCAGCCAGGAGATATCCAGCCCATGGTTAAAGTTACATGCCTGCTGCAGTTCCCAGTCAAGAAACAGGTATTCACCATGCGAACCATGGTGCTACTCAGTCAAAACAACTCAAAATAAAAGTGCTGTCTACTAACAGTGAGAGGGATTTATTTGGTATAAATTAGTGGCAAATAATCCTGCGCCTCAGATCCATTTCAGAAAATCGTGACCTATTTCTGGATGACACACCACACCCACATGTGGCAAAATTCCTCCAATAAATAATTTGTGATGAATGTTTAAACGTTATTATTGTTGTTGTTGTTATTATTATCATCATCATTATTATTATTATTACCTGCTTTGACCACCTTAAATATTCTGAGACAAGATGAAAGTACTGAAACTTCTAATGCCTCCCTGCAGAGTCGCTATTGTAGGAGTGAAAAAGAGAAGAATAGATCAGTTTTTAGTAAAAAACATGGTTTATGTAAAGCATCTGATTCAAAACCTATTTTCTATGTAGCCTTTTCTTGCAGACTGAAATAGTAGGCTGCATTCAAACTAGACTTTGAGCTCAGTGAAAAGGAACCGCTGATGAAAATCACGACTCAAACACCCTTGCATCATTTAATTCTATTTGTTTTATTGGTGAGATATAACCTGGGCCCCGTTCCACCACTAAAGAAGGAAACCTGACAGAGGACAGAAGGCTGGTCTCAGGCTTAGGCAGCCACTGGACCACAGTCAGACCCAAGGGATGGAATCTGGACCACACCAATATCCATGGGGACTTGACCATCAGCTTCTGCAGGGCCAGATTTCACTTAATGACCACTTCAAGTGCAGCCCTGCAGAAAGGAATATGTTTATGTTCCTAAACCAGTCATCTGTTGCAGAGTGCATGTTCTCCTAAGGACAAGCCCTCTTTCCTCTTTGCATCCACCCCAAGTGATGGAGAGCAGCTATGCACTAGGTGCTGGGCAAAATGTATGCCCCACTTCTCTGCACATGGATGGTGGGGTCCCCCTTCTTCAAACCATGCATGCAGAATTTGTGACATCTTTCCTGGCTGCCCCAAGGGTTTGTGTTTCACTTGCGTGACTTTTGGGTCTTGATATCTCTGTAGCAATTGCAGCTTCTGAAAAACATTTCAAACATTCCTGCCCGGGAGGCTTTTGGTTAACAGGCCATCATCATTTGGGAGAAATGAAGCTACAAGGCAAACTCCACGTGCGACAAGCATGCACACATGCTTTTGCCCACAGAGCTGTGGTGGCACAAGCAGACATCTCTGCAGAAATCACCGTCCTGCTCTCATTTCTGTGATTCTAAGTAGCTTCCCATTTTCTATATATGAAAAAAATATTTATAGGTATCGGGAAGCGGTGACATGAACTCAACCTAAAACACCATGCAGCAGAGAAGAGACACAGTTCCTTGTTGCGGCTGCAGGACAACCCTCAGTATTTGGTTTTTTGAGCAGTGTCACGGTACGGGAGGCGCTCCGTTCGAGGAAGGCTGTCACTGCGCTGTGCTGTGAACTAGTGTTGGTGAGATATTGCACCTTAGGAGAAAGAAACCTGGCACTGAACAGTCACAGCAAAAAGATACCTCTCTAAGGAAGCTGGAGCCAACACCTGAGTACACAATAGTCATAAAAGATGCTCAGCCTGCAACGCCTGATGAAATATGGATCAGTGTAATTGCTTCTTATGCTGCTGAAGTACATCAAAAAGCAACAGAGACTCTAAGTATTGTATTACCACTGCACCCTTCGGTGGCCGCAGCTAACAGCTTATCTTTATTTCAATGCTGACAGCGCCAAGCAAGTTGATTTATTTTCTGTGCCGTCTTAAATATCAGAGAAGATATGCATATCCTAGAATCTGAGGCATGGGATACAGCAGATGAGTTAAATGCATACTTAACCAAAGCCTTCTCTTGATTCACTTTGACATACCTGAGTGTTTGCTAAGTGAAGCTCTTCAGAGCATTTGTGAGCCGGCATCCACCAAGGGTCTTTGCATGTGGCAACAGTGATTTGCTGACGTGGCTCAGATAAGCCACAATTGCACTGATCGTTTCCTACTCCCTTTTCTTGAACTGTTTTGTCATACACTTAACAAGTATTGCTCCCAACCAAGAAATGTATGTGATTAGCAGATTTAGATGGAAGATTGGTTTCATATTATTTGCCTTCTGGTTCTGAAGCTCCGTGGAGGATGTTTTCAAGCTTTCTCTTCAACCACAATATTTAAAAACTTATTTTGCTACCTTTTTTTTTTTTTTTTTTTTTAAAGAAAGCTGAGATTCTCATGTAATCACCTGCCTTCAGCAGCTGGGGCTTAAAATACAGGACCAAATATGGTTTGAAGTGGAAACAATGAATGATCAGCTTTTCTCACATGAGTAGTCCCTTTGAAGGCTAAGTGTCTATACTCGTGAGCAAAGCTACGTGTATATATGAGAGCTTGCAGAACCAGAACATGAACAAAATATAAAACTTAACTTACCCTAGAAATACAAACCTTGTACAAACTTTTTGTTTCGTAGTTGGGGGAAATACCCTTTTTCCTAAACTAAGCATATTTCTATTTTTTTCGCTTTCCTTTGTAAAAATACCTGCTTAGAAACAGATTCTTGTAAGCCCTACTGTTTTAAGTCTTTCCTTAAATGTTTCAGTAAATATTAAGAAGGCTTAAGGCAATAACAGAAGTTTATGACTTTTTAAAAGAGCTTTTTCCTTTCCCTCCCACATTATGTTTTTTTTAAAAAAGTCACATAACCTACATCTTTATCTGCTCCAGTCTGAAGGTTTCTATTTATAGTTTTTGGTTATGAATGTTTTTTCCTATGCAAAGGTCAGACCTCTCACATATACAATGGTGGAAAGCCCTGCTTATTAAAAAGCAGGCAGATGGATTTGTTAAAAAGAAGTCATTTCATAATGCAGCTGCTGTGAAAGGAGTCTGCTTTAGCAGAAACATCCTCATGCTGCTTTATGAGAAAAACAGGTAAAGGAGTTCTGTTCTGTGGCTAAGTAATTTTTCCTTTCCCAGCCTCCATCCTCACATAGACAGCGTGTTCTTTACCTCTGTTTACACTTTGTCCTACACCCACGCAGACACACACACACACACACACACACACATATGCACAGCTGTACACACACACACTCACACTCACTTGCTCCATTTTTCCCAGCCCCCGGACAGGCTGGGGGAGGTGGTGGTACACCATTTCAGCATCTCCTGCACAGACCAGCTGCCTCCAGACTGCTAACCAGGGCTCACCTGACACCAGCCACACTCAGCTTCTCCTGCCCAAAGCAGACCGCAAGCGCCCTTAGTCAGCACTGGAGATTTGGAGTAGTTGGGAGGTGGGTCCCGGCCCTTGGACTGGGGTCTGCAGGCCAGGACCCCACCCGGCTGAGGCAGCTCCTGCTCAGGGTGACCCGGGAAGGTGTGGGTGTTGACTGACGAATGTCCTTGACCAGCACCCAGAGGAGCTGCTCTGCCCAGCACAGGGTGCTGCTTTGGAGGGTGGGATGGCTTAGGGTTTCAAACCTTGCCAACATGTTAAAAGCAACCTGCAGCCTCCTGCATGACGAACAACCGGCAGAGACCTCTCTCATTTGACGATGGTGAAAAGAAGAGGTCTTGGCTGCTTTGTTCTGGCCCTGAGTGAAGAGCTTTGATTAGCTGAACGAAAACCACTTTATCCCAAAAGCTTTTCTCTTCCTCCTTCTTCCTCTCTGAAGCATCCTAAGCAGTCCCCACACCTGCAGCACCCTGGGGTGCTGGAACAGTGCACGTAGCCTCACATTTCCTAAAAACCTGGGTTATTAAAGGAAGACCTCTCCTGTGTTTTATGAAATCATATGCTAAACCCCCAACCCCTTTACATTAAACTTCGAAAATAGCCACTTATCTGTAATTCCTGGCTACTTTGTACAAAAATGGTCTCCATGCTCTGACCAGTATCTTCTGCTTTGAAGGAGCAGCCTGTGCCGGAGGGGATGGGTTCACTGCTGAATGCATAAGGTGTCCTCCCCCAGCCTCCAAGGGCACATCCCTCTCAGGGTTTAATTTCCAGGGGACCGTTGCAGCAATTTCACTCTGAAGGGCTTTGTTTGCACCTTATCCTCCTCAGCAGCATCCCTAAAGAAGTTGTCCGCAGGGCTTTAAATTCAAGGGTCTGCCTGTGCAGGGTGTAATTTGCCATATTTGCTTTTCAACCACTGCTGCTATCTGTTATGTCATTCTTGTGAGGAAAAAGGAGGATAGATTCACTGAAAACCTTCTCTTTCTCTACAGTGGGCTTGGCCCAGCACCTCTGTGCTTATTCATCAGTTTCTGCTACCATGAAGTGATGCTCTGGGTGCCTCCCCCACAATGTCCTCCCATGGGGTGCCAGCCCTGGTCCCGGTCTCACTAGCTGCACGTGAAGTGACAGCAGTGGCAGGGTGGCCAGGACTTCCCTGAAAGGCACAGCCTGCTCCAGGAAGGCAACCGGTCTCATCAGCCCCAGTCAGCACCATTGACCTCCCTGGGGATGGTTACATGGGTGAACAGCTTCATTCACCCTTCGCATCTGCTCCTGAATCCACCTCTGAGAATGGCTCCACTTGCAAGGTTTAGATGGTCCCTCATGTGCTCATCCCAAGTACCTTGGTGGGGAGAATGGGCCGCAGCAGAGCCGGGCCCCCGAGCTCCCGTCCCAACTGCAGCAAAGCCCTCACTGGTACATGCAAGCAGAGCTAAGCAAGCCTGCTGGTTGAATGCCATCTCACCTCGGTTTCAGAAGCAGAACCTGACAGCCTTACCCAATGCCAGTCAAGTTCTTGATGGAGAGATATGGCAGCATCCACTCACCTGCAGCACAGTATTGGTATCAGCAGATTATCACCTGCCAGTTTGCCACCTGCTTGCACCAACAGGGTGAAAACACAAATCTTCTGTGGCAACAAAACTCATGGCATTTAGAGCTTAGGTGGTGCACGGATATTTTGCCCCAGGTTAATCTCACTCATTTTGAAATCTGATCCAACAACTGATGGGATCCCGTAGCGATCATCAGTACAGCTGGGAGAATGGCACTGGAGATGGGCAGCATATGCACAAGGAAAGCTGCTCTAGTCCAAGAGTCAAAGTGAGTCTGGAATTTGGAAATGTGGAATGAAACACAGGCCTCCATGACAGACAATGTAGGTGTCATGTTTATTTCTTTAGCTGCAGTGAAATCAAAAAAAAGGTTTAGTAACACAAGAATGGAAACCCAAGAAGAAACAGTCTTTCTGGCTGACCTGCTATGCCACTCTCTTGACTGTTGTTGTTTCAGAGATAAGCTTCTGATAGCCATTCAAGCCAAAGCAACCTGGCTTTAGCTCACCTCACATGCCCTGTCCCACTCCCAATTCCCAGGCTACTGCAGAAGCATTAATTACTGCCTTTGTAAAAGAGAACATCTAATTGCACCACAGGGCTTGATGCATGTGAAAGGGGATACATTAAATTACAAACCACTGTTCCTCTAAGCTGCAATGTCTGTATGTGTACTAGGCTGCAGGTTGCTCTGGCAAGAAAAGGCATGTTACAGATTCGTAAAGTACCGTGCACGTTAGTCAACATGGCCATTAAAACCAATCTTGCAGTTGCGGAGGCAGGTATTGAAATGTTCCTGTCTTTGATGGTCACCATATTAATCCAAGAGGAAATCAATTTACAAGGAACTTGATGGCGGCCAAGACTGAGATGGTCAAGCTCTCCCCCTCTGTGACACCACACACAGGACAGCTGTGCCACCCGGCTCTGCTGTGCCTGGCAAGCAGAGTCCCAGATCTCCCATGCTCTGAGCATCCCTGGGACCTGATCCCACCTGATATCCCTCAGTACCACCCACGTTACCCTGGCTGGGTGACCCCAGAGCTCTCTGAGGACTGAGATGCTGTGACCCACTGAGATGCTGGGGAGTGCCCAGGTCTGTTGAAGAAAGGCTCGCGTACCAGTGCGGCCAGGAGGGGCCGGGAGGTGTGCAGTCCACCAGCGCCCTACACCTGCCTGCCCAGCTGTGAGGCTGCAAACCAGGGGAAAGTGAAATAGCTCTGCCCACACCGCTGCTCTCGCAGGGGGCTGGTAAGCGGGGAGGGCTTAGTAATACCGAGAACAAAGAAGTCTGCCTTAGTCAGATATTTTTAATGATCTCTCCCCACACAGGGCAGGAAGTGAAACTGAGGTCCCAGTCGAGCCCCCCCCCCTCCCCGTCGCGCTCCCCCTCGGCAGGTCCCATCGTGCCGGTGTGCGGCAGCGGGTGAGATGTCGTGCTTTCAGTCAGCATGGTAGGGATGCTGCAAGCTGGGCTCCCACACTGGCACCCACCATCCTCCCTGGCCCCACATGGCCCCATCCGCCCCCATGGCACCCGTGCTGCCCACGATGGCGATGCCCAGGTAGGGCTGGGCTATAGAAAGAGGACCAAGACTAGATTTTTGACCTGCCATCATCTAATCTAAAATAATCTCTTCCTGGCCCTGTTTCCAGCCCAAATGAGACCTGCCAGGCCTGGTGAACCCCCCAATGACCAAATGCCCCAGTCCTCAAGGGACTGTGTGGCCAAGCTGGTCCCTGGCAATTGCAGCTCCTTGGGAAAATGTGGCAGCACTGATTGTATTGTGGCCATAGTAAAGTCTTCATAGTGAAGACGTTCTCCTGACTGAATAGCATGTGGCAGGCAGGTTAGAGGGACATTGTCCAACCCCTGTGCAAAGACAGCCCTTTCTGGAGCAGAGTACAGGTATTGTGTGATGTTGCAGAGCAAGGACACCAAGCAGCTCAGAGCAGACGCTGAAAGGAAAGGAGGGTGGAAAGCAGGAAACGTTTGCTGCCTGCTGAGGCTCCCAGGTGGCAGAGCAGTCCCAGTGCTTGAGCTTTTACCAGCAGAGCTGCGGATCAGCAGTCTCCTTGGGAAACAACCATCCTCCTGCCCACTGGGACAGAGCACAGGCTTCGTCAAGCCCTGCTCTGTAATTAAGCTTGCAGTTGCCAAGGGTGGATGTTCCAGAAGTTGCTATAAAGAGGTGGTGGCTTGGTCACCTTGGGTGCTCTGGAGAGGAGATCCCTGCAAGAAACCTTTGAGTAGTGACAGCCCACCATGGCAAAGCCCAGCTTGCATGACCCAGATGAGCCAAAGAGAAGGATGTGGAGATGTTGCTGCTTTGAGTAGCTGTGAGTGAAGACTACAGGACAGATCCTGACCTTAGATTCCCAGGAAGCCCCTTGAAAAGTGAAATCACTTGAGTGTGAGCAGGGTGAGGAGGACGCTACATTGCAAGCTCTTCCCCAGCTGCTTCTTGATATCTGTTCCCATGGTAGTTGTAGGAGGGGAATGCCTTCACCTCCCATCTCTGTGCTGGAGCCTCACAGATGTCCCCAGCCTCCCAGCTGAGATCGTCAGGGATGCCACCACCACATTTGCTTCAGGGAAACCTCAGCAAATCACTCAGTGCTACTGTGCCTGGGCAGTTTCGGGTGGTCAGAGTACATTTCTACTGTTTACAAAGTGGCTGGGCAGAAGAGACAGCTGGCAAACAGACTAGGGCTGTGGGTCCATTCCCTCTAACAAGGACAACTCCAGCGAAGTGGCTGAACAGCAGCATGGTCCTTCCTCCCATTAGCCTGGTCTGCAGGGTTCGGTCAAAGGTCTTTTTACTACTGTTCTCTACTCCAACTAAAACATCCTACAGCTCGTGCTTGGCAAACTCTCAATGACATCTAGAACTGAAGCCTGCTAACAGGATACAATCAGCTAGGTTTAGGGCCTGAAGTAAGCCAGAGGGTTAAGGAGCATTTGCCAACCGCAATGTGCCAAGTCCTATGGTCTATCCGTTTTAATTCTGGCTGTTAGTTGCTTACCAGAAGTGCCCACAGGTCCCAAGTGACAACCAGAAACCAGTGGCCAAAAATGCACGTGCCCAGAGCAATGAGAAGCCCAGCTTCAGAGCCTTCCTGCCGCTTGAGCATTGCTCAGTGTTATCTAAAGTCTTCTGGGCATTTCACACACTCTGGTGGTATTGCTTGGGCTGACTGGGAATTCAGTCCTTACAGGAGCTGTTTGAGATACGTCAGATATTTTCCAATGATCACCCCACCCCTTACCTGCTTCAGGGAGCGGTGCTTTGCAGAAGGATTTTCAGCAGCAGCAAAGCAACTGAGCAGCATTTCTCTGGGGTGCAAAGGAGGAATCAGAAATAAACAAAAGACGTAGTTGCCTCATACACTAAGGAATAGCATCTGAAGCGATGGAAAGAGATGTTCATGAGTCCCTGCATGACAATTCAAGCTCACAAATACCCAGAAAAGAGATATTTCAAAGCCTCTATAGAAAGGGAGAGGGAAAGGGGTCACAGCCCAATACTCACATTAATTAGCTTACAGGGAAAGCATCCAGCATAGGGTCCAAGGACCCCTTTGTCAGGTCTTGGGCAGGACCATGACCTCTTTGCTAAGTGAAGTCCTCGTTAGGGAGATGGAAATAAGCTGCGACTTTGAGCTGGCAATGTGTGAGTACTGTTGCAGGAGAATAAGAGCTGGGGTGAGCAGGGGGGATCTGCCAGACTCTTTACTCCTGGTGGATTGGCACTGGCTTGTAGCAAAGCAAGGGCTGGACAGCAAAAGAAACAGGCAGAATGAAATGACCAGTCTGATTTCCTCATGCAAGCTGAAAGAAACACCAAGTGTGAACCAGCCCCTGATGAAAATAAGGGGTGATTCACACCAGTCTGGAGAATGGAGGCTGTAGGATCCAGCAATTTTCTTTTCAGTTCAACTCTAATGGCAAGTGAGTCTGATTTTTACAACTCATTCGCTTTTAATGATCTATGGGTGTCACTAATGATCAAGCTAGGGACACATCTTTTACATAGAAAAGCTTTATGTTGACAGAGGGTCTTTGTAATTGCTTCCTGTTGTTTGTTTGTCTGTTTGTTTTTCTTTTCATTTCCAAACATATACATTTTCCTTATTGTTTCTGACACCTGTCAGCAAAAAGCAACAGCCTTGTGTGTCTCCTGCCCCCCTTGACCAATGCACAGGGAAACGGCCCTGCGTGCAGTGTGGGAACTGTGCCAGCAATTCCAAAGATCAAACAGGGAAAACAGATAATGCAAATAAATCCTAGGCACAATGGATGACTCTCCCTATAGGGACTGGTGGCTTTAACCTCATCCAGACCAACAACAGTCAAAGGTTAATGCAGGTGTCACTTGAAAGGTAATTTTCTATTGATTTGCAAGTAGGTCCCTGACCTACTGACCTTTGTGCTACAGGAAATAGGAGTTCCCCTGGAGCAACGTATGTGCAGGCAAATGTATTATTTACTTTGGTAGTCCATCTAGAATTTATAGGCCCAGGTAGGACCAATATAGATAACCTAAGGAATGTGGTAGCCCTCATAAAGATTTCTGCCTCACGCTTAAATATTTGGGCAGCAAAATTGCAACCTTGATCATAATTTGACAGAGGGAAACCACAAGGGCACTGTCTGATTTCTACATCCTCTTACAGGCAATAAAAACCACCCATAAATAATTTTCATGCAATTCCTTGGGAGCTCCTTGCGAGGGTCAGCTCAAGACTCGCTGGACATGACTCATGTTGTGCAGGGGTGTAACTCCGTTCACTTCTGCAGGGCTGTTCCTGGTGTGCTCAGCGGGAGGGGCTGGATGAATTGGATACAGGAGCATGCAGCAGCATGGTGCTGCTGGTGGGGGCCACGTTTCTGGCTAATCTTGTGAAGCACCTCCAGAGGCTCAGCTGTGAACCCCAGTCCCTGGCTAGGCAGGTTCTTGAGTCTGGAGCCAGGAAGCAACAGCAAATATTCTGTGGCTTGGCCGCAGGTTGGGAACCGTATAGTCGGAAATGTTCCTCCTGTTTCTTCACTAGGAAATTAGAAATTTTTTTAATGAACAACTGAAAAACCTCAGAAGGTTTAGCACAGAGAGGTGGCTGCACTGCTCCCTGGGGATTGTAATTACATCTCCCTCCCTCTGCTTGCACTGCCATCAATGGTCCATGATTCACAGCTGATCGGAGAGGAGATGCATGCGCAGGGACCCTGCCTCCCAGGAAGCATGAAAGGGCATAGGGCTTCCAACCCCAGAGTCAGCAGCAGATTTCCCAACTCAGAGAGAGATTTATGTTTGCAAATAAAAAGTGAGTATTTTAAGTGACTGGAAGGATAAGGAGGAAAGTGGTGGGGAAGCAAGGAATACACCATTTTTTTGACCACATACAGCAGAAATGCAAGGGTCACCTGCACATCCTGAGCTCCCCTCTTCCCTCCAGTCAGGCGAGGCAATTAAGCATGTCAGGGTCTACCACACTTCACAAGCTATGCTCAGCAGCCCTCCCACTCCCATCCCTGGTGCTCCACACTGCCCTGGGTACTCCCTGTGCTTGTCCAGGCTGTCCCCTCTCCTGGTGCCCCATGCAAAGGAAGGGACCCCCATTCAGGAACTGGATCTGGGACTGTACATGGCAGACAGCAAAGGAGATGAGGCTTCTTCTCCACAGGGTTTCATAGCAGCTGGGAGGTGTTGAAGCTTGCAGAGCTGTTGCCATCGTTCCCCAGTGCCTCTGGGTACTGTTGAGAGCAAAGCTCAGGCGTGGGGATGCTGCAGAGCCTCCATGGCCTGCCGGGAAGCATCTGGATCAGGGCTCAATGGGTCTGCCAGCTCCAGGGAATCCAATTCTCATCCTCCCACAGAAAGACTCTCAGATATTTCTTTTCAGCCTTGCTTCCCACACCCCACCCCAGCCCAATTCTCATTCCTCGTTCCTCTCCTTTTCCTTCCCACTCCCAAAGCCTTGATCTCCCTGCCAAGCCGGGTCTCCTCCAGCAGGCTGCTAGCTGTCATCTTCTGCCCCACACGGCCTTCTGCCAGTGATGCATCCAGGCCTGCCTCAAAATTTGGGGCACAGAACCTGGCAATTGCTCCTTGACCCACCCAAGCTGGGAGTCTATCGCAGCCTGGGGACACCTTGCCCAGGTATGACTCAAGCTGCTCATTACCTGCCAGTCAGGCAGGGTATTATATACCCCGTGTTCTGGGCTGGCTTCCCAGGAGACCTAATTTCACACAAGGATTTCGGGGACGGTCTCAGCACATCCTAGTGGTGGTTGCAGCTTCAACCCAGCCAGTCTTTTTCCTACCCACTGGGAAAGCCAAATGCTGCAGCCTGGTGTTCCCATCTCCCTTCTGCAATGCATGGCTTCTCTCCCACCACCACACACACCTCTGCTCCACAGAGCAAGTCTTACTTTGACCTCACTCTTGGCAGAAACTAGGCTACAGCCGACGCACCTTCATGTTCGTTGCATGGCAATGGTGTCATCCCAAAGATGCCAACCCATGTGTGTGATGCTGAAAGAAGTTAATGCTTCCAGGGCTCCTCTGGCTTTCCAGTGGAGCAGGAGGGACAGGCATTCAGTGGCTGTGTAATGCAGCAATACAATTTTTGGTGTGTCTGCCACCTTTGCCTCCCAGCCAGGGATGTGGGTTACGCAGCAGCCCACCTGCCAGTCACTGCGGCTCACCTGGCACAAGAACCGGCTTTAAACAGTCTGTGAACCACAGGCAGCCCACAAGCCACAAATTGCCCAGCCCTGGGGGCATTACCCCATCTACAAGCGTGAAATGCTACAGCAGTAGATCTGGGGAGCCAGGGAACCTGCAAGAAAGCTGTTGTGGGAATGCTGTGCTCCCAAATACCTTCCCCGTTCCTGTTCCTCCTGGTGCCAGCAGGAAACTTTCTGCCCTTGTTTGGCAGCTCCTATGACTTGCCCATCTCTCTGATCTGTAGGTTGTGAGAGGAAACCACTCAATCCTTGGCCATTGCTGTGTCTCCTGGGACAGCAGGACTTGTTGAAGGATGAATAAAGGGAAGATGGAACCACTGCACGGGGCTGAGCCATCATCCACCAAAGACCACAACCAAGCTGCACTGCTGTCTGCAGCCTTGTGGCAGGATTCCCCAACCTTCCACCAAGAAGTAAAGGAGTGACACAAACTTGATTTTACAGAGGAAAAAAACAGATGCAGGGAGGTTTAACCATACTCTGCTTTTCTAGAGCTGTCCAGCCCATGCAGAGGACCAGAGTGAACCTAGGTGTGAGCTGTGTTGGACTCTGCTGAGCTTTTCTCCCCTAGGTGTGCAGCACCTGATGCATATGCTGCTGCTGCTGTTCCTTGGTTGGAAATGGTATTTACTCACTGAAAAAAATCTCTGGGTAAAGATATTTTTGGATTAGGAGAGAGGAAAAGAGACCCAACAGAATAAGCAAGCTTAAACAAAGCTGTCACCACAGGTGACTCTTCTTTGACTCTGTTGCCCACAGTTGGTCAGTGTCACTGCAGAGGGAGCGACACAGCTAAAGCTGATGATTGAAAGAAGTGCAAAATCACATTGGTAAGGCAGTGACTATTCCCACCAGCAGTCTTGCAGATCTGCTACAGCTGGACTCTGCTCAACTCTGTAGCAGGGGAAAGCATTGCCTGCTCTCAAAATGTGGCCTCCACCTGTACTCACAGGGATGGTCTTCACAGCCTGCCTTCTGTAACGCTGTCACCTTTTCGCTGATGCAGTGGGCACTTGTGTCAGCTCCTCTGCAAAGGGCAAATGAGGTTTCAAGTGCAAAAGCAGGGCATCTTTTTATAGGGCAGGTCAGCAGCAGATGGGTGAGGTAAGAGAAGATCCACAACACAGCCCTCCCCGAGGGAAACCCTTTTAAAAAACAATCAGCTTGCAGCCTTTGACCCTTTTTATATTCACAAACCCAGGCTGCGGAGCAGAGGGATGCTGCTGGGTGGTGTTAGAGGTTGATGGCTGCTCCTCCCTACACAAACTCCCCCAGATGCTGCCGAGGAATGGAGCGGCAGTTGGTTATTATTTTTAGCCCCCCGTTCACGTGGTCTGAAGATCAGATGCACATTCCCAGATGCTCATTCCACAAATGCCGAGATCCCTCCTGGCCTCGCTGCATGGATGCACAGAGCTGGCACAGTGCATCGCAGTACTGGGGGTAACAGCAGGGGCTGGCGATTCAGCTTCCCCCCCGCCGCATCCCACAGACCCCTGTGTACACGTGCGTGTACACGCCACTGGCTTCGTTCAGGAAGCCTCCAGTGAAAAAGGCTTTCTAGGAAACTTGAATAAATACGCGGGAGGAAGTCAAACCAAATCAATCCATCGGGGCACGCGCGCTGCTGAGCAGCCTGTGTCCCCTGAGGACACAGGCTCGCTGTGAAGGCGATGGCTGCATTTCAAGGGGAGAAGCCAGGCAGAGGCAGAGAGCAGGAGCCAGGAACTGCCCACGGGAGGAGCAGGGTGTTAGGAGGGAGATGCAGGAGAGTGGGAGCTGGACCCAGAAGCGAGGGTGAACCAGGCAGCTGCAACCCCTCTGCCAGGCAGTGACAGCCAGCACGTGCTGGGTGGGTACCTCTTCCCATCCATCAAGGACAGGGTGGTTCAGGAGGGTGCAGAGAAGGAAAGGAAAGAAAACCAAGCCCCGTGATCAGTGCATCCTTAGCTCTGTCCTGACATCTGCAGAAGCTGGAGGGGGACTCCAGCATGTCCGACGTGTGGGGAACAGACTGGGCCCATGCACAATGTCCACAGGACATGCATGGTCAGTCTAACCCTGGGGAAACATGTGAGCTCCCTTACTGTGCCCACACAGCTCTGAATGGGCTGCCTGGCATACGAAACGTCAAAGGGAAGTCTGAGGCCCTCATCTTCCACCCAGGCAACATTTCTGGGCAGGAAGAAGAGATACCCAGGATAACCCAGGCCCAGGGAAGTCCTGCTGGGAGGTGATACGGTACAGGAGTTGAATAACGCCAGGCCTGGAAGGTGAAACAAGATCCAACATCCACAACCTGAAGCCAGACAAATGCAGATTAGGCATAAAGTGTGTTTCTATCGGGAGGCTTAATTAACCACTGGCACAGCCTTGGAGGGCCACGATGGATTCTCCATTACTGGCAAGAGTCCCATTTGGATTTGGTTGTATCTCTGAGTGCCCTGCTCTTGTTCAAGTGCAGACATCGATGTAGTGGCAGAACCGATAGGGGAAAGGCCTGAGTCCTGGGCTCCTCAGGCAGTCAGCAACAGTGGAACATTTGTGCTGGCATTAGCGTTGGCACCAGCAGAGATTTGGGCTGGCACTAAACCCAAGAAGAGACGAAGGTTGCTGGTAAGACCCAGAATACCAAAACACCTCTGGCCTCAGTGGTGAACGTTAAGTGACCTTGAAATCCTTGAGAAGGCACAAGGACCATGGGACTGTGAGGAAGGCAGGTCCCTGCTCTGCTGTGGGGCCATTCCTATGAAGTCACTGCCTGTTCACTTGTGGTGACACTACAGAGAGCAAACGATGTCTTGGGTGCCCAAGGCCAGACACAGGCATGCCTGCCCCTGCTCTGTGGGCTGCAAGAAGTCTCTGGACCATCCCAACCTCCTCTTCCCTTACGCAAGGCGTTTGCACAGCCATGCCAGCTGGGAGAGGCTCAGGGTGAGGTTGTAGGCTCTGGAGGACTTTTGCAAGCTACTGGGGTTGCCCCTGGCTTGGATGCCTGAAGAAAACTACTTACCTTGCTTAGGGAAAACTATTTTCTTGCAAGGACTTTTCTCTTGGCTTGTGTCCCGTAGACCAGTTTCTGACTGGTAGATATCTATGGAGTGAGTCACTTTTCTTTGTGCCTCAGTTTCCCTGTCTGCAAACTAGCTGAGAGGCTGAGTCTGTTCATGTTGATTCAGTCATAGCGGTCCTGAGGGAGGAGGAGAGGAGCTCTCTGAAGCAAACCCAGAGCCTTATTGCCCACAACTTTCCAGGGGCAAAGCTCTTGATATCACACTTCCTACCAGCACAGTCATCTTGAGAGAGTTGTTGTGATACCCAGAGAGGCTTCTAGCCCACGGACACCCAGCAACTGTGACCGCAAGTGCGACACTTCATGCTGTGCATCTCCCTCAAGCTCTGCCTCGTCCCGGGGTGTGCAGTGCATTCCGACCCCCAGCACCAGCTGGAGCCATCGCCTTTGGGGCAGGGTCCCAGGAGTGCTGGGCATACTCCAGCAGCTCTGCATAGCCAGCCTTGAAGGGAAAGGGGAAGAAGGGAAAAGAGATTTTTGATTAGTTGAGCTTCAGGTTTCTGGCAACCCAGAGCATCTCTGGGGAGCAGGCAAACCTATTCCAGATGCAGTGGGATCTCTGCATGTATAGGTGATCCCTCTAACAGCCCTCATCAGGGCACGGCATTCTTCCCATAACAAAAATTGGACATACTCAGACTAGTAAGGGTGAGGTGCAGAGGAAACATTTTCTGCTTTTATTAATAACATTAAGAGACCCGTGCCTTCTGTTCGTTAGCAGTAAACTGCCAGCCCCACACGGAGATTTGCTAATGATCCCTCCACTTACCACAAGACTCTTTTAGAATATACAGAATCATTTCTATTCCCTTTTCTGTTCTGCTGAAGATCAGTAATTTGTGGATTACTGCAGCAGGCCTGACCATGGGCTCTCCCTGCTTGCAGGTCTGGAGCACTCTCCTCTGCTTAAAAGGACAAAGAAGGGATCAGGCCTTTCTGCCTAATCTCCTGCACAGCAAACAAGAACTACAAATATTGTGAAATAATCTCAGGAAAAAATCTGGTTACCGTTCCAGCCCTTACAAAGCATTTTCCTGTGTCCACTGCTGCCCTTTAAACTCCAACCAGCTAAAGCAGGACCTGCTTTCCCAGATGACCATAGAATTATTTCCTCTGTTTGTTGTTGTGTCTGGTATCCTTCTCTCTGTAAAGCCTGTGTACCCATAGACAAACACACACACATACAGAGAGATCTCCTGTCCCTGGCAGATCCCACCTCTCTCTTCTAGGAAGAAGTGTGGTCAATGACTGTTAGACTAGCCCAGGGCAGGGACTGCTGGCTTCAAGCCTGGACTGTATCCCAGACCTGTGGGTTGCATCTCTTCGATGCTCTGTGCCTCAGTTTCTCTGACTTGAACAGAGGAGGAACGATTCGGACCTTCATCACAAGGTCCTTGCAGATCTAGAGACAAGAAGAGCTGCATTGTGGCAGCGGTATCAGAGCCTCCCAATCCCATCATTATTTTGCATTACTTTGATGTCCTTGAAATCAAAATATCACACTGTGATTTCATTAGTTTTCAGAAAGGATATCAGCAATCTTTCTCAAGTGTGTGCATGCATCAGGTGAGGGGCTGAGGGTGGTGGAGGTTACCTGAGATGAGTATTAATGACTAACAGCTTCAAGCTCTAACACCAGAAGTGAAAATATCTAAATCTAGATTGAGGCATTTAATTAAACCTTTATTAAACTTCCTTCAGCACATGGGCAAAATTCTCTCTTGCTTTGTGAAGCCATGAATAAAAAGAATAATGTTGCCCTTTCACACTTAGGAGCTTGTTACTTCTGTTTTACTTCAGCATGAGTTGGTATTCAAGGAGAAAGAGTAGACAGTGTCCAGCTCCCTCTGGTCTCATTTAATCACCTAGGGCGGCAAAATTTGAGCACAGAAACAGCAGTGTTTTAGTGTATCAAAGTCCTGATGTAATCGGTGTCTTTACAGGATCAGGGCTCTGGATTGGCCATTTTGGGCTAGTTGTTTCAAGGAGAGCAGCCTGCTCTCATTAGGATGGGAATTCCCCCCAGCTCTGACCAAGAATGTTTGGACCCAGAGGATGGAGGTCCCTGCTGCCAGCCAAGGTGGAGCCCAGCCCAGCCAGGACCCACGTTCCCCAGCATTTTGTCCCTGTGACTTTTGTGATCAATATATAAGCGTTCATTGGCATGGTCCAGGCAGGTGGTCCTCTTGTCTTCCTGTTGCCATGGCCCTGGCTCAGCTAACACACAGAAATAATAATATCAAAAATCCCTAGCATCATTAAGCAGCTATAATAATTAATCCTTAGTACTTAGCCCTACCTCTTACACTTTCAATATACACGACGACATTCCCTGACTGTGTTCACTCACCCTGCTTCTCCTTGGAGAAAACTCTCTATCACATGCTCTATTATAGAGGGAATGAAGGATAACACGTCCATGGGCATCCATGCATTTCAGTGCACCAGATGGGAATATGGTATTATGGTTTAAACAGCTTTCTGTCCTTGAGTGGCAGTCACAGTGTTCCCTGATTCACAGGACGCTGGAAAGCCGCCAGAATAGCAGCAAGCCTGCAACCAGGTCTTGCAAGTTTAGGCAGATTAGTCCAAAGGACTCCTCTGGAGATCCAGCCATGCTTGTTATGATTTCTCTGCTTTTTTTTTTTTTTTAATTGTGCCGGGAGTGAGGGACATTATTCTGGACCTGTGGTGGGACAGTGCCCCAGCTGTGATGTCTAAGCTGTTCTTGGTGCTTCAGGAAACCAAACCTCCTCAGAGACAGGCAGCAGAGCTGGATGCAGGCTATCAGTCACACCTCTGGACAGAAGCAGAGCTGGGATGGACCCATACAACTTACTCCTGCTCCCTGCTGCGGTGCTCACAGCAGTCTGAAACACACCTAGAATGTAACACAGGTAAGCCTTTGTGTGCTCAGCTCTAAGCACAGGAGCACAAGACAATGCTGACTTCAGGAGCCTTATCTTTGCTTAAGGGTCAGAGCATGCCTAAGTGCCTTCGTAGCTTAAGACCTTTACACTCTCATGAAAGCAAATTGAGAGCAGTTGTCCTCTCCAGCAAGGCAAACCCTGGAGAATAGGATTCTTCTTTCTCTTCTGCGTAGTCCCTTTGTTGATTTAAACAGAGGTGTTCTGAATTTATGCTGGGGCAAGTGAAACAGGACCCAAGTGCTTTTGTTCACACCAGAGGAATGGTTGGTCAAATGGGGCTGGGCCAAACTGGAATAGCGCCTGCACTCCCAGCACAGCCCCTGCACCAACTCTGGCTAAGAGATGCTGGCATCGTCTCGTGCGCTCTGACACCCTGGGGGAAGCACAAAGCACTCCACAGCTCCCAAGAGACCAAAGCCTCCAGAGACCTGTAGGTCAGAAGCCAGGGAGCCAGGCAGCATGCAGAGGTGGCCAGGGCATGGCCAACACTTGCCTGCCACTGCCATCCACAGCACGTCTGCTGGCTGCACCACGGTGTCCACCATAGACACACTGTCCTTCCCCCCCCAGATTATTTTGAGGGCCTGTTTTGACCTCCTTTGCATGTCAGTTAAGCTATTTCTGATAGTATTTATTTTTATTGTTTTCCGGTGGTGAGCTTGTCGCCTTGCGCTCTCGCCTTGATCTTTTCCACTTCCTCTCACTCTCAAGCCTCTTCTTTTCCCCGCCGTGCTGATGGGTTGGGTGTTTTTGTCATAGCCGGTGGATAAGCTGCATCCCCCCGACATTGCAAGATGTGGCCACCCCCAGCGGAGACTCCTCTGGGCGGTGGGAGTGCAGAGTCAGCCCTGGGAACCGGGGGTGTCCGCGTGGGTGCTGTCACCCTCCTGCCTAGCTGGGCGCCTTACCTGTTTCCAGCCACTGCCAGCCAGTTGCTGTTATGTGGAGAAAGAAGTGTTGACTCATTAATTATCATGATGTAGGTTATGGTTAGGCAGACAAGTAAAACATCTTCCAAACAGTGTGGCACCACAGAAAGGAAGGGTTTGCCCTTTAATCAGCCAATTCCAGAAATGGTAAAGCAAGCCAGGCACTGCTGGAGGGGGTTGTTGGGTGACAACGCCAGCTCCCCGCTGAGGAAACCCAGCTCCCACCTGGGAAGCTTAATTCTGTTTAGTTTTGGCTGCTTAAAACAGACATTCTTCATCCAAAAATGGGGGGCAGCTGGGGGGAACAATGGTGTTTGGCAGCTGAGAAGGAGAGAGAAAGAGAAGGATGTCTCGAACTTTTTTCAGAAAAACCTTCCTCTCTGCACCATCATTTCTATTTTGTTCAGAGTATAATTTCCCCCCACAAATCTTCAACAAGACTTTTTAAAAAAACCCTAATTTTTAAATACAAAGGACCATGAATCTAAGCAGGTACTGATGCCTGACCTGTTGTAATCTCAGCTATGTTCAAGTACTACTGGAAGAAATACGGAACCACGAACCATCACAGCAAGTGGAGCTCTGCTTTAGCAGCGTTTTATTGAAGCAGTTCCTGTGGTGAGATACAGGAGAAAATCTGACACATGAACAGGATCAGCGTTTATATTTCCACAAAGATGGAAAAAACAAGTGAAAAAACTGAAGTGTTGTGACTCCAGGGCACAAACCCGTGGCCAGCTGAAGGTCAGCAGGTAAGCTGTGACCTGGGCAAATGCTGCACACCTGTGGCAGAGCCAGCTTGGATGTGTGTTAATGAAACCCTGTGGATTCGGTGCAGCAGAGAGGCGCAATAACAATGAATCATTTATCATTAATATTGTACCATCAGGTGGTTAGTGAGTGTTTTTTCTCCAGATAGGCTCTTGCCTTGCAGTGGAGCAGCTGGGATCAGCCGTTTGTGGAGAGGGATGAGTGGCATGCATGCCTTGAGTATCTGAGTCAGCCTGTTCAGCCTTAGGCTCCTCTGAACAGCCAGCAGCTCCCCACAGAAGGTCAGCACTAATGCTGCCCTCCTGCGCTTTTCCTCACTCTCTTGCTAGCTCAGTGCCCCATCTTTCTTCTCTCTCTTTTCTCTTGCTTCCTTCCATTCTTCCTATTTTCCCATTTACACTCAGGGGGCCTGATCCCCAGCTGGACTAAGTCAGTGCAGGACCACCAAAATGAATAGGGTCAGGCAAAATCCCCCTGGGCATGTGCTGGGCTGGCCTCTAGCCCTTGGCTCTAGCCCAAACACAGGGCAGCTGATTAGTAATAGTCAGGTGGCAAGTCCCCAGGCACTTCGGTTAGGGTCAGCAGTCCGAAGGGTCAATTGGGGATCAGCTGTTTATCTTTCTCAAGGCTTAGTTTCTCATTTATAGCTGCAGGGAAAAGCAAAGACACCTGCAGCAGGGAAAAGCAATGCTAAAAACATGGAAGCATCCCATGGTGCTCAGATGCAATGATAATGGCAGTCATGTAAGTGCTGAAGTTAGCGGGAAGGAATGGGGGTTTGGATTTACTCAGGTGTAGTTTGGACAGTGTAACCAGCAAATCTCTCCCTTCTCTCCTCTCCTCTCCAACCTCGTGTTGGACTTTACAATGAGTATCAACTTTCTGGGGACGTCTCTTCTCACCATCTCCCGGGACAGCCTTCTCCTCTACTGTCTGTGCTAATTACCACCCCCATCCCCCTTCCTCAACCTGTGGTAGCTCTGCAGAGCTCATCAGGCTTGAAGCCATATGCCAGGAAGAGCCCATAACAAGTTTAAAAAAAAAAAAAAAAAAAGATGGGAATATCTGCTGCAAAGGCAAACCTTGCTGTTTCCCAGAGAGCCCGCTCCCCAGGGCTGGGTTTGGCTGTCAGTTCACAGGTGTGATAAGGCAGACAGGAAATTCAGGGTCTGGCTTCAGTGCACAGGCACTGCCCTTCAGAGGTACCCAGGCTTGCTCCAGCGCTGCTGACACATGGCCTGGGAGCAGGACAGTCCCACGCATCTCCTGCATGACCTGAGTTAATAGTGCTGTAGGGAAACAAGGTCTGTCACCTCCAGCATGGACTGTGCTGTCATGGACACCCTTTGCAGGTACCTGAGAGAGTGTGCACAGGGTAGCTCTGGCCAAAGCACAGCGTTGGTGCAGACGTGCCCACTGGTGACAAAGCAAGGAAATCCTCTTCCTCTCCTCTCATCTGCCTCTGTCACCTTTGCCTCACAGCTCTCTCTAGCTTCTCATGCCCAGCCTATGCCTGAAGTTTAGCAATTCACACCTGGTACAGCCATTCCCCGCTTGCTCTGGTCCTCATTATTGTATCAGATAGAAACATCATTTCCTGTCCCTGTCACCTCATTCTGCTTGATTTTGGTGCTGACACCTCCCCTGATTTTAGTAGCTTTACTCCTCTCCTGCTAGTGTCCTCTGCGCAACCACAAATTCACCTTCCAGCCCTGCTCAGCCCCACGCTCGCAGTTTTTCCAGCAGCCACCCTGCACTGCCCAGCGCTGCCTCTTTGCTTGGGCAGAGCCAGGCACAAGCGCCCTGGATCACGCTCCACACAGTGTGACTCCCTGTAGCTCGTCCCAGCCATGGGCAGCAGCATGTGTGGGGAGCCCAGGGGTGGTGGGATGGGGGGACATGCTCCAGAGGGGCTGAGCAGGGGAGCTTGTCCCACTCCCTCTACCCCACACAAGCTAATCAGCCTCTCGCTTTTTCCAAGTGTGATATTCCCACACGGAGTGAGAGAGGTTTCAGGAAATTTCTGCTCCTCTCAAAATCACTTCTGATTTTTCTAGTAAAAGCGTCTGCCAGCCTACTGCCGCCAAGTTCCTTTTTTTTTTTTTTTTTTTTTTTTTAATACATATACGATTCAAGCTGCGTTGGCTCCACTCTTGAAGTCTGGCAGGTGCTCAGTGACATATGTTCTGTGATAAATGTTTATTACATAAGTTCATTCAAGCTAACATGGATTTTGAGATATAGTCAGCTCTCGTTATACAGCTTGCCTTCAAAGCTCAGTGTCCAGATTATGACTTTTCTTGTGGGGATGTCTCCCAGGGTTTGTTTGCTCCTTCTCTGATTTAGCCAACTCTTGATCGGTTCATCAAGGTAGTTAGCAAAGTGCCCAGACCAACTCAGGGGAGGGGAGGAAAAGGAGCAATTATAACTTCAGCTTATTCCAGCTCATTATTTTAATCACTGTGTATCATATTTGGTGAAAACATCTCTCTACAAGCATTAAAACTCCAGAGCTGTCATCACTCAGAAACAAAGGGTCTGATATCACCAATCCCCAGGCATCAGTCCTGCCTTAGAGGTGAATTGCATCAGGTTGTTGTCACTGTGTCTCACTGGAGGAGTTGCTCCTGATTCCTGCTGTTTCAGGGCTACGGATACAACTCACGGTGTCCAGATTTCAAAGTGCGTTCATCTTCATCCAGGCTGTTCTAAAATTTTCTTAATATTGTTTAATCTTGTTTTAATAAATTCCAGTCACTTTGTGGGCTGTTCTTTGGATGGATGAAATTACAAGTGCTGCAGCATGAAATCCTGAGCATCCTGTGCAAGTCCGGGGGAACACTGCTATCGGATTTCTCCTTTTAATGTGCATCAGATGGTGAAGCACAAGGATGAACGCTTCTTTGCTTTGGACAAGAAGTCTGGGCATTGCAGAAGCCGGAGCTGCCTTTGAGCTGCCTCATGTGTCCCCAAGCCTGAGCCTCTCTCTGGGCTTCACAGAGTCTCAGACTCATTTTGCTCACCAGGGTTTGGCACGGTTCACAGGATACTTGCTTACATGTGTCCATGGGCAGCATGGTATGCCATTCTGGGGGAAAATCCTTAGCCCTGTTGTAAAAGTTTTGTGTGGGGCACAGATCTCTCTCAGGGATCGGGCTGATACTGCATATTATCACTCTTGTTGTGACAAACGCTTGTGCAAACTGAATGATTCACATACATTTTGCAAAGGTCTTGTGACTCTGGACTCTGGTGAGTCCAACCTTGCTGCGGCAGGGTTGGGTTTTAGAGGGTATAGCAGCAGCAAATGTGACATTTTCTCATTTTCTCCTTTACTCCCATGAGATGGGGGACAAAAATGTCGGGACTGTCTATAGGCAGGCAAAGGCCTAGCGCAATGCACTGCCCTTTGCCAGGATGAGCCCTCTCCAGTGAGGCTTTCAGAGCTCAGCGAAGGGGAAAACAGGCTGTGTACTTCACACTTGATCAGTTAGGGCCAGCAATAACAATAATCATTTTTTAGTCAACACATGTGTCTTATCTGGCAAGTTCTGAAACAAACACAGAGTGGACTGGCTGCTGCTCTCTCTGAGTCTGCAGTCCATGCATTAGCCTCCTATCTTTCATTTGCTGTTCGAGCGATTGTAGTCAGAAACAAACCAAACTCTGAAGATGCAGCAGATCTGCAGATGGGAGGGTTTACAGTTAAGGGACAGCACTGGGCTATGACATGTGGTTAGTGTTATAATGTATGCCTGGGTATTATGGTTGAACTGGCGTGGGTTTTTTTAAATCCAGCTGCATAAGACAGTATGTCAAGCCTTCACTGAATGCACCAGTTTTAGCAAAATGTGTGCACATTATTCAAAGAATCTAAGGTTAAACTTGCTGAGCTGTAAATCTCAGCAACTGGCATGTACTGCAATTGCAACGTGTCCAAAAGCATGCTTGGGAAAAGGAGCAATGGACGTCATCCTTAGAGTGCTTGGGATCAGAGACACAGGCCGGCAAAGATCAGCTGTCTCTGCTCAGGCTTTGCCTTGGACTGATTGTACCCAGCTTCATGTTTCCGAGGTGTGGAAAGGGTAAACACTGGTGAACAGAAGAGAGAGGATGTGAAAAGGAAGAAAGGAGCATTAAGGGGAAAGCAATGTCACCAAAGACCCCAGACTGGTCTTTGGTTTCTCTTGTATCTTTGGGAGGAATTGGGTGTCCTTGCTGCTGAATAATGCACAGTGGAGAGCACACGGGAAACAGCTCCTGCACAAAGAGGAGGAACAGAACCAGAACAGCAATTCAGATGCTTTTTTAATTGGCATAGGTCAAAACTCCCCCACCACATCTCTTGGAGTGAGGACAGCCGTAATGAGCAGCCATCTCAAATGGACATGGCCAAAGCAAGGGGTCAGGAGCTGTGCCCTCCATCATCCCTTTTAGAGAATTCGCTCAGAAAAGGCTGTGGAAAACAGAAAATTTATCTGGTTTAAATCACATCTGGGAGAGACTGGCTGAGCCTAGGGGGGCAACTTGGCAGTCAGTCCCAGAGGCCCGGTGCGATCAGTTTCCCTGCTGGGACAGGGGCATGCTGGAAGCAGGGATGGGAGCAGTAGGCCATGGTAGAGTGGGACAGGAGCCTCTTTGGAGACTGGATGGTTTTGCATAATCTGGGATTGAATAAGAGCACTGAAAATAATAAACCAGCACCCCAGAAAGGGCTGGGCGGTTAACTTGTCTCCCCTATGAACTTCTCTTGCCAGTCTGCAGCCCTCTTTGCTCTAACTTGTGTCCAGCCCCTAGAGAAGTCAGGAAGCACCTGTGGTGGTATTTGCATGCACTGCAAGGTTTTTGAGGCAGGGACCGTCCTTTGGTGGCTTGTGCTGGCAGTCTCCAGAGCCAGGAGTCCTGGCTGGGGCACACCTGCAAGGCAAACCTTAACAAATGGGTGCCCGTCTCAGCCACTCAGAGATAAAGCATCTTGTCTCTGGCTGAGCAGATGACTCAGACCCAGAGCAAATTAGAGTTAGCTTGGGTGGAAGTGTGATGTGAGTGTCTAGCCATCACTTGTGGGGAGGGTAAATCGCATTGTTGTAGCTCCATTAAGAATGACGCGGCCATTCTCCACCTGCAGAGAATTTGGCCCAGACCTTCATAGTCAGCTACTTTTGGTAATTTGATTTCCCTCTACATTAAAGACACGAATGTTACAAGCGCCTTAGAGGCCAATGTGACCCATGTACTGGTGGAGGTCATGCCTGTGCATGTCCTGTCATCCAGCCCCTCTGAGCAATGCTCTGATCACCAGACTTCTTTGGGAGAACCCTTACCTCAAAAAGAGCTGCCACTGTGCTGAAATTAGAGCTAAGATCACTCTTCAGAGAACCAATTTGCCTGACAACCTTGCTCCTCAGGAGGGATGACATTAATGTGGTGGCTATCATCAGTCAGTCTGCTGCTGAGGGCTCCCTGATCTGCAGGCTTTTGAGTACTCTCCACCCTGGGATGGGCTACTTAAGGAAAGCATTTTAAAACTCTGGGATTTTGGGAAACTCATTCTATATTATTCAGGAGGGACTGTAAAGAATGAGACTGAGAAAGGTATCACTGGAGATGGATGTGTTCAGGGGTTGCAGAACTACTCACCTACAGATTGTTCCAGGGCCTCATGAGCTTAGCTTAAGTTCACACGCCTTCAAGGACTGTAAGTGAAAAGCATGATTTTGATTTGGTTGGTTTGGCTTTCCAGAGGCACCAGGATTCAGGCTTTCTTGTTGAATGGACAGCTATGTTTTCTTTCAAGCATGAAGCAACCTCTGTTGTCTCTCCCATAAGCAGGTCTGCAAAACCTTTGTGGAGCTGCAGAGTCTTGGGGTTAAGCTTTCCAAAGGCAGCTCTTCATTGTGGGGCCTCCAGTTCTGGGATGCTTGGGCAGAGCTCCCAGGAGCAGCCTCTCCTTTGGAGAGTGCTGAGCACCAGGTCTCCAACTGCTACATCATCCGAAGATTCCTCCAGAGGGACGCCCCAGATACAGAGCCTCTAACAGGTCTGGTCACTCCTGAAAACCCTGGTATGTCTGTAGTGCGACTTTGCTCTCTCCCAGACCTTTGCTCATTCAGCCCCACCCTCCAGTCCATCATTTGTTCAGCTCTTCAGTGGATTCTTCTCTCACATACCTTTGCTCTGCGGACTTTCCTATTCAGGATGTGGATGCAGACATCAGCCAAGGCACTGGTTGTGGTGGATTAGACATTAAGTCATTTGCATTTCCTCACCACTGCCAATTAGCAGTGTTGCAGCAAAAGACAGGAGGGTGTACACACTGACTGTGGCTGCTGCTACTGATGGAAAACCAGCAGGAAGCACTCCTTCCATCATAACACTCGCCACTTGCACTAACAGCAAGCCTCTGCATGCTGTCAGGTTGTTTTGTGCCCCTCTCCTTTATCATCGTGATGTGGGGGCTTGTACCAACCACCCTGGGTCCTGCTGCTGCACTGCTGCTGCCCATAAAAACCGTTTGGGTTTTGACCAAAGGAAAAACACCCTCCTTGGGAAGAGCTGATACGCAGGGAAGTGATTTTGTCAGAGTTGCTTGCTTAAGCACGTGGAGACAACTGCTCAGGGTCAGCCACGGATAATGAGCCTTCAGATGACAAATGACAGTCCTTGGCTGTACGGTAAGGGGTGTATGTTCCCAGCATGCTCTCTGTGAATTATTGCAATGGCAGCACTCACTTCCCTTCTCTGGGAAAGAAACAAGAGCAAAGCAAGCAAGAACTAGCAGCAGATGGTCCCTCCTGTGCCCAGATCGTTCCAGCCAAAACAAATCTACATCCCCAGCTGAAGGGAAGGGTACAGGAATAGAACAGGAGTGTGACTCAGATCCAGTGACTCAGACAGCAAGGCGAGGGGAGGGAGGGAGGGGGAGAGGCAGAACCTGGCGCAAGAGCCTCTTACGGATGACAGTGATTATTGCTATTATTCCAGCAAGTGCTTGTGGGCACCAACAACTCTCACTCCTGCTCCTGTTCTCTTTTTCAGGGTTTTTTTTTTTTTTCTTCTTTGCCGTGTCTCTCTCTTTCTCCCTCTTCCCTTTTGTGGGAAAGCTGTGAGCAGCCCCCTCTGCATCTTTCTCTGTTTGCAAGCTGGTAAATAGCAGGCCAGACACTTGTGTGCCAGATATCAGATAGGCTCAGCTGTTTGCATGCCAGCGGAAAATGCCACATGCCCTCTGTCGGGGCAGCAGCCTGCGAGATTCCAGGCACGGTCCTTGGCTCGCCTCTCCCCTCCCATCCCCAGCCCGCGGGCCCGTGGCTCTTCTGCAGTGTGCCTCCACACAACAGTGGTTGTGTTGAATGAGGATGATGTTTGCCCAATTTTAGCGAGTCAGATTTTGACTAATGAGCTCAAGTGTTGAACTGTTGGTGTTATTCCGTCAGAGCTGCCAGGCAGGTCAGATTAGCTACTGCCACTTACTCATGCCTAAGATGTTTTTGTGGCCCTTGGGTTTGCCAAGGGGCGGGGATGGATTCACATCTTGATACCCCTTAGATACTATGAGAGGCTTTGCAAAGCTCCTGAAAAGCACTATCACTGGTAAAACTAGGCCATTGGGTGAGATCATGCATTAAGCACTAGGGGCTGGCTGAACAATCTGTCCCAGAAACCAGCCTTGGATTAGTGCTGTGCTCTGGCTCTTGGCACAAGCACAGGTGGGACGAAGGGCCCAGATCCTGCCTGACTGCATCGGAGGAAAATTCCCCTGTGGAGCAGAACATCCTGCCTCGCCGGGTGCCCTGGTCCCGGGCACATAGCGTCTGGGCAGTGGGCAGAAGGTTCTGTAGAAACCTAGACTCAGATATGCACTAGCAGCAACTCTGTTTCTCTATTTCCATTCCCAGGTCATCTTCTTGATGTCTTCCCCATCTACGACTAGGTAGAACTTGGAGGCTTCTGTTTTGTGTCAGACCCCAAACTGCTCCACACTAACCCCACCAAACTGGAATCTATCCCATGGCAATATGCTCCATAAGCACTGGCGTTGTATGTTGGTGATGCTTCAGCAAAATCGCTAGTGAGGAAGTATGGTTCTCACATGCAGCTTATGTGGTACAATCATGTCAGCTGGGATCTCTGAAAGAGCCAAAAGTGTGGCTGGGAAACACTGGTCTCTGACTTCCAGCTAAACCAGGTGCCCTAAATGGAAATAAACTGTGAATGTAGCCAGTATCCCATACACATTTTGGGTTTCATGGGTGACAAGCACTAGAATACCTTTTTTTTAGGTCAAGGAGGTGTTTGAATATCTCATCCTCTCTCCTGATGTGTGTCCCATGACTAGCACAGTGCCTGTGGACCCAGCAGGGCTGGCTGGGGACTTACGGCTTACTCATCACAAATGCAGACACCAGCACCCAAGCCCTAAACAGAAGGCTCCTCAGGGACAGAGCCAATGCAGATGTGAGCATGTGCCAGCCCACGCACCGCTCACCAGCCTGTGAGGGCTTCAAGAAAGCCCTGTGGTCACTGGCTCAACCAACACATCTGGGTTGGGGGGGACAGGACCCAAAACTGGAGAGGACCCCTGCACACTGGGCTTGGAGGGTTTTCTTTTTTTGGGTAGCAATGATGGAGGGCAGAGACTGCCAGAGCTTGGGTCATTTGCTGAGGGGCATCAGCTCAAGGTATTTGAAGGGAAGAGGTGGGTTACATCTATATATAAAAATATATAGACATTGTTATATAAACTATATAGGTATTTTTAAGTTTGGTACCCACTCTGGGTTCCATTTAACCGAACAGGATACAGGAGGTAAAACATTCTTCATGGCTACATGAACAACTTCCCCCTTCTTTGCATGTGTTGGTGAGGCCTTGACCCATTATAGTCCATGGCAGTGCTGGTTTTAAAAAAAAATGATTCAGCAGTAATGCAGGCTGCATGCACGTGTGAGTAACTCAAGGGGAACTTTAACGAAAAGCCCCTTCTCCCCAGTTACCCCCCCTGTCCTGCTATGGGCATGAAAATACAGCATGTTTCCTTCCCTTTTTGTTCTTGACCACCTTGTATAATGCTGCACGGGATGAACCATCTAAATGATGCAGGATGAGGGACAAATCACAAATCCCTGGGTGAGCCTATTGATCCACTGCGTCCATGTTAGGAGAGGAGTGAACCTTCCTTTCCCAGCCCAAGTGATGCCTCAGAGGCATAACCTTTACAAGCACGTATACTAATGCACGATCTGATGCTGTATCTGCCACACGGTTGTTATACCCAGAGGCTGTTTCTGGGGGAAAGTTTGCATGACCTAGATACAATCTTGTGGTTCTTGCAGGGAAGATAGTGTCTGAAGTCAAGACACTCAGGTGGGAATCAAGAGTTATTTTACACCAAGTTCTGGCATGGGCTTCCTGTAAAAGTTCACTCATCAACAGGGCGGCTAACTAGGGTGACATAGGGCACTGTGCAGATGAACAAGGCACTTCTATATGCAGCATGGATTGCTACCAGAGACTGAGGATTCAGGTGAGGGGGAATCTAATATTAGACAGTGTAATCTGGCCCACAGAGTGCAGACCAATTGCTTTTACCTCACTGCCCCTCACCAGTGCTCAGTGACTTGCGCTCACCTAAAGCATCTCTTCCAGAAAGGTGTCTAGTCATGATCTGAAGATATCAAGAGAAGGAGAAGCTGCCCCTCCCTTTGGTCATTCGTTCCAGTGGTTAATCATCTCTTTGTTAAACACGTGCACCTTGCAGCTAATTTGAATTTGTCTGGTTTCAGCTTCTAGCCAGTGGCGGTTCGTGTTTATGCAGTTCTCTACTACATTAACAAGCCCTGTCTCACTCACTATTTTCCTCTGATGAAATGACTTATATGCTGAACTTACCTTACCCTTCAATTTTCCCCTCCTTCCCCCTTTGGGTGCATGAAACAGATCGAACAATTTCAGTGTCTCGCTCTAAGGCATTTTCTCTACTCCTTCATTCATTTCTGTGGCTCTTTCCTGCCCTCACTTTAACCACCTTTTGAATATTAAAATGTGAGCCCCAGGCCTGGATGTGTTATCTTATCCACTTTAGTCTCAGTGCTTTATATGGAGCCAAATTAACCTCCCTGATCCTGCTTACTACCTTCCCTGTACGCTCATTCCCAGGCAGCCCTTGACCCCATTTGTCTGCATACCAGGAGGGGTGTTTGCACTGAACCACTTGTCCGCAATGACCTCCAGCCCTTGTCCAGGAGCCCTGCTACATGCAGCCAGTCCTGCTTGTAGAGAACAACCTGCACTCCTCCTCGCTCCAGGTACCTTGGAGCATTGCTGCAGGAACACGTCTCAGGTAAGCCCTGCTCACCCAGCGGTCACCATACCCTGGCACGGCTGCCTCATCAACCACCTTGCACCGAAGCTGGGTCATCCATGCCCTTGATCAGCGGCCACTGAGCAACCTGGTCTAGTGGAAGGTGTCCCTGCCCGTGGCAGGGGGATTGGAAATAGATGATCTTTAAGGTCCCATCCAACCCAAACCATTCTGTGATTCTACGATCTTCCAGATTGCTGGTAAAAAGCATAGGATAATGCAGGGCTGAGTCCCAAACTGCTTGGAATTTGTTGTTCAGTGATGAGTCCTCACTGACAATAACATTTTGAGATCTGTCAGTTATACAGTTCTCAATCTGTCTCACGTATCCTCTGGTTTATACTATTCTGTGCTATTTTTTAAGCAGGATGTCATGGTTTTAACTCAATCCCCTTGTAGAAAATCTAAGTATAGCATATCTACGTAGTTACCTTTATCAGGCAACTTTGTAATCTCCTCAAGGTACTAAATCAGGCTTGTTAAGTGCTATTTTCTCTACAACAACATTGATCACGCTCTCAGAAAAGGGGAATGCTAAGAGATTAATAAATTCCTTCTTCTTGTTGTTGTTATTTTTCTTATTATTATTACTATTATTATTTCATATATAGTCATCTGCTGCCTTCACCTAATTGGGAAGACTGATCCTATATTGTGGTCTCTTAGGTGTAACACCTTCCAGTAGAGCAACCTAACAAGATCACAAAGTCCCCTAGTGTACCTGAAGCACAGGGGACAGCAATTGTTTGGTGAGTGCTGTGCACAGCAGTTGGGTACGCGTTGGAGATCATGGCCCAAAGCCACTGGTTGTTATGTAGTATGGGCTAGACTGGCAGCCGTTGCAGGGATACATCACTGCAGGCCATCTCTTGGGCTTGGGCATGTGCCACCAAACCATGGTTGCCTGGAACACCGGCTCCAGAACAGAGTGGGAAAGGACTCTCTTCTTCCCTGCTCCTTCGACACTCCTCCAGCCTGCCAGTACCTGATCAAGGGGATACTATGACTCTGTTGTGATAAAGGTCTGGAGAAGCAAAGGAGTTGCTCTCAAGTGTTGGATGCTGTCTGTCCTGCAGAACTGCCTGAGGACAGCTATGTGCAAGTCCCCTGGGTCAGCCCACCTGTACTGTGCTATAAAGCAAGGTGAAACTTTTAGATCTATAGTCTTACTGATGGAGCGAGCATCCCACAGATTTCTAACGCTGTTCTAAGCTGACCTGCTTGGCAAATTTTCCCTGGTGAGTGCTGCAAAAATTTGTCTCTCCTTTCCAGCTACAAGGGTGCATTGCAGGTAGGCACTGGAAGATTCTGCAGCACCTGCATAGAGCTAGTCCACTTCTGAGCGGGATGTAGTCTTGTTAGCAGCTGAAGAGCTGAGCTCCTGCTTTCCTTTATGTGCTCTCCTGACTCAGCCAATCCACGTTAGAAGCGCAGCTGCACTCAAGAGAAGAATGTTTTATAAAGGGAGTTCAAACTGGCTCTTCTGCTGCGTTCAGTTTTTAGCTACCATCTCTGAAGCACGTGCTTCCTGACGGCCGTCTCAAATGGTTTTGCAAAGACCTTTGCAAAGTCTTGTAAAGACACTGTGGAAAGGAGGCCTACGTACATGGTGTTTGATAGCCACCTCTTGTTCAGAAATGCTGTCCTCATCACTTCTATCTTTGCATTGTTATTAACAATAAAACATGTCTGAAGAATGGACAGAATTAATCAATTAGAAGAGAAACACCCCAGCCCATGCTTTCTGAACACCCTAGTATGTCACTGGCCTTGGGGTCATGGGGGACTAGGAGGCCAGATTCTGGTTTACTTGACTTTTAAGTCTTTCCTAGGAAGATGGGAGCTCTCATGATTTATGTCACAGTAAACAAGCTCTACAAAATATGCCGTGTTTCCACCGCAATTTTCTTTTTCAGATGTGCCAGCTGCTCTTTTTCACACTTTGGCTGCACATTTACAAGAGTGAGAAGGAATGCACACACATACACGCACATGCACACAGCTGCAGCCGTAAGACCAGCCTGGCCTTAGCCCACACAGTGCTTTCAAGCCCAGGGATGTATTTAGTTAGAGCAGGAGAAAGGGAAAAAAAATAATGAAATTGTTGCTGTAACTATGTCTGGATTCCCAAACACCTGCGCTAGGGTTTCCTGATATTTCTGCAGACATGTGCATCAGGGATACAGCTGCCACAGTCCTCACACAGACCTTAGCTTTCATTTCATCGTGATTATATAAAACAGAGCTGAAGTCTCATGTGCACTCAGAGCTGCAATGGTTGAAGTCCATGCTTGTGAAAAGTATCCAAGGCTACTTACACCAGTTTAACACCATTTGATCAAAGGGCTGCAAAAGGCTGTATGTGCTCTGTCAGTTTAGTTTCATTTGAATACATGAAGAACAGGCTTAAACTGCTCTAGCTGTAATGGATTTTAAATAAGACTAAAATTTTGTGTGCAAAGAAAGCCTAATTTGATGATGTTGTAGTTTTTGGAAGGGCAGAGCTTTCTTGTTATTTTAAGAGATGGGACAAGTTTTGATTTGTGATCGTTTTTATTCCCTTTGCAATATTTCTTTCTTGATGAGTACATTAGTTTATCAGACACTAGGGACTCAAAAAAGATAACCAGGACCAAATTCCCACCTGCTGAGAGCAACCAAACAGGCTTTTCTCTGGTTGGTATTCCCGAGGTGTTCAGAGTCTTCTCCTTCTACTAACTTTCCTGAGGGATGGCAATAGTTACTACTGTGGTCCCTTACTGAAAACTGTCCAGCAATCTCACGGATGCCTTAGACAAGTAGTGAGACGGGAGTGAGAAATGCAAGTCAGGCACCTAGCTCATTCATCTTTCTCAACTTAGAAAAAAAGAGAATGGGGACTACTACTTGGTATTTCTACACAGTTTCACTCTCTGGTTCTCATGAGGGAGCAAAAAGCTGCAGAATCTTTAGAGGAAGTCAAGCAAACAATTTCAAGCAGATTTCTTAAAAAACAAATGATGAAAAAAACCCACAGCAAAACAAAACAGCAACAGCTGAAATGTTTCTCTTTATCTTAGAGATTCTGTAAAAACCCCTCACTTAACTAAAGTACATTTCTGACCTACACCAACCTGACAGTTTCCTTTAATTAAAACCTCATCTGCAGTTCAACTTAGAAAAAAACACGATGACAACAAAACCAAACTTTAGAAAACAAATGAGACGGCATCTGTTTTTCAGGCAAGGCTCCTTTGTCCTGAAATCTAGAGAGCTGGTTATTTAAGGAGAGACTTAGGTGAACAAATAAGATTAAACAGAAGCAGCAACACACCCTGATGCAAGCATGAGGGTGTTGAAATTGCTCTGCTCTTCTCCCCAAAGACATTTCAGATCCCATTTCTTGAATACTGTTTATGTCGAAAGCGCTCACATTCTGATTTCCTCTACAGCCAGTTCACTGCTCTCTGCAGTCTCTAATAGCATCATCAAGCATTTCCTCATTAGATAATATCATCACACACCCTAATGATTAGGCTTAATGAGTCACCTTCCTTTTTGGAGCACTGTATTCAATCCGAAATTGTGTATCCTTTCTCCCTTGAAGAGAGCTCCCTCCACATACAGATGTCTCAGGAGACCAGCCCAGCTGTGGCAACAAGTACATTAGCCAGCACATTGTGGCGGATACTAAAACCCCTTTGTGTGATGTGGGAGACAATAAGGCTGGTGTTAGGGTTAGGGGTGTTGTGTGCTGGGAGCAATGTAGATACTTCAGAAAGGGAAGCCCTTGCCTTGGAGAACCCTGCCATTTCAAAAGCAAGAAGCCAGCTAAGCAGTTAGGGAAAGGCTTTGGGGATCAAGGGGTTGATAAGCAATCGGTGCAACTGTGGGGGCTTGGGATGAGTGGAGAAGGAGGAGTAAATACTCCAAGTGTGTGGGGAAGGTGAAGAAAGAGCAGAGACAATTAACATGTTTTAGGCAACAAAACAGAGGCTACTAGAGAAGGAAAAAGGATGGGTCCCTCCTGTTTGATTAAAAAGGCCTTCTTCTGTCATCTTGCCTGCAGAACAGTTTTTATTATTTATCTCATTTTTAAAAAAGATTAAGGCGCTATTAGCACTAATTATAACTGTAATGGCATCTCTATTGCCATATGCATTATTTGCATTCCCATCGAGCCTAGGAGCTGCAGGCAGGGGCCAGGGAGAGGGCCTTTCCCCAGAGGCTGTGGCTAGCAGAGGGAACCAGCAGGGCAGGGCAGCATCCCGCAGCCCCCTGTGCAAGCAGCCAGCTTGGCTGGGACTGCAGCCAGGCAGGGAAAGCCTGTCACTCTCACAAAAGTTTTCATCAAAGGGCTTTCCTGCCCCCGCCCCCCCCTCCAGCAGCAGTGTGTGGTAGACTCTTCAGGACTTTTGCTGGTTTAATTTATTTTTATAAACTTTGCAAAAGTCAGATACTTCCCCTGGGAGATGGCTGTTTGCATCCCCTCGCTTGCAGATATTTATAGGGCTCCCCTCTCTGCGGCATCTGAATGCCTTGTGTTTTTAACTGGATTTATCCTCCTATTTACCCCTCCTGTGCAGGGAGTTGTGTACCGGAGCACAGGGCTGAAAATGAGGCAGCCAAGTCCAAAATTTATACCTAAAGAAGCCTACTCAGGTGCAATTTAACCTTAGCCATGCCTCAGCCCAAAGTTTTTTGACATCTTCCAACTCTCGAGACACCCACATTTCTGCTTCTGCACCAAACACAGCAATTCACTCTTGGTATCTTGAAAGGCACAGCCTACACCTCCAACATCCAGAAACTAGGTGGAGAAATGGCTTAATTCCTGGTGGGACACTTTATAGAAGAGGTTTTCTGAGCACATATAAGACTCACACCAAACAAGCTGCTCCACTTTTAGGAACGATGTTTACATGTTCCCTCTCACTTACCAACCCACTTATAGGATGTGCCACCATGCGAGAACACATCCCCACTGCCAAGCTATAGGTTGTCTGGGCTTGACTCCCTGGCTCTCCTAGTGAAATTGTGACTCACTTTAGCCTCCTGGTTAAGGAACACATGTGCATCACCTTCCAGTATCAAATATGGTCTATTTCTTCTACCTATCTAGAAGGATGGAGAAACATTTCCTTCCAGTGACAGAAAAATGTGGTCACTTCTTCTTTCTCCTTCTGGTTTAATGACCATTGGTTTATTCTTCAGGATGCCATCTGTTTGGATCCCATTTCTGAGGTTCCCACATATTTCCTAGAGAGCCCCATCCCCATCCGTGAGCTCCAGTGCCTGTTCTGATTTAGGTGCCTCCTCCCCTTTCTAGACATGGTCCCCAGAAACTATCCACCAACAGAAGGGGTTTTGTAGCAGAGGATGGAGATGTGGGACCAGCAGCCCCATATCATAAGTACCTTTTCATAAACCAGCCCTCCTCTCCAGCAGCCTGGGTGTTGCTGCACACAGAGTGGTCAGAAAGGCCCCCAGCTTGGTGCCTGAGTGCTGGTCATGGGGAGCAGGGCTCTATACCGTCTGTCGCTGTTACACCAGCCATTCAAAGTGAGTTTCAAATTCAGGGTTACTAGAACCATTTGCTGCAAGCTCTTGCTGATGACAGTAGCTTGCTTGGAGCTTGCGTTTACCCTTCCTCTGTCTTTATACCCCTGTGGAAATGGGTCCCTCTTAAGCTGCCTTATGCTGCCGAGGACTTGTGGTCCACCTGGCTCTTTGGACAAGGGATATTTTTTCCCTGAGAAGGAGATTTCTCTTCCATTGCCCACTTTCGCAAGCATTGGTTAGGTTTCATTGCTCTCATCAGCAAAGAAGGACCTCTTAAATACTGTCCTGGTAAGTCCTGCTCAACAGAGAAGGTTTGGTGCTCCACAAACCAGGGAGAAGCCACAGCTGCTCTTTTTTCTGTCTGTTCTGCCTTGATAATTTGTTGCTCCCAGCCATCCGCCTCCTCCTAGGTCTTTTCTCCAGAGGAGGTACTTTTGTCTCCCTGTCATTGTTTCATAGACACACGCTTAGCGATTTCCCAATGGTAGTATGTGGCAACAATGAATCCCCAGTGCACGGAAACGCACATGAAATTGCATTAGTCACACGCAATTAGGCAACGCACAGTCACCATGCAATCAGGGGAAGCCTAGATGTGGATTATTGAGGTGCAGAGGTTTTGATGAACCATATTGTCACCCCAAAATGCTAATATATGAGAAATGAAGCATTTTCCCTGAAAGGGGTTGTGCTGGGCAAATTTTTCAATTTAAATTGTATTTTAAAGGTTGGAGATTGCCCTTTTATCATTTCTGAAATGAAAAATTCATTTCATTCAAAATTACTTTTGATTTCACAATTTAAGCTAATGAGGTTTTTTTTTACATGGCTGAACACAAAACACTTCAAAGTTATCAAAATGAAGCAGTGTTGATTGCCCCCGCTCAGCTTTTTTTCACACTTTGTTTGTAAAAATGTTCATCATCACCTATATTTGCATTTAAGGAAAAAGGTTTGAACATTGAAAACATTTGCAGGACAGAGCAATCATGAGTTGCTCAGCTCTAACGCAATAGCAATTTCACCACCCCCTTGTTACATGATTGTGATATGCAGTTTTGCCTTCTTGACATCTTCCAGAGGATCATTTCTTTCCTTCGGAAAGATACGTGGGTATACATGTATTTACAAGCTGCAAATCCACACCAGACTTTTTGGAGCGCTTGCTAGACCATGCAGTTCTGCTGACATGGAGGAAATGGATGTGGTTTGATTTGCCCTAGTTGGATGGGGTCTCAGTGGGGCTCAAATGGTATTGACTTAGCAAAGGAAGACCTTTCTGTGTTTTGCAGTCTCCAAGTGAGATTTCCAGCATTGATTCAAGGCTGCAATCGGTGTACTACCCATCATTATAATTCCTCTGTAATAACTGGAGATATGTCCAGTAGCTCTGCATGTTTCCCATAGGTGGGATGTTTGCACACACCATAGGTGCTGCTGGCCAGGATGCTCTCTGAGGCACAGGACCTCTCTCATGGGGTGCTGGGAGTGCAGGCACACATGCTTGAGGGGAGCACTGCAGAACTTCCCGCATGGCTCCATGCTGACCTCCACCAAGCCTACTTTTTGAAAGATTAGGGCCAAGGTGCATTCAAACAACTAGTTATCACACTGGCCAGTGCCACCTCTGCATTTTCTTGGACTAACTCCTCCATCTGCACCCCTTGCCCTTTGGTCTGTACTTACAGTAAGCTCTGGGGCATGCAATCTCTCTGTCCTGTGTTATCTCACATAGGAAAGGTCCTAGCCCAGAAGTGGCATCCTCAGTGCTGCAGTGATGTAAGTACTTTAGTACAAGACACTTGTCTGAAAATACCTACAGCACAGTGAGTTCTGCCTGGCAAGACACATCTGAAATTCTGACTGGTGCCTTGTGAAGTGAACATACTCAGAGCATCCAGCTGCTGCCTGCGTGAAGCCTGCAAGATTGAACAGGTTGTGTGCTACCCAATGTATCTGGCCACCATAGCAAGGCCACCCTGCAGCGGAGCTGTGAGGTGCCTGGGCACTGCTAAGGTGTCTAGCACCATTGCACTGCAGAGCCCCTGGGTGTGCTGCGCACTTTCTGGAGCTGGTGGAGTAGGGAGCAGCAGCACTAATTAGAGAGCAGCAAAGGGGAATTACTGGGATCAGCCTCACAGGTCCTGCTCGGTCTTAAGCTTCAGCCAGTGAAGAGTACGTGGCTTTAGCAGTCTCAAGGGTTTTGCTGATGGGATGTGTTGGAAGTGGTGTTGGGTAAACTTTGATAGTATAATGTTCATGCCTTCCAGTTACCGTGGGATGAATGCTCCATGTGAGGCACCAACACAGAGTAACTTGCTCAGTCTGGGAACAGATGCCAAGGATTCTGGATCCCAGCCTTGGCCGTTTTTAAACCGTCAGTTTTTCTCCCTCATTGTACAGAACAATTTATAACCCACCAAGAGACTTTGTATCTGATGATGACCAGAAAAGTCTATTCAAAAAATATTGCATAACACAGATGAAAACAAAATTTACAATGTGTTACAAACCAAGGTAATCCCAAGTGCAGTGAAGAACTGGAAAAATGAGATCTCTCTAAGACAAGTCTCATGTCCAGGCTTCACAAGAAGGGGGTGACTAGAAAAGGAGGCTGTGATGTCATAACAGCCATTGAAAATATGACAATAAACAATTTGTTTTGAATTATCTCACATTCAATATTTTACAGTAGGAACAACACAGATCATGGGACAGGAAATGTAGAGGAAAAGCCCACTAACCACAAGCTTTTCCCAGAAAGAATAAATAAATTAAAAAAAAACCCAATAGCATCAAACCCCAAAATATTTCATACATGTTCTCTTTTGAAATACTTTCATTTCAAACTGGAGAGGCAGGGCTTTCTCACATGCCCGGCTGGCAGCAGCTCTCCTCCGCTGAAGCAAGAGTCGTATCAGCCATCTGATTCCCATCTCACATTAACACACGGCTCTGCCTAGCCACGCCATGACTGGGCAGGGGAAAAATAACTCAGCTTCACTGAAGCACAGTTGTCACAGTGGCGCCTTAATGTTGGTTCACCGCTGTGTTTCCAAAAGGTAAATTTAGTAAAGACACACGGGGTGCTCCACTGCATGAAGCGCTCTCTCTGGCTGTCAAGGTTAACAGGAGTTAGATGACTCTACAGTCGCTTGCTCTTGGACTCATTCCTCCATATGGGCTATCTCTTTCAGAAAGTCTAAGCTCGTGTGCCCTAGGTGACCTGAAAGGTACAGTATGTGCATACACACACACACATATATATATGTATATGTTTATACACAGACATACTTGTGCATGGGTACACATTTTGGAGAGACCAGTCCTCGTACCTTGGCTCTGGGAGCAGAGGTCTCCCAACAGGACCCAGCCACCACTTGCATGAAGAATGTTTCCCCAAGGTGGTCTGACTGGCTCATGACCCAATATCCCTGGTCCTCAGAGGCTGAAGGACAGGGTCATGGCCCATTCTTGGTATAGCTGAAAAGGTTCTGCCTGTTCCTCAGAGACCTGTGCCCTTGCTCAGACAGTCCCTTATACCACTGTCAAGGCCACAGCTTGTATCCACAGTTTGCCCGAGCATTTTGTTTAAGAAAGCTGTCCTGATCAAGAGGAAGTAAATCGCTTTTTTTTTGGTTTTCTCCCTTTTTTTTTTTTTTTAAATGCAATCATGCTTCTGCCTTTCTTGTCCTGCCACCACAGAGAAGATGTGGTTGCTGGATCCTGTGGTTACCTCCCACCACCCTCTGAAGCAGCTGTAGAGGACAGTGCTCAGATGGCATGGAGGAACAACAGGAATTCAAGCCCAGCCACAATGTGGTCTCACAGGCTTCAGATGCTGGTTCCTCAGCGGTCCTTATGAGCCCTTAAAGTAGATGTAGGTTTGTGAACCTGCCCTGTTTGCATGTTTGTAAGAGTCCATGTTTGTCTTTCTTTCAGTGGTTTGCAGTGTGTAGCATGAGTGCTAAAGGGAAGCACCATAAGCACTCCATAGTGGTCGGAACTTTGCTTGTAGAAAAAAAAAAAAGCAGCTTGCTATTGTGTAGGCTCCACATAGGAGCATCCCACTTCACTCTAGAGCTGGTTATTATTTAAATAGGAAAGCATTCCTGAAGAGTAAAGAGAAACACTTTTTCCTCTCTCCCTTTAGCATCAAGAGCTCAATGAAACCATTCTCCCAATAAAAGAGTAAGACTTGGGGTTTTCTCCTAATGCTGCCTGTGATGTACCATCTCATTTTCTTTCAGATATACACATACGCAGCAGCATCTGTACCTGTTGATGTATCCTCAGTGAAATAACTTGTCCTGATATACGAGATTCAAGCCAACATAACTCCCTTTTTACCCTGCCTCTCAGATACCTGTCCATACCACAGGAACAGAGTGCCTCCCAGATCCGTCAGCCCTGCACAAGCAGATGCTGCTCAACTTCTGGAGTAATTCTACTCCTCTCCTTTTTAAAGCAGAGGAGACTTTACTTAGGAAGGGTTTGCACAGGGAGGGTTTGCATGGGAAGGGTTTACATCTCAAGTTTTTTCTCTCTCTGTGAGCTTTCACTTCTCTCTAAATATGACAAGGAAGGTCTGTAAATTGCAGTCCTATGGATAAACCCCGTCTCCTGAAAAACTTGTTTCTTCATTGACCTTTTTGATCCATTGAGCTTTTATGTGACTTGGATGCTTCCTTTAGCTAAATATTTATATAGCAAACATTCAGTGTATGGATTGTTGTTAAGACTGCAAGGTCTGTGGGACTGAGGCTGGTTCCCTGTTGTGCACCTTGCACAGCCGTAGTCAATATAATGCACAGCTATAGCAACAACATTCCTATGGTTTTTGAAGGCACAGACTGTGACTGATTTTCTCAGGCACAATGGAGCTCCTATCATCAGTTTCTCTGAGAAGGAAGTTTCCAAAATCACCTTTTCTGCAAAATCTGAGGGGAATGGAGGTGGTGTTGAATTCTACCACAACGATATTAGAAAGAATATGAGTCAAATGTGCCACAGGAGTGTCCGTCAAAGAGTAAAGTTAAAGTACCGAATTCCAGCAGCAAATTGTGCTTTGGAGACACAATGAAATAATGCTGCTTGAAGGGAGTGAGGAGAAATGTCACTGTACCCTGGGTGCTAGAAGTGCCTCTGTGAGTGCCAGCAGAGTGAAGTTGTCTTCGCCACCACGTTGCAGACTTTCTGTCTGGTGCTGGGTGAGTCACCGATGCGTGGCTCATTGCAGGACTGCGAGTGCTTGACGGCTGTGGAAATCAGTGCAGTCAGGTGCTGAAAAAAAATTAAGGATCTGAGCATCTTGTCTCGTGACGTACAGATAATATTTCCTCTGTTCCTTTATATGGTAAGGTCTTTGAGGAATAAAGTGGTTTGTGCTCAAGGCTGCAGCCTCAACTCCTGAGCTCCGGGGGGACTCTTCACTGTTACTCTGGCACAGCAATAACTGGGGAAGGCCAGAATTTGGTCTGCTGTTTATAGGCAGGCAACAGCTCATGGACATTGCAGCCCCAGCCCAAACTCCTCTTGCTTGAGCAGAACAGCAGGTAAAAGCCCACATGGGTCCAGACGATGTGCAGGGGAGCATGACCTGGCACATTCATGTGGCCCTATCTCTGCATTAAGACCCAGGGAAGGGAGCTCTGCTGTGCTCCACTTCATCCAAATGGGGTTGCCAAGCTCTTGGTGGGACGGCATTTGGGTTCCCCTGTTGCAGAATGATGGGCAGAACCACACCATCTGGGAAATCCTACCGCTGGCACGTCATCGGTGTCTGCAGGGCGCGCTGTGTGGCCAAGGACTTGCCAGCCAGCCCTGGAGGAAGCTGCTTATGCTATGAAATTAATTTTTTAACCAAGAAACAAAGTTTCCTTTCCTGTAACCCCAGACTTATGAGTCAGCACTTCACACGTCAATTATTTACAACAAAAAGCAAGAAAAGCAATTTTAAGATTTTGTAGGATGAAGGGAAAGTAAAGGCGAGACACCACCCACAACACTCCTAAGTTAAATGCATTCCCATTCTCTGCTTTCCAGGTCCCCAATAAATGGTATTTATTTTGGTACAGTCTTTTGTGCGTAGCTACTCCAGGCCTAGAAATTTATGTTTAGCCTCAAGGTTAATGCAAAGGAAACATGTTTCACAGCTAGGGAAACTAGGCACAGATAGCTGAAATCACTTGACTATGTGTTTAATTCCCCATACTGGTTATATCATGATCCTACCCAAAAGCAGCATGTGTGCACGCCTTCCCAGGAGACACAAGAATTGAAGTAAGGGTACAAATCCCATTTGTGCAATAAGCCTGAAGGCTTTCATCTTTGCACCCTTTGGTAGGTAACGTGTGCTCAGCTCTAGACTGTAAATGAAAATTGCTTTGAGTCACAAGGAAAATCCATGCAACCCACAACCTCAGCGTCTAACGGTGCTGGTGAACACTGGCTGAAGTCATGGAGGCTAATGTGGCCTTCTCTAGGTGACAAAGCGATTGCTGACTGCCTAATGTCTTTTCCAGCCTCCACGGTCTGTTTGGCCATGACGATGATGTTGTGAGGTGGTGACAAAGGATGCAGGAAGTTCTTATGAGGAGGATGCTGTGACGAGGAAGCAAACAAAATGAGCTGTTAATGAAAGACAAAAAGCACTGAAATCCCTCGGAATATGGGGGGAGTTTTCTGGTGAGTAATACCAAAATTTTAGGAGCAGAAAAATGAGTCATTCCTACTCCACATAAACTCCTCTTATCCTGCTGTGATTTACAAACCAGCACAGTCCCGTGAAGTCCCTCACTAAAGGATGGAGTAAATGACACTTCTCCTGTAGGGAAGACAAGGTTTCAACATTTGCCCCAGACACCTGTGTGCTGACACCTCCCGAGGCAGGTTGTGCTGATGGGAAAAGTCATTAGGGCCCTAAAGGAGAATGTGAAATACCTGTGGGCTACGTATGCCCAGTAAGAAGAACAGCTATCCCGTCCTCTCACCACCCAGCTGGCAGCAATCTACATGTAGATGCACTACCAGCCAAAAGCTATATGAAGGGTTAGGTTGCAAGTACCTTTTTCTCTCCTCTCCCTCTCCCTGTTGGCTGGATGGGCAGTGTTGAGTACTGCGATAGTAGCTGGGAGAGCTGCCTGCCCCGTCTTGTCTGGAGAGATGCAGCAGGTTAGGGTAAGTAGGGCGGGTGAAAGTCTTTGTTGTGATGAGCTGGCCAGTGGCTCTTGCACAGGCCACCTCACTGGAGGGCTGTGAGCAATATCTGTAAACACTTTTCATGCAAACATCGTTATCCTTGGCAGCTGCAGTAAAAAAAGCTGCAGTTTAAACGAGCGTCTGGTTCCTCAGTCTTTCCTGTGCTATGATCTCATGTTACAATGTGAGCAAACTTCCTATCTGTGAAGAAGGGAAGCAGAGAAGCCCCTGGGGAGCTGAGGTGGATTTTCCCTCCTTCCCATCAGGTGCTACTTTTAGCACAGGGCTGTGGTATATACAAGAGCCTGGGTCAGGGTTAACTGGGGGCTCCCTGCAGCCCCACTGGTGAGATGCTTACCCTCGGTGCCTCTTGCTGCATTGCAGTTGTGCCAGCAGCATGTGCTGTGGTCTCTCTGGGGTCCTGCTGCCCACGTTGGGACTCTGCCCTGCCCTAGGATGGCTGGGACCCCTTAGCATGGGGAAGATGGCAATATATCCAAGCCCAGTCTCCAAGTGGCAGGGGGCTGGTGCTGGCATGAAGGGGCTGTGTCAGCCAAAATGTTCTGCCAAGCTCCTTTGTCTTTTTTTTTTTTTCTTCCCCCAAGATCTAGGGGTTTCACTGTGCTAAGGGGCACCCCTACAGCAGCCTAGTCATTCAGGGAAGGGGGGGGGGAAGGTCTTGTGTACTTCCAGACAGCAGGGATCACTCATGCCTTGCTCAGCTTGCCACAGCAAATGGGTGAGTTTCATACCATCCTGGGTCCGGTGCCAGCCCTCTATAGCAAGAGTAGCAGGAATATGTGTAGATACCTTTGGGAGCCAGGTGCTTATTTTGATAGTGTGGCTGTGTTTGGATTTGTGCTTGTTGGGATTTTTTTTTTTTAGAGGTATAGTGGATTAGTACTGGCTTGTGCGGTCGTACCGTGTTCTGGTTTTGTGTTGTGTGGGTCTTGGCAATGGTGTCAGGAGACATGCTCCTTAAGTACTCTTATTATTTATCCTCATTGTACAAGCTGAACCAAATAAGTACCAGGCATTTCACAAAATTGCTATTGATTGGGCAACTGCGTTTACAAAGCTAATCAATAAGTTGTTCCCCCCCCCATTTATTTGTGATACAACTGCTCTCTTTGTGTGTCTCATGTGCTTTCCAGAGCTTGTAATTTTTCCAGTGTAAATAGCTGATTTCATTCTTTTTCCTGGGGAAAAAATAGCCCTGCTATTATAACACCGTGCCTCTTCTGGTGAGGGAGGTGTATGTGTCTTCCTGCCTTTGGGGTGGGTAATCTCACCCTTCCCAGGAAGAAGATGAAGGGATGGGAAAGAGCCTTGTTGTTTCCTGAACACCAGAGTTACTGAAGTCTCCTGTGGATTTTTGTCCTTTGGCCTTTTCATCCTACTTCTGTTTCTGCCATAATAACCCCAGCTCTTTTCACACTGCTCTTCCTGTGACTCTGACACAGAAGATAACATAGTGCTGTAGCTGGGACAGAGCTGTGCAAGCACTAGCTGGTCCGCCAGGACACGTGCTGTTTGTCCAGGCAGCCGTTTTCCAAGGATTGTATACCCTGTGCCCTTCCGCAGTGGGAAACTCATCTGGGTCTTTATCTGCACTCCTCTCTGGGTTCTCCCAAACCTTGTGGGCACTTCTTGTTGCTGAAATTTCTATTGCTCTTTCAAATGTGACTGAATTAAGTCAAAAGGCTCAAAATTCTTTGAGGAGGATGGCTGGCTGGAGGATCATCTGAGTGTCAGTCCAAAAATAATCATGTGTGTGGATGGCTGAATTGCCAAAATATTTAGAGTTCTACTTAGGTTTCAAATTAAGAAGGCTTTGGATAGCTTCCTCTTCTGGCCTCAAATGACTTCTTTTTATGCTGCCCCTGCAGTCCTGGTTTGCCTATAGTGAGAATGAGAAAGCACACAAAGCTCTTCTAAAGGATTTCCCCACAAACTGGAAACACCAGAATTTTGCAAGAGCTTCTTCTGTAGTGTGGGCCTGTGACTAAAGAGACGTTGGCTTTTCTTGCCCCACTACAGCTGACTATGCCCTGTGTGAACTCGGATATGTGAATGCCCCTACCTCTATTCTCCACTAAGGAGAAGCAGACCCACATTTCTCTCTCTGGAATTTCCCACTTTAATTTGTACTGTCACCACAATCGGCCCCATGGTGGACATGCTTAACTTTCCTCTTGCCCACAGATTGGCTAATGGATCCAGCACGGGATTTAAATCAAGAAACTTGCATGTCAGCAGTATCTTTCCAAGAATTTGAGAGATTTTCTTAGGAACTGCTGCTCTGACCTTAATTCTAAGCAAGGCCAAAAACAAGGTAGTGCAGAATGTGGTGTGTAAGAACACTAATTATTGTCAAAATAGTAATATCAGTAACTCTATTGTATTCCTTCAGAAATTTTAAAACCTATTGACCATCTTCAGCCAATCTAAACAGGGAGGCAAAACCTCAAATCTTGTTGCTAAACGCTTCCTGAAAATCAATGGTCAAGCAATAGTGTGCCCTCTACACGGGATTTTGGGAATTTTCAAGCATTACAGGTACTCTTCAGCCAGCTGGATGACTGTCCAGTTGGAGCACAAATAGCCTGAAACAAGCCACAGCAAATGCTGCTGCTTTCCCAGTTGATAGTTAAGGGCACGGGAAGGGGGACAGTTTCAGGGATGCCATTGGTACTGGGCTGGGAACAGGGTAGGTCATGGTAACTGCAGAGGGACACTGAGCCCTGTATGAAGGGAGATGTCAGGGACACTAGGGTAGATGTGCTTGTGGAGTGAAAGGGTGCAAATCCTTGGATCACAAAAAGAGATGGGGCCTGGGTTTGGATGATAAAATGTAGGTGTATGATGAAATACTTGGGTTCTCATTCTAAAAACTCCTATTGCTCATTTTCATCAGATTTTTAAAACAACACAAAGTGGCTTTCTTTGGCACTAGGTATAGTATAATGGTATGTCCTGAAAAAGTCAAATTGACCTGTGCATAATTAATGCTTCTGCTTAATATACATGCAGGCTTACAGCTAGTGGAGCTAAGCTCCTAAAACCTGAACCTTTGTCCTCAGACTTTGCCTGAGATTACTTTAATTCGAGGCTCTAGACACAATTACAATTAGCTCCTATTCCTTCCTTCTGCTCCTCTGTATACTCAGTTGCTTGTCCACACCCTCAGCTTCTTGGATCATTGACTCGGATGTTTAAATGGAAAAATACTCAGCACAAGTTTATTGCAATGAGCAGGAGCAAAGAGGGTCTCTGTAAATACCTTGGTTCTTTGTATGCAGCTGGGTTCCCCTTTGTTTACTTGACTTCCCCAGTTATTTCCAAGCCACTAAGGTCATTGCTAGTTAATAGTTGGCTAGAAATCAATAGACAGAGAGATGGTTAAAGATAAGTTTTAATAATGGGTGCAATCAAATTATAGCAACTTTTATCTCTGCTGCTGCCAGTAGTGGGTGGGTTTTGTGCAGTGACCCCATTCATCTTCCAGCTGTACAAACTCCAGGCAGGGTTTTTATCTTTGTAAAATATAAAGTAAAAGCTATCACAGCCCACCCTGGTGCCTAGCGGCTAGTGCCCTGCTGCTGGACAGCTGAGCCCAAGTGTGTGAAATGCCTTCCATCACTTTCAACAGGATTTTTATCCCATGTTCACCATTGTCTTGTGAAAACAAAGCCCCAAAACATGGAGTCAGCTAGAGATGGAACGCTGTCATCTCCTGACTGCTCCCCGAGTAGATGGGGGCATCTCAAAGTCTTAAGAAGCATTGCTAGGTAAGTTCAGTTGTTAAGTGGCTTCTGCATCTTTAATTGAGCATTAAGATGAAGTTGGATTTTAAAAGAGCTAAGCTTCATCTTGGAAAAAGGAAATACTGTACTATGATTTATGCCTTTAAGCTCTGCTTGATTTGAAGTGTGCACAGGGCACTGCAGAAGTCTAATAGTTATCTCTTGCCAGCTGGACATCACCACATGCAAAAGCAGATCTGTCAACTACCTCTGGTGTTGAGTGATCACCTGAACAAGCGTGTTCAGAGTGTGCTGGAGACAACGGCTGCTGTTGGGCTTTGAATCAGGTGCTGCATGATGCTGCTTGTGCCAAAGGTTCCTTGGCTGCCCACAGTTCACCTGGCGATCCCGTGCCTGGCACCAAGTTCTCTTCCGGAGGGTTTCGCAGAGCATTATTGGGCTGTGATGTCATGGCATCCCATCCTGCTGTAGCAGATTAACCCAGATAGGTATGGCTGGCACTTCCATGCATGCTCAAGCAGGTGAACATCTTAGACACTCCACCTAAAGCCCTGCCAGATGTTTTTGCAAATGTGACTGGCTGTTGGGATGGCCTGGGCTTGGAGTGCCTGCCACAATTTGAGGGACTTGTGCTCAGTTCCCTGTTTTGCCCCAGACTTCATCTTCTGCCCCAGGCAAGTTACATCATGCTGTGTGACTCAGTTCCCTAGCAGTACGATGGAAATAGCAACACTGCCCTAACTTGTGGGATTATTGTGATGGTAAACACCTCTAAGACAGCAAGACATGGTGCTGCTATGATCAGGACAGCCACATCAGCACCTACTGTATAAAAAGTGATTTGAGCTCTTGTATCTGCTGAATGCTTCAGGGAATGGTTTGCTTGAGGAAAGGTTTTAGGAGTGCTGAACCTGCCCCAGGGTGTGGGAAGAGACTAGGTAACCATCAGAGTGCTCAGGACCTCCTCCTGTGAAAACACTGGCAAATCCTGAAGGTCTTGCTGAACTGGCATGTCACCTAAAAACTTGCACCAGGTGCCTGAGGTTCCCCTGTTGAGAGTTCTGTTCGGGTTATGAATCAGGAAAATTAAATCAGTCTGTGAATTCAGGGCTATGAATTCAGTCTGTGAGTGAAGAAGAGCTGCAAGGCATAATTAACTAGCCAAAACTACCTGCTTGGGGATTACCTAGAGCCTGCAAATGTTTGCAACTTTCTCCAGGGTACAAAGACACTTAAATGAGCACAAGGGTTACTAGGAACTTGGATAAGCTACCCAATGGCTGCCCTGCCCTCTCAAAGCTTGCAATCTCCTTATGTGCACCACGTCTCTGGAGGAACTTCCCTTTCTTCCTATCATCTCCACCCCTCCCTCCTTTCTGCAAGAGTTGGTCTGGTAGGAGAAAGAGAGAGCCCCTTGGCCAGTGGCACCACTTTTCAACCCACTACAGGCAAAGGCTGGTTTAGCTACTTTAGCCAGCCAAAGGGGCACCTGTTTGGGCAACTGAAGAACACCAGGGCAGGGTTTCTAATGACTCACTGGTGGAAGGGAGAAGTGGACTGTTCATTAGAAATCCTAATGGAGATGCATGTTCGGAATGATCCTAGTAGTAACCTCATGAGGTATTACGTGAACGAAAAGTGGCACAAGAAAGAATGGTAGAAAGTCTTGAGGGTTTGAACACCCAGACAGCATATGGAGTCCATTTTCATTATGAGACATAAATGAGAACAGATCAAATGCAGAGTATTTAACATTTGTATGTAAATACAGTATGCAGTTTCCAAATTAACAGGTGGAAGTTGAGTTACCAGTTTGTTACTAGTGTGCAGTAACAGGACACCTCAATGGATTCAAAGTGATCATGTTTTTATGAGTAACTTAGGATGCAGCCTCCCTCTGCAGTGGCATCATCTAGTACATCAGCTCATCGCCCTGTCTAGGAACTATTTCCTTGTTGGTCCTTCACTTGTAAGAAATTTCCAATCTACTTTAAGAGGTAAAAATCCCTGCATTAATGCTTTTGATAATACATTAGAAGAAGCAAATGTCTTACCCCAGTTTTATCATCCCCTCTTCTCTGTGGATTTTGGTCATAGAGCAGTGAAAATGAAATACAGCTGAGAATCTATTCCTGCTTTCAGGGAGCAAATATCTCTCAATCAACCTGTTAAATATAATTTAATTCCTCCTGATCCATCTTCTGGAGCTAGAGGCTGTTTGCTTGTCTGTGAGGATCATCAGGTGCGTGTGGTTTCCTGGTGGTTGTGATAAAGTCTGTAAGGCTATATATATATATATGCTTCATACCCCTGCCTCTGTGCTGTGCGAGTGGTGAAACCCAAACCTTTGCTGGGCTGATAAGTCAAGCCATGTAATAAGAAAGGAACACTCTTACCTTGCTTTTGAACACACTCAAGGACGCACACAATGTCAGCTTGTCCAAAGGCAGGAAGGATTTGTTTGAAAAGGGGTGGGGGCAAGAAAGAAAACCCCTTCTTTTTTTTTTTTAATACTGAACAAACAAAGTGAGGGTTTTGGATCTTTAGGGATTTGGATTGGGAATCTGTAAGCGTGAGGCTTTCATTTGTTTTGAATAAGGCCAAGGTCACAAGTGACCTGAAGTTGTGGCTGTGTTGCTTTGCATGGAGAACTGGTTAGAGTTTGTGAATGTGCAGCAAATTTGCCCCAAAACTGCTTCTGTAAGGTCCAGCCTAGCTGCTCCTTCATATCAAATATAGCTCGAGTCTTGGCTAAGGGAAGAATAGGGATGTTGACATCAAACATCTTCCCATAGCTTGCAGACAGCATTTTGACTTCTGTTTCAAAAGGGTGTTTTCTATGTGCAGAACTCTTGTTTGAAAGTGCAGAAGGGGGGAGGGCAAAGTTAAATAACTCCAACCCCAGAATTTTGCTTGTAAAAATTAAGTATTTTTGACAGACCCTGAAATGCATTTCCCAATTATCTTTGTTTTGTTAAAATTGTTTTCCACTTGGTTGTCAAGAGGGGAAGAAAGGAAGAATCTTCCTTGCAGTCCCAGTTTAAATCAGAGTATCAGGTAGGAGATTGCATAAAGGTTTTGGGCTCATTATTTTGGGTGCAGCGCCGGCAAGCAGCAAAAACAACCTTCCCCTCCCTGATGAACGCCTGAACAGGAATTAGACAGGATGCAACAAGTGGACAAAACGCGAATGGGAGTGTTGGAGGAGGATGAAATGAGGAGGAAGCTGTGCGTTGCCATGGGCCAGCATGCTGCCAGATGGGTGTGAGGGGCAGGTTTGTGGCACAGAGCTGTTTTAAGGACCTATGTGAAAGATGCTACTCTGTTGATGTGAATTTTGAAGACCACATGGCAAAAAAAAAATCTTTGTTTTTGGCATTAATGTCTAGTAGCTTCATCAACAAGACCTGAATGTGGATGGTGTCATGGGAGTTTCCCCTTTCTTCGCTGTCTCAAATAGTGCTGTAAGTCATGTTCAAAGCTTGTTGACGTTGTCTGGGCCCACTGCCAAGGCCCATGCAGGAGCTGTCTGGGGGACAGGGGGTTTCTCTCCTGGGCAGTCAACTCAAAGGCTTTTCATCTTCAGAAAATGCCACTTAACAGATCGAAGATGCTCAAAAATGCTGACTGCTCTGGTTCCTGTTATCTGTGAATCAGAGCTATGGGTGCTCACTTTCTGACTTCAATAAACATCCGAGTAGGACTCTCGGTAGCAGCCAAATGCTGAAGCGCTTTGCAAACCAGTGGCTCTCAGACACTCACAAAGATGTTCTTGTTGATCCTTCAGCAGCTGCTGAGCTAGAGATGCAGAGCTGAAATTCTGCCTGGAGTCTGCAATTCTCAGAGCAGCTCCAGGAAGCTACATGCAAACTCTTGACTTGGTTCAGCTCCATCTGACACCTTTGGAAATCTGCAACCACATGCAGCTGAGGCAGAGAACAGGGGTGAGACAGGAGGCAGTGCAGGGTAGCAATGCCGCTGCCCAGCTGGGCCAGATCAGCTTGAGTAGTTAGCCCATGAGACCTGTGAAGACCACTCTGCCTTGGCACTAAATCCTATCTTTGCCCTGAACGGTGGTGGGACCCTTGTGACAACTGGTACCCGCCTTATAATCTCCCATGTGTAGGTTTTCCAGATCACTGGGGCAAACTAGAGCAGAAATGTTGCTCTAGGCGGCTGGAGTTCAAGTAATGGATTAACACTTTTTTTTTTTAGTGTAAGCAATAGCTGATTGATAGGCATCAACTAAAACAGTGTGGTCATGATCCAGTGGTTGGTTGACAGCCGTCTTCTCAGGGCTGGCACAAATATAAATGCTCCTTTTTGCTGTCCAGGTCTGGACCCTTTTGGTGGGTTGCTCCTGAAGAGATGAGGAGAATAGCTACTAAAGCTGAAGGAGAATGTTATTTGCTGACCACAGAGTCTTGGATTGCTAATTAGGAGAAAGTTTCTAACCCTCAGATTTTGAAATCTCTTCCTGGTAGGAGGAGTGAATGCAAGAAAGTCCTGCCTAACGATGTGGCTTGATAAATGTCAAAAATTTGTCACAATTGCAAGAGAGAGCTTGCTATAGCAAGAGATTAAATGAGTGATTTGTGAGTCTTTCCAACCTCCTGTTACAGTTGTGATCTTCCTGTGATATTAGCTCTTGTTTCAAAGCAAACTTCAACTCCTTGGTATCATCTTTAGTCTATTCCCATCCCTAACCAAGCTATTAACTTGCAGAATCAGTTATTAAAGGCACCTGTGACCCCCTACAAACCTCCAGAGCCAACTGACTTCCTACTTCTCCTTTCTGATCTGATTTGAGGTCAAGATCTGAATATGCTTCAGCACTCCAGTCCAATTAAAAAATCTAATTTGTGTTTAAAATTTGTTTGGGGGTCTTTAATTCCCTGGCAATAGATTCCTCCTCTCCTTGCTAAGTTGTAGGGAAAAGCATGTTCAGTGTTATTAAATGACTCACCAAACTAGCCCAGTGGCTTAGTGAGCTTATGTGAAGCTTACTGTACTCAATGGAGCATGGTGGGACACCCAGAACTGTCTGCCAGGTCAGGAGTTGAATCAGTGCTATCTAAGTGATATTATCCAGGATGCCTGGGGACAGAGGAAATTAAAAGTCACTAATGCTTACTGCCCTGAGCCAAGACTCAACTGCAGAAGCACCTGCAGGGTTGGCCTGCACACCTACTGCTTTTTTTCTTCGTTTCTTTTTTTCTCCCTTGGTTGACTCTTCAATGTGTTTTTCTTTCCAAGCCAGTGGATGGCATAAGGTTGGCTCTGGATGGCAGAAATAACCAGGGATGGGGCAGAACAAGGTTCTGCTGATGTGCAAAAGGTCTTGGGGACACTGTTGGGAGTGAGGGAGAAGAGTGATAGGAAATGAGCAGCTCTTTCCCTTTTGACTTGTGATCTCCGAGCCTACAAAAACCAGATGTGGGTGATGGCCTTTGCTGTGTGACAGGAAGGTAAAAAAAAAAAAGGCAGGCTAGGGCTGTTCGAAAATCTTCATAAAAAGGCTTTGCCCAAGGAAAACCTGGGTTTTCAACTGACAGAATTCCCTCTCTACTGAGAGAATATCTGCTACCAAATCCCCCCGTTTTTTAGCTGAAAGCTAAACTAATAGAAGTAGTTTTGGATCAAATGGTGCATTCCCTTTTTTGCAGTTTTTAAAAGAGAATAAAAAGTTTCTGTTTAAAGAGCTTGGAGCAGAAATGTGAAATATCAAGGTGAGTTGAAAGTTCTGAAAAAGAATTCTTCAGTTTGACTCAAAATAAAACCTTCAGATTATTCTGAACTGCCAGTGAACCGAAAAATCAGTCATTTGCACTAATGATAAGTAACTGGCAGGTTGTTTTGCCTGTCAAATTCTGTGTCTTGTGGAGTGAGCACATTGTTGTCTGCTGACATGATCTACTGAGCTGTTAAAAAATAATAATCAAATACAGCTCCTCTCTGCTGGCAATAAGGCTCACTGACAGGTGCAAGGGACTTTTTTTTTTTTTTTTTTCTCCTGTCTGGACCATGAGCATGAGAGACCCCAATCCCAGTTTGTGCTCTCAGAAGCTGCCATGGCCTGATAAATATTCGAAATTTTCAATTTTCCTCTGGGTAGTGATGTGTGGAGACCATCGTAGCAATAATCACTGATTATCTGGATGGCAGTGGCATCTGCAGGCAGCTGCCTACACCAGGGCAGGACACAATACCATACTGTGTCCCAACAGGGAAGGCAGAGGATAAGATGCTGCAGGGGGGAGGCAGTATGTGCTGCCTTTAAACTTCTGCTAATGGCTGGTGTTATCCACCACCACGCACAAGGACAAATGACAGAAATGGCTGGGCCCTTCACCTCGGTCAAAAAAATGAGGCAGAAAAAGAATGAAACCTGGGTGTCTCCCAGCTCCTCCTACTGGGAGATGGATGTGTGTGTTTGGGAAGCAAGCTACCTTTTCCACAAGGGATATATTACATACCCCGTCTATCTTGACACTTCTGTCTTGATGTTCGTACTTATTTAGCCTTGGGTGCTCTTCTGATCGCGCTGCCAAAACAGAGGGGAGTAGGCTGCCTAGCAGGTGGGGACTGCTGCTTGCTGAGAGGTGGGCTGAGACTGGTAAGGGGCTGCTAGAGAACAAAACCCTGTGCCTTGGTCTCTTGGGACAGAAGGCTTCCCCAAACCCCATGTGGGGCAGCGAGTTGTCCTGGGCTGGCAGCAGCACAGTAGGCTGAGAGGGAAGAGGGTGATGGCTTGAAGGCTGCAAGGAAGGTGTAAAGCCGTAAGTTGCTGGGAGAGAAGATGCAGCGTGAGGATGCATTGAAGCTATGTACTTGCATCAGTCCAGACAAGATGGCCAGGAAAGAGCAGCGGAATCCAAATAAATGTAATTTCATGGTACCTCTAGCAGGTGACCTGGGACTGACTGAATGAGGTGGTGTCTGAGCTGGAAGGAAGTTCTGTTGGGAAACTGTATGAGGGTCTGGGTTTCATCTGAGGTGCATCTGGTGGTTGTGGTTAAGGCAGAAATGTGGTATTTTAACCAAATTGGGGGTGGGGGTGGGAAATGAACTGCCAGTGTGGGCTAGACCTCTCATCTTCATATTGCTCCTCCTGTTTGCTGTGTTGATCCCCAGGAGGTTTCTGGCTGTACTTACAGAAGGTGAGGCAGCTCAGCAGGAGCCTGTCCAGTGCAGCCCAAGGACCGTCTGCCAGGAGGCTCTTGGCAGCCTTGATCACGCTGCGGGAGTGAACCTGACCCTGGCACCTATGGCGTGGGATGGGAGCTGTGAGACTGAACTTAGTACTAAAACATAAAAGTAACCCCTGTATTTGTTTTAAATGCTTAAGGGTTTAGGTTATGTCTAGTGATCCAGTGGTTTAGTTCCACCAGACCCTGCAGGTTTGCCACCCTAAGAAAAGGGAATCGTCAATCTAGTGAGCATGGCATGAACAGGGGCCAGGTCTGGCTCTACCTCCAGCTTGCTGTGATCTCTGGCACATCGTGTGGATAAAGAGCAAAACCCAGTAACTGCAAGCACGTCTCCCCAGGGAGCTGGAAGTCTCACCTAAATAGAGCTTATTTCTCAGAAAACATCAGGCCACAGTACAAGTAAGCAGCACTCTAGAAGCCAAACTGGCTTCTGTATACCAGAACAGAGTAACATGTCATGCTGTGCCTCTATTCCCCACTTGGGGAAAAAAAATTCCTTTCGTTTTCCTTCCTTTTCTTACCTTTTTTTCTCTCAAACATGAGGTGTTAGGGTCCATCAGGTGACTGAGCAGAGGCACGGTCACAGCCAGTGTGGTAGGAGAAGGGAAGGCAGGGCTGGGGCAACTGATTGTGATTACTTTGCTCAGAAGCAGTGTTGCACACATCAGCCTTATTTTCTCCCCCAATTAAAAAATTCCAGGCAACAACTGTCTCAGGCCCTTGGTGCCTGTTTGTCCAGACCAGCCACGTACAAGCTCATGGTGCAAATAACACTACATTTACTAAATGGTTGCTTTCCCTGTTCACCCTGCTGGATGCCCCGATACTTTATTCCAAGAAAAGTGGCATGGAGGCTGCAGGAGTGTTCCTGCTTTCTGCAACCCTGTACGAAGGGTGAGGAGCTGGATTCAACAGGCAGCACTGGCTGCCAGCTCCTGCCTTCATTTGCTGGTTGCAAACAGCAGTTCTGTATCGGGTGATGATTCCTGGTGCCAAGATCTGACTGCCTTCGTGCACTCTTGCAGCTTTCTGAGCCTCTGCCATCCTCAGCAGCCTCTGCCATCCTCAGCAGCTTCTGCCATGAACATGGCCCACGTTGCGTGTTTCTGCTCGGTTCTGACCTTCATCGTGGGGAGAAAGGGCAGCAAGCATTAGCTCTTCAGATGTGCTTAGTATTCACACCCTCGGTGCTATTGCGTACGTGGTAGTTCCCCTGCCCTCTTCACTCTTATCCCAAGAGAGACTGGTTGCTGTTCCTTTTGCTGTGCTCCTGTTCCACTTGTCCCCATTGTGTTTTCTGGTTTCCAGGTCACACAGAACAGAAAAATAGAACTTTTTTTCCCTCTTTTCTGTTAGTAACCTAAGAGGATCTCGTCTCCAAATAACCTTCTAGCCCTCAAGGATCTTAATCCTGTCTATCCTGCTCCCTATCCTTGCTGAGCACAGGCTCCCTGCTGCCCCTTCCTGACACAGCTCTGCTGGGGCTGAACCAGTATCTGCCTCCCTTGGCATCTCCAGAGAAAGCTGGGACTGACGCTGCTCTGTTTCCCAGATGGGGGATTAGAGCTGTAGCCAAAGAGTTACAGCAGAAAGTGTCTGCTGTGCTTTGTTAGTCTTTGGAAAATTAAGCTTGAGCAAATTGGTTTTATTTGTGGAATGGAATTTCTCTACCATATTTCTATTTAAAAATCAATGCCAAGATTCAGTGTTTAGTGGAGGGGTGTGTATTAGGCTGCAGAACTCACTATCCCAAGTTGAGCTAAAAAGCTTTCAAAGGTTTCAGTGAGTTTTCTTAGTTACATCGGACAGGACAAAATGTATAAAGAACAGGGTGCTCAATGAACAGAAATCAGCTACCCTGACCAGTGTCACCTATGGGTACCGTGTGCATCTGACTGCTTAATCATCTTTCACTGACAGCACCATCTCAAGAAGCAGCTACTGGCCATTTAGGACATGTGTAGCAATTTCCAGGAGGAAAAGGAATAAACTGTCTCTATCAGCCAATTAATTCACGATATCCAGAGCAATGTACATGCTGGGTCAGAAAAACTTGTAGCATCTGTTTGTGTCCCATCTCCTCAAATAATAGGCTCTGCCCTGGGAGACAGATTCCAGGATGTAATACTGCTTCACCAGGCAGAGGAGAAGGCAGGGTTACTGGATCTTTTTCACTTCTTGTAACCTGTGCTCTATTTCTCCAGGAAGGAGGTGAGTAGGTCAGTTTGGATGGGGTGATAGCTCTTTTCATAAACCTTACTGAACTTGGAAGAAATTGCTTACACAACAACAGGAAGGGGTTAAACCCTGGCACAGGGAGGCATAGAATCTCCACTGTGCAAGAAAAAGGTCATAGTCTTTAACTTTCATCTTTTCTTTATGGAAGTTGCAGACTTTGTTTATGCTGAACAATGCAAAGCCAAACCAAGATCAACATGTCCTCAATTTTGCTTTGCATGTTCAGTGCTGCGTACTTACCCCTTGCCACCTAATTTGTAAATTTGCCAGGAATCAAAAAATCCATTTAAAATAGCCAGGAAGACAGCAAAATATGAGTACAGCGAGCTCATTATCTAATGCATGGTTATGATGTACTGAGGGTGGCTTTGCTAAGTCTGATGAAGTATAAAAATGCAGCTAGACAGAGCAGACTGGAGAGGAAGAAAAACCCAGAAAATGTTTCTCTGCTCCAGAAGCTGATTGTTGGTAGAAATGAAACCAGAATGTTTCAGATCAAAAGTATTTTCCCTGTGGAAAAGCAGTAGAGCCTTGTGGGGGATCCAAAGGTGGGTGCTGCATTCTCCTTTGTGGTAGGCTCATGGGTGAATCCCAGTGTTTCCTGAGACCCTCTGGCCTCTCCCCCAGCAAAGAAGGGCGTAGCAACACAGCCCTGGGCTGACTGTGCATTGTATGGTGGGAAATACAGGCCAGCCAGAGACCGGGGGAAGAGAGACCCCATTCTTCAATGTCCATGTAATCCAAAGTTGTTTTTTTTTTCAGGGGCAGAGGAGGTGTGAGTGGTCATCACGGGGTGGCAGTGATGCATGAACTGTTGCATGCAGGCTTCAAGATTATTTTTTTGTGTATGCAGTCAGTTTGATTTGCCCTGAGTTGTCAGTCATTGTTTTGCCCCTAGAAAACAATGTAGTAACAGCAGACTTTGACGTTAAATCCAAGTACTTATGAGAAATGCTGCAAAAAGTGTTCAATTTAAAGAGCTTTCAGTTTTAATAATCTAGGAGGACCTCCAGCTTCCTCTCCATACTTGCACCTTACTGTTTGTCAAAGCATTATGTTCAACAGAAGGGAAAAAAAAGTAATCTCATCACATTTTTGTCACATGTCATAATTTTATTTCATTTTTCCCAAGTATCGGACAATGCAGCTATTGGTACATTACAATATCAAACTGGGAAAAACTTAAGCTGCCCTTAGTGATCTGTGTGAGTGTTGGGATGTCAATATGACCATCCAATGCCTCAGTTTCCCTCTTTGTAGAACAGAAATCGTTACGGTTTCCTTCTGTCTTCCAAACATCTTTGAATGCTAGACAGTGATGCCGATGTGTTGTTTTAATAAGCAATCAATAAGAATATGTATAAACAAAGTGAAAAATATACAAAAATGAAGTAAAGGACACTTACTTTCCACCTGGTTTTGTAACTTCTGAAGGTTTTTGTCTTCTGAAGGAAGGGGAAATCCTACTACAGCTAAGGTTGCAAATTGAGCTCAGCTGCATTATTAGACATCAGAAAATCCAGCCTGGCAGGAGCAAGAGGAAGCCAGCCTTCCTACGCATCGCTGTCAGGGAGCTATTGCATTCACTCGAGTGTGGTGTTAATGAATTAACTCTGGAACTGTTGGGGTTTTTATTTCTGTATGTGGCCTCTCAGAAAAGGAAAGTGCACAGAATTTTCAAGGTTGTTAAGAAAGCAGCAAGTGATGTCAATCTGAATCTTGTGTTGTTGTCTACTTGTGCACGATGGAAGTTAATGAGGTTAACTGGAAATATTAATTGTCTTATACACTTGCTGTCTACGCTTGCTCTGGCTCTGGAAAATTCATGCATAACAGCAGCTGAAAACTCAGCAAAAAGTGCTTTAACATAGGAAACAGGCAACGTTTGGCCCAGTAATATCATAATGCAGGTGGCTGAGAAATCACTCACTCAATTATATGCATGAGGGGGACTCCATTTAAGAGCAACATTTGGAGCTTTATGGGCAACATAAAAGGAGAGAGAATGAGGTTTTTATATCGTTGTGCTCAGCTGTAGAAGAAGCGGGAGGTTGTTTCCCACCCCTTTGCATATGCTTGGACTGTGCAGGAAAAGTGAAAATGTCTGCTCTGAGATTTGGCATGACACCTGGGGAGGGTGGGCTGGACCTGTTCCAGAGACCCCCCTGCACACACCCTGCTACATCCCCTATTATGGAGGTGATTTCATGTGTTCAAGACTGTGCGATGTCAAAACAAAAGCCATACTCTAAAAATAAAAAACTTTGGCTCTTTTACTAACAGTGAACTCTCAAAGCAAAAAGTTGTTTTCAAAAAAATACGATCATAATTAATTGCTGCTTTTCTTGTCCTTTGGCAGTTGCTACAGCAAGTGAAGTAAGATTATCTCTCAGCACACGCAGCTCCTGCCATTTTTATCATCCCTTCCCAGTTTCCTGTAGGGACCCTGCCCCTGGAATATAGAGGGTAAATCACTTTATTGAAGCTTCTAATGCTTACGGTGGCTGAGGGAAAGCACACAGGTAAGATTATAATGCCTGCTGGGGCAAAGTACTTAAGTTTTCCTTTAATTATTTTTAATGCCTTAACCCATGATTTTTGTGAGGCTAGGGCTGCCGGTGCTGTATCTCTGACACTACAGTGGCTGTGCCCATCCTTTCTGCCAGAGCTTTCCCCATCCCTCCTCCCTGCTGCTGATTAGAAATAACAAAACATTTATTTTTTGCTGATATGGACGGCCCTTTAAATCTATTTAGAGAAGATCCATCCACTAGCTCAGTACTCTTTGCATTTCTAAGAGAGAAATGCCTGCCTTATTTCTGTATTAAACAAAATACAAAACTACTGCAAATACCTTAATTCTTTTTTCTTTCTGTAAAGCTTGACATCTGGGCCTGTAACAGCTCATCAGTGGATTTGTGAGATGAAGCGAATGACATTTCTATATAGAGCACTGGCTGCTGTAGAAATCAGATGGTGAAATGGGACTGCAAAGAATTTGGTATTGAGTGATGATCATCATCCAAGGATCTCAGAGTACAGCAATCCCCTCTTTGCTGACACAGATGATGGGTGACTTACTCCAGCCTGCACAGCAAAATTGGCCTCGCAGCAGACTATCTCTGGAGACCTGTGCACGGAGCACAAGCACTCTGGAGAAGGCATCGCATCTCTGTTTTATAAAGCTCTCTGTTCTAATAAGTCTTTGATCCTGGTGTGGACAGAAGCGCATCTGTAGCTGTACATGAAATGCTCAGCCCATCCCTGCCATGCGTACAGCCCACTCAGATGTTTTCTTGCTCCCTTGCCTTGGCAGAAGATCTGCTGCTGACTTGCACCTTGCTCCCTTCACAGATGCGGTTCGAGCCGCATTCTGTATAAACATAGTTTCTGTGTGTTAAAACACAGCATGAGATGAAGGCAGCATTCCCGCTCTGTCCTGCCCTCAGCAGCACTTCTCCAGGAAAAGGGCTGGAGGGCAGTTCCCAGCAGAGCTACCGGGACCGCAGTCAAACCAAAACCCGACAACCTGAAGTAGTCGTTAGGGGAACCCGGTAAGCCCCCTAGGCTGTGTTCACCTGCAGCACCCCGGCCGCCCCCCTGTCCCCTGCGGGCACGGCGGGGGGCGGCCGGGTCCCTGCCCGCCCTGCGGCGGCGCTTTCCGCCCCGCGGTGCTGAACGCCCGCCCGGCCCCGCTCGCCTCTGCCCCGGGGGCGCGGGGAGCCGTCCCCCGTGCTAACGGGCAGCGCTGTCCCCGCCTGCCACCGCGGAGGGCCGGGAGCAGCTGGCACCGCCGTGCGGCTCCCGGTGCTTGTAAGCGCAAACTCGGGTCTCGGAGCGGGGGCGCGGCCCTGCACGTTCCGCGCTCCTCGCTCCGAGTCGTTCGGTTCCTCCCCGGGTGCCCGGCGGTGGCGGTGCTACCTCTTGCTGTTGCCTCTCCCGAGGGATTTGCGCTTGGTAATGTCAAGCTCCTCTTGTGCCCGCAAGAGCCTGCAGAGTTCACGGATGCCCCTTACGCGAGCTGTTTGCCAGTGGGCTGCCGTGGGGATGGCAGGAAGAGTTGGAAGGGATGGGACACACAGTGAAGCACACCTCTTCCCAGTACCAGCAAGCATCATACTGGGACACGTGAAGATACTCTGTCACCAATTCTGGCACCTCTGTGGTTCTGGTATTCCCGATGCCTGAATCTCGCCCTCCCCCTTCGAATCTTTGCAGTTGCTGGGCACTGGCAGGCAAATTCTGTCCATGGCCATATGGTGCTTAAACCTTGTGCGAAGGCAGTTAATGTGCTTCAGGTGAGGCTGGAAATTTAGTTCTGTGCTCCAGCTAGAACATTCAATAGCAAAGACATTCAGACCCAGCTGCACCCTCTCAAGCCACATCTGATCAAATTTCTAAAGTCAGCAGCAAGAACTTGCTGATTTCTAGAAATCTTATATCTTGTGGGAAGGTGGGAGTGATGGCTGTCTGTCAGCCAGACAGTGCTGTGCTCTGGGCCCTGGCAGGACGTGAGGTGCCAAGCTGGTGGCCCGAGGGGAGTCCCCAACATTAATGGCCATCAGGAACTCTGTGGCACTCTTTGCTAGAGAAGGAGCATTTGTAGTTGTCTTCTGCTGCCTTCCATTTTGGGGGGTTATACTGGCCTTTTGCACTTGCAGCTGAGCCTTTTGTTGGAAAGAACGGAAAGTCATCTTGTAATCCATCGACATTTTAGTTAACCTACACAGGAAAAGGTTATCACAACATTCAGCTATCATTATTTTTATTGAAACCTTTCAACTTGGATTGGAATGGCCTTCCATATAAGCATATGTGTAAACACACACATATATATATATATGTGACTTATGTTTGATAATTAAATTATATAGCTGGTTGGAATTTCCTTTTCTGGAGGATATCTCAATGTGATTCCTTTCTTATTGGAAACGATGCCATGCTGTAACACTTTAAAATCTCCTGTGCAGCCAAATGTGCATCTTGTACTTAGTACGCAGCTCACCTGCCTGTTAAAGGGCTGGATGAGGCTGAAGCAGGTTTCTGACTTCAAAAGTTACTTTGGAAACTGTTAGGAGCTAGGAGCTATGTGGGTATTAATGGAAGCTACCTCAGCAGCTGTGAAGATGTTTGCTTGCTGTTGGACCCAGTTATCTTCTGTTGAACTGAAAGGGCTTATGTATATCTTTAAGCAGAATACTTGGTGCAAACACAAAGTGGAGACTGCTTCTCCTCAAGTTATGGGCACTTGGAAGCAGGAAAACTCAGCTGTGTTCCTGCTTCTGTTGTGTGCTTTTAAATGACCGTTGCTTGCCCTGTTGTTTCATAAGAGAATTTACAGGTGAAGACATGTCCTGAGTTTGATGCTACAGGGGTTTTTTTTGCAGGTCTGAAAACAAATCTGTGATGAACTCGGGTCAAATTTGCTTTGCTTTCTGGGAATATTCACGTGGAGGAGTACAATGAAGCCACTCTGAAATAAGTAAGGCCTCAAGAAGCATAGGGAAAAGGCACGCCAGTCTGAGTCTATCTCGAGTGATGCAGAATGATCTGTCAGTGGAAATCTCTCTTTATAGAGCTTTCTGTTGAGAGCTGCTGTGAGGTACCCCCTGCAATCCAGCATCAGGCGCGCTGTGCCTGACAATGCCTCATCACTTCCCCAAGAACAAGGGAGATAAGGGAATAAAAGAACGCCAGAAACAGCTTTATCAATTGGCAACTCTAAGTCAGGTTTTTATTAAAACAGTGGAGAGTGAGGCCAGCAGTCTGTAGCTTTGCTTGATAAAGAGATTTCTACACATACAAAAAAAAAAAATCTAGCAAACCCATTACCTTTTATCTCTGTTGTACAATAGCACCAAGTGGAGAGTGTTAGTCACTTCTGGAAGAAGGAAAGGAATTTTACAACATAGAATCACATCTTGTTTCTCATTCTTTTCCCAAGATTTTGTCCATCTGTTCCCTTTTTCAAAAACAAACAAAATTATTAATACAGTGCTTTGATGGAGCCTTCTGTTCAAGGCTCTTAACGTGCTGTACAGATATTCATGATTTTATTTGCTAGAAAAGAGTCTTTAAGTGATGTTGAATTCCTTGCTTCCCACAGGGCAAATGCCAGAGAAGCTGTGTGTGTTTGTGTATGTGCATGTGTGTAGGGCTGACACCACAACTGGGGCCCTGACTTTGGACTCTGAAAAATTTGCTCGATCCCTGGTTCTGTCTCAGCATTCCCATAGGACCATACACTGACTGTTTTGTCTGTGTCTCTGTTCCCTTATTTGTAAAACACAGGCATTTCTTCTGCTCTGCCCTGCCCATCTGCATGCTGTGACCTGACTTCAGCTGATGCGCAGGCACACCGTGATCCAGTCCCTGCGGTACAGCCCTTGGCTGGGGATCTGTGCTGGGTGGTTATTTCTGCAGCATGGCATAATGAGACCTTTTAGCAACAAAATGCTTGGTGCTGGACTGGCTGGGTTGGGTACAAATATCAGTGTAGTCCTGGCAACAGGACTCAATTCCGGCCACCCTAATGCTTGCTTGGATTCCCACGCAGGTTTTCTGCCTGCGCTAAGGTCTTTGTTGTTGTTGCAGTGCTGTTTGTCCTAAAGGTAGCTCATAGGGGCTTACCAGAGCTGCTGTCAGCCCTCTCTCTGCATCACTAGCAAACTCGCTCTAAATCTCCTTGGATGTGATGTGGCACAAGGGCAAAAAGAAGTGCATTGCTGTAGCTTGTGGAACTAGGGCCCCTGATCCCAAATCTTACTACTTTTATAAAGGCACTAGTGGTACCTGTAAAGCACTGGTGGAAACGCATGTCTGGTGAGGACTGCAGATTGAGGATCTCCCCTAGAAATTGCTTCCTGAAAATCTCCTTTTTGCCTGAAACATCAGTTAGGGACTGCCAGCCTGGGACAACAGCCCAGTCATGATGTTCTCTTAGTAATTTTTTTGGTCCTTTTTGTTGGTGGAAGAGACAAAAGGATAAATTGGATAAAATGCCCCAGATGGAAAGCTTTTGTTATCAGGGAAGAAGCAAAGGCATCCAAGAAAGGAAGGAACCAAATGTATCCAGCACTGCAATGTATTTGGGAACAACCCACTTGCTACTTACCAGAAGTCAGAACCTCGGCATCTTAAAATCCCTTAATAAGGGAGCAGCCAGTGCAACATTTTGTGGTTTTAAAATGAAAAATACTCTCCCTTTTCACTCTGTTTTGAAATAGAGCTCATAATGGTTTTCAAAATATACTCTGCAAGTTGAGTTGGCTTGTGAGCCGTTTATCCTAAATAGACTCACAAAGTTGACCTGACCTGAATAAAAATGGCTTTCAGTGACACTGGCCAGTGACACTGGGTTCCTCTGCATTGCAAAATTATGTTACAGCTGGGTATAGATGGCACCTTCTGCTGAGAAGCTCAGAGTAAGATTAGTGAAATGGGTAGGGTTTAGGAGTCTGGTGGGGTTGTAGGATGTGGTAAGTGTAGCAGACAGAGCTTGGGTCATTGAGAAGAAATGGGTAGGCATTGTCTGTAGACATAGGGAGAGACTGCTTGGATGGGCTCAGTAGCCATAGAGAAAAGCCGGATCATCTTACAAGAGGGTTGATCTCCAGCTGTCCCCACCAGGAAAAGTACAAACAGTAGCAAAAGTACTTACTGTGTGTCTAAATAGAGAGATGTCCCCAGGCAAAACCTCCTGGTCGAGAAGACACTTGTCTGAGAGGATCAGCTGATCCTTTTGCTACAGCAAGAGAGTCCTTTGGTCAGTCCTGGGGGAATGTGCCTTTTCATCGTGTGATAACTAGGGGCAGCCAAGGCTTCCTCGCTCTAGCCGAAATCTCATCCTGCAGGGTGGGGGTGCCTGCATCCACATTCAGAAGACCAGGATCTACCCTGGGCTTGGGTTTTCTGGCTCATGGATGTGTCTCACACAGAGGCAGAGAGGACTGAGCTGCCTGAAGGAGGGAGTATGGGTCTCTTTAAGAGTCTAATGTTGTTCCAGAGTAAACAGAGGCACTGTGGCTGAGCAATGTGAGGGGATTTCTGGCCAGCGTGCCCAACCCTCTGGAAGGGTTGGGGGAAAATGAGACCTCGGAGCTCGGCTGTATCCCTACTGATCTGTCCTCTCACCGTCTCCCACCGAAGAGCTGTGAAAGCCACTGAGCCTTTGAGTAGATAAAGTCTCTCTGTTAGAAGGTCTCAGGGCTACTCTGCAGCGAGTGACATGGCAAAACAAGATATTTCAGGAGGGCAGGTGGGGAACAGTGAAAGTTCAACACAGTGTGTACTGGAGAAATTGGATGGGATATTGTTGTGCAATTTCTTGTCATGACTTGGCGTGACCTCCATTATACCCATGAGATCACCTCCAGTGAGTATCAATAGTCTCTTCCCCTATGCCTTAATGTATTTTTAATACCATGTAACTGCCAGAAAATAATATTCTTTCTGGAAGCTTTCACTGCAACATTTAGTTATACATTTATCCTATTGCCCGTGAATTCAGGATCCTTAGTTACCCTGAGCTCAACACCTGCAAAAATAAAAAAGAGGTTAGGAATATATATCCACAATAGTTTTAAAATAACATTGGAAGTCATTGTTATCTGGCCTGGTTGAGTACAAAGTTTGATAGAAATTGTGAAAGGCAATTCCTAGTGCCTGGACTGGGATATTTTGAATTATTTTAACTTACTGATGAAGCAGTCAATTAAAAAGCTATAAGCTATGCATACAAGCTTCCATATAGCTTTAGTTCCAGCTTTTTACTTTGTTTACCGAATATCACACCCTTTCACAGCACACAGACACTTGGTAGCATGTGAATTGTATACTCTCCTTCAGATGCAAGTTCTTGTATCTGGCTTTGCTAGCTTTTAGCTTAGCTACTAGCTTAGGACATAATTTTGCCCATCTTGAATCAAAATTGGGTAGGATTTATGAGGCTGTATAAGGACCTAAAGTGTTCCAAGCAGTAAATATGGATTGGTAAGAAGAGCATACGTGAAATGAGTGATGATAAGAACTATGCCATAAATATAACTAATCATACAGCTATTGCCTCTACTTCAGTTGACGATATGACAATAACACTTAATGCTCTTGATCAGAGAATCTCAGATCATTCTGTAAGGATTTCTTCTTGTTCTCATTATACTGGCAATGAAAACTAATATCTGGGAGATACAGTGAACATCTGAGACTCAAACAAGCCATTACATATGACATGGTGGAGTACAAACATAATTTCCATATATATCCTGCTCACTGGACCATACTGCCCGCTATGTACCTGGCCGAGCGTGGTTATATACACACCTGTAAGCACATAAGGCTTCAAAGCAGCACAGAAACAGACCAGGCACTGCGAGCAATGCCAGAACTGCCCGGCTGTACGGCATGTGAGAGGACTAAGGGAGAGAAAAGTGGCCCCTTTGGATGGCTTTCCTGGGAAGGGAATGATCTGGCAGGTAAAATTGTTGATTCTCTCTGAGCTAAAATCACATGAACTTGGGCGTTCTGATCCTATCCTCTCTGCTGGGACAAGAGACAGCAGCATGATATCGGCAGTGGAGCTATGACCTGGGATCCACTTCTGCCTGGGCCTCCAGTGTCCTCCCTTGGTCTTTCTCTGTCCTGGTTTTCTGGGAAAAGACTGCTTCCTGATCCCTCCACACAACTGCGATGTAAGCTGCACCTTGTAACTCACTCAGCTCAGTGGTGAGCAGGTGCCGAAGGGATGAAAAATTGCCTGCACCAAGCTCTGGAGTGGTTGGCAAGAACAGGTCGATAGTCTGATGCAGTGGCGACAGAGCTCCACCCTCGCTCTGTAAATGCCTTGTATCTCCTGCTGCCAGTCATGATGGAAATACAGACGTAGCTTTTCTCAGGAAGATCTAAATGTTCTGGTTGCTATTTGGTAAGGGGGATATTTCTCCAATTAATTATTGAGTGGAGCTCTGGCTGGAGGAAGGGGCTGCAGAGATGTCAAAGTGAAATGGGGAGAGTGTTTTAACCTTTCTGAAGCTCTCCCGCAATCGGCAGCAGGTTTGCCTTGTGGGACCTGGCCAGTTCTTGTTCTACTGCACATTGTCAGGGCTGGCCAGCAGAGAATGGCCTCACGGGGACTCTGCCAACTTCCACAGCTTGTGAGCCCATCTTTTCTTTCTTCTTGGCAGCAGAGATATGCTGCAAGAAAACTGCTACCTGCCATTTGTGGCTTCATCCTGCCTTTAGTCTCCTGAGCTGGATGGAGGGTCCTGGCTATGGAGCTGTAGGCAGTGGGGGAAGCGGATCTGGAAGAGCAGGTGCAGGGACAGGGAGAGGATTGATCAGTTGAGAAGGAGTAATGGGAAGGGCAGCATGGTCTACTGGATATAGTGTTAGACCGAAAATCCAGAGACCTGGGCTTTCATCATCCTAGATTACATGGGCAAAAGAGGCTGCAGTGATCACCTCACCCCGCGCACTGACCCTCATTCCTCAGTGGCATGATAAGAAAGCTGTGGGACCCCAGGCAGATCACTGCATCAACTCATGTTTTCGTTTCTCCAGCAGTAAAATAATACTCTTCTGTGTTGGTGTCCTACAGACGAAAGGCACTTTTCAGGGGCTGAAGTGGGAGGGATGAACTGTGCTGCCTTTTCCAGGTAGAAGTGCTGAGGCAGACCCTCTGCTGGTATGAATCAGCACAGTCTGTACAGTGTGAAATATTTACTGTTGCAGCCCATGTGCAGGAGGATCTTGCCTAGACCCTATGCTGTTCTTTTCAGGTGGCTTAGTTGTCCTTAGAAAAAATACAGAGGAAAACGCGTGAGACAAGACTCAGCTCCATTAATTAATAGATGTCTTCT